>NC_041397.2:306472859-306789109 GCF_900747795.2 Erpetoichthys calabaricus | reverse complement strand
GTAATGAGGAAATGCATCATTTAATGCAGATTTTTTTTTTAATTTTGCATTTTTGTTTGGTCCTGCCTGAAGGTCCAAAACAATAAGACTGAGTATGTTTGAATTTATGTACTTATTTATTGCATTTTTAACTTCCACTAAAAAGACACTGCTTTTTTAGATTATTTATTGACTTATTTATTGATCACTGCATTTTGTTTTGGGACACTTCATTGTTTGTTGAATAAAAGCATTAAGCACTTTGCACCATCTTTTGCTGTGTTATCTCTCCTCATTGCTAGGTCCGTCTTCAACGTATGCCTATCATGCTCTTCAGCAGATATCAAGAAATAACAAAGAACATTTGCTAGGTAATGGTCCAGTATTCCATTTAGTGAGAGTTTTCTGTAAAGAAAGCACATTAATGTGCACAAAAGTGCATTTTTGAGTGTCATCGTGTAGGAAATATGCAGCCTGTCACATCTGTAAAAAACACTCAGCACTTCTCTGTGGTCATGTGAATGAGAGTCATCCATAGAATTAATTTGGCTGGTGTGCAACAAATGACGTGTGATACGCAGATGTTGAAAGTAAGACTGGTAAACATGGAAGTGTAATCGAGGCTTTAGGGAGCAATACTCCTTTTGAAGTTTCCAACCCCAAACAAACCTTTAGAACCTCCACAAAATTCTATTTAGCAAGTTTCGTATTTTCAGTTGCGAAATGCTTGCCAATTAAATGTTAGTGTCGGTTTCGTTCACTTGCCTGATTCATTCATCACTACTCACCAGTTAACATGTGAGGAAGAAATATTTAGAATTAAGGTGCTTCAGTCTTTCCAAATAATAAAGTACAGGTGCTGGTCATAAAATTAGAATATCATGACAAAGTTGATTTATTTCAGTAATTCCATTCAAAAAGTGAAACTTGTATATTAGATTCATTCATTACACACAGACTGATGTATTTCAAATGTTTATTTCTTTTAATGTTGATGATTATAACTGACAACTAATGAAAGTCCCAAATTCAGTATCTCGGAAAATTTGAATATTGTGAAAAGGTTCAATATTGAAGACACCTGGTGCCACACTCTAATCAGCTAATTAACTCAAAACACCTGCAAAAGCCTTTAAATGGTCTCTCAGTCGAGTTCTGTAGGCTACACCAGGGGTAGGCAACGTCGGTCCTGGAGTGCCACAGTATGTGCAGGTTTTTGTTCCAACCCAGTTCCTTAACGAGAACTCAATTATTGCTGATGAAGCACATATTGCTTAAGTGACATTTTAATGCTTCATTTTAGTGGTCTCGCTTGTTAAGGTTCTCCAACCTTAATTGCTTATTTCAATCTTAAACTGCTGCATTCAGTGTTTTAATTGCTCCTTATTAGCAATAAGATGTAAAAAACAAAGCAGCCAGCAGTTCTCCAGCTAGCTTTTTTCCAATTACATCTGTGTGTGTTCATCATGCACGGTTTGATTTAATAAAACACTTAATAGAAAAATGTGACAGACTGAAAATGATCTGTTTTAGGCTTCAAATCATTTGGATGATATCCTTGGAAAGGAAAAAAATCTACGATATAAAAGCCTTACATTGCACAGACTAACAAGCCATAAAATTAAATAAGGTCTGAGATTGGCAATGATTGGTTTCTAATTAAGCAATTGGGTTGAATGAAAACCTGTAGCCACTGCGGCTCACCAGGACCGACATTGCCTACCCCTGTTTTACATCTTATTGCTAATAAGGAGCAATTAAAACACTGAATGCAGCAGTTTAAGATTGAAATAAGCAATTAAGGTTGGAGAACCTTAACAAGCGAGACCACTAAAATGAAGCATTAAAATGTCACTTAAGCAATATGTGCTTCATCAGCAATAATTGAGTTCTCGTTAAGGAACTGGGTTGGAACAAAAACCTGCACATACTGTGGCACTCCAGGACCGACGTTGCCTACCCCTGGGCTACACAATCATGGGGAAGACTGCTGACTTGACAGTTGTCCAAAAGACGACCATTGACACCTTGCACAAGGAGGGCAAGACACAAAAGGTCATTGCTAAAGAGGCTGGCTGTTCACAGAGCTCTGTGTCCAAGCACATTAATAGAGAGGCGAAGGGAAGGACAAGATGTGGTAGAAAAAAGTGGACAAGCAATAGGGATAACCGCACCCTGGAGAGGATTGGGAAACAAAACCCATTGAAAAATGTGGGGGAGATTCACAAAGAGTGGACTGCAGCTGGAGTCAGTGCTTCAAGAACCACCACGCACAGATGTATGCAAGACATGGGTTTCAGCTGTCGCATTCCTTATGTCAAGCCACTCTTGAACAAGAGACAGCGTCAGAAGCATCTTGCCTGGGCTAAAGACAAAAAGGACTGGACTGCTGCTTTCTGATGAAAGTAAATTTTGCATTTCCTTTGGAAATCAAGGTCCCAGAGTCTGGAGGAAGAGAGGAGAGGCACAGAATCCACGTTGCGTGAGGTCCAGTGTAAAGTTTCCACAGTCAGTGATGGTTTCGGGTGCCATGTCATCTGCTGGTGTTGGTCCATTGTGTTTTCTGAGGTCCAAGGTCAACGCAGCCGTCTACCAGGAAGTTTTAGAGCACTTCATGCTTCCCCTGCTGATGAACTTTATGGAGATGCAGATTTCATTTTCCAACAGGACCTGGCACCTGCACACAGTGCCAAAGCTACCAGTACCTGGTTTAAGGACCATGGTATCCCTGTTGTTGATTGGCTAGCAAACTCGCCTGACCTTAACCCCATAGAACATCTATGGGGTATTGTGAAGAGGAAGATGCAATACGCCAGACCCAACAATTCAGAAGAGCTGAAGGCCACTATCAGAGCAACATGGGCTCTCATAACACCTGAGCAGTGCGACAGACTGATCAACTCCATGCCACGCCGCATTGCTGCAGTAATCCAGGCCAAAGGAGCCCCAACTAAATATTGAGTGCTGTAGATGCTCATACTTTTCATGTTCATACCTTTCAGTTGGCCTACATTTCTAAAAATCCTTTTTTTGCATTGGTCTTAATTGATATTCTAATTTTCCGAGATACTGAATTTGGGACTTTCATTAGCTGTCAGTTATAATCATCAACATTAAAAGAAATAAACATTTGAAATACATCAGTCTGTGTGTAATGAATGAATCTAATATACAAGTTTCACTTTTTGAATGGAATTACTGAAATAAATCAACTTTGTCATGATATTCTAATTTTATGACCAGCACCTGTAAAGTGCTAATAGAACTGTAAGAAACATGTCACTTATGTATTAATAAATAAGGAGGTATTAAGCTAACTGAACAAATGTAATCTAATACAGACACTAAACTGTAAGAGTGTATTCCAGTATGACAAATGTACTAAACTAACTTTTAAGGTAGCTTTTGATATTGTATAATCAATTATTATGTGTGATGATCATTATGTGCGAAATGTAAGCTATAATAAGATTCTTAAATTGTAACTGCCACATAGCCGTTGAAGTGTTGTAACCTTGATAGTGCAGAAGAATAAAGAAGTGAGCATTGTCTAAAACCGCTGAGTTGCATATACCCTATAACAATTAGGGAAAACTTGCTGTAACTGGACTTATGTATGTGTAATTTAGCAGAAGTGTATTTCTTTAAAATTGTGAAAATACTGACCACTTTTTATCTGTAAAAAGCACTATGTGCTCCTAAATGTTGCAATCCAGGGTGTGACCGCAAGCTATAACGATCTATGTATGACCTCAAAATGAACTGCTGCGTTTTTTCTTTTTTCTTCTTGAGTATTAAAAGGAAGTCTCGGCTTCCTACTAGCAGGCTGATGGTTTGTGGCACACTTAAACCTGACAGGGTCTGGAGGTTGCAGGCAAGCTGCTGGCAGATAGGGTCTGTAGCCTCCTCTCACCAAGAATAAAGAAATTGATTTTTATTTTATATTGGTGTCCGTTTTCTTGTCGTTCCCAACTTTCAGCGCCCACACATGAAATGTCTTCAACCCACCATGCTACTCATAAAATAAAATTAATTAATTCAATAATTCAGATATTTTTCAAATCTGCCTGTTGTGGCTTATGTTCGAGGTTAGGACCAAACCTAACCCAACAACATCTGGCGTAAGCAGGGGACGACCCATATTATTGTAAGGCATAACTGCACTAGAACAACTCAGAACAAACAGTTAATTTAATATGCACATCTTTAGGATGTGGTGGAAAACCACAGTGTCTGTAGGGAAAACTCAAACACTCCCTTCATGCATATGTGCCTGTGGATCATCCTCTTGGCTCGTCTAAAATAAGTAACACCACCTCAGGCTGAGAGGGGGCACTCACGCTAACCTTCTCCTCTTCTTTTCCCTCCACAGTGGCCAGAAGACACCCAGTGAGGGCAATAGACTTTGTCTCGCCCAGTCTTCCACCTAGCGGAGAGAGACAGTTAGTTCTGACTCAACTGAGCCAAAGGATGACTTACTTGTTTAGTGATTATTAGTTACAGAGGCACACATAGTGACCCTTTTTGTTTCATTTGTTGGACTATACTCAACAGGAATGACCGGGTTGGTGCCCCATACTTCTTCTATGACCTACAGTACCTTATTTCGGCCACACTCCATACTGAGGGACTGAGCACGAGTACCTCATCTGTAAAGCAGGAACACTAGAGTGTGTACAGTAATTCCTGGTAAAGTTCTGTTTAGCAAGTTGCAAAGAATATAATAGTAAATATCTTTATTTAAACTACCGACTTTTTAAAAATCTTCAAGATTTTTAACGCTGGTGTATTCTTTTCATTTGCAGCAGGATCTCCGGAGATGAACACGTCCGTGGAGTCAGTGTCTGAATTTATGCTGCACTGTGTGATCAATTCCAGCCAGAGGAACTATACGATTGTGACTCTCATCTTCATTTACTTGACGTCACTTTCTAGCAACCTGCTGGTTGTTCTGGTCATAATGCAGAACCATCAGCTTCAAACGCCTATGTTTCTTTACATTGCAACTCTTGCAATATTAGACTTGCTGAACAGCACTAATATTATTCCACGAATGGTAGCGGCCCTCATTTCAGATTACCTTCCTGTCCCGTATGGACCCTGCCTTCTGCAGATTCACGTGGAAGCTCACATTCTGATAGTTGGAACTCTTCTTTTATCCCTCATGGCAGTTGACCGCTATGTTGCTGTTGTTTATCCCCTCAGATACCCTTCACTGATCACTAATAAAACAGTCTTGGCCTGCCTTTTACAAACCAATGTTGTTGCAATTGTATTTATCATACCATTGACAGTTTTATTGACCGAACTTCCTTTTTGTCAAGGTAACGTCCTTTCTTCTTGTTTCTGTGATTATTCTACAATGGTTCAGAAGTCATGTACGGAAGATCCCAAGTTTCTGACTTATCTCTCCGGCCTGACAGTTGTCTTTGTCATCGGCCCATTGTTACTGATCTTGTACTCTTATTTTCGAATCACATTGGCAGCACTTCAAATTTCATCTGCTGAAGGAAGAAAAAAGGTTTTTAGCACTTGTCTGACTCACCTACTGGTGGTTGGAACTTTTTACATACCTTTGTTTTTGTCATATGTCTTACCAGGAACTGGGATAATCTTATCTATTGAAGCCTACAACAGTCTTGTCATTGTTGGCAATACAATCCCTCCCATGCTGAATCCAATTATTTACAGTTTTCGGAATAAGGAGATCAAAACAAGCATTTACAAGATTTTCACACAGAGAAAGGGAATGGTGGATGTTAAATCCTGAAAAGAATTTGACTTTACCGGCACTGAGCTTTTTAGCCAAACAGGAAACTTGCACAATGATGGCAGAAGGATATGCATTTTTTTTTTGGAATGTAGAGGGAATTTATTTTTCCCACTGGACAACAAACATTTTAACCAAAGCACCTGTTGTTGTCATCTGTCCAAATTAAATAACTTGGCTCTTAAAGGAAAGTGTAATTTAAAAACAAATCAAAATTGTCTACCCTAAAACAGAGAGACGTTTGGTGCTACCTCAATTATTGATTAACTTTCACATTTACCTAGAATTGGGTTATATTTTCTTCTTTTATACTTATGGTGGCCAAAAAATTCTCAAACACAAGTTAACGAAACTCCAGGAGTGTCGTGTTGACACACCAGCTGCCTACACTTGTCTTCATTGTCAATTTTATCTTTCATTCGGTACTTCTTTCTTAAACTCCTTTGTTTAAGAAATAAGAACTACAGTTAGCCATAGACCTTCCATGGCCAACAACTATCAATAGGACATCAATCGTTGGAGTCTTACCTAAGATGAGTTGGAATCTGCTGCCTGGGAGGGGTATTTCAGCTCATACAGGCCTATTTTGGCTTAATTCTAACAACATGGTACTATAAAGTGCTATTAAAAATGTGTTTATGCACTATACTGACTCATTGTTGTAAAAATATCTAATAAACAAAAATGTGACATCTCTTTTTTCACAAAGTACAGATAATTAAGCTCCCAAATCTTACAGCATGTGAATGTGAACATGTGAACATTTTCTAACTTGTTTAGTCTGCAGCAGCCACTTCTTTTAGATTTTCAAATGATGTTCTTATAACCTGCGGTGGGCTGGCACCCTGCCCGGGGTTTGTTTCCTGCCTTGCAGCCTGTGTTGGCTGGGATTGGCTCCAGCAGACCCCCATGACCCTGTAGTTAGGATATAGCGGGTTGGATAATGGATGGATGGATGTATGTCCTTATAACTAAGACACTTCATTTTAAATTGGATTTAAAGTAGACCTCACAATATCATACAAGAACATTTTTAAAAAGTTACATAGCTATCTACTCAAACATCTTAACTTGGCAGTTATATATATACAGTATATACATTTAACCATTTGACCTATTCCCCTGAAATTTAGTACACATATACTACGTGACCTCTACTGTCCACTTTTGGGGTAATGATTGACCTCCAAGGTCAAAGGTCAAACTAGGAAGGTCAACATCAAAAATCAAATAACCTGTAGTCTGAAATTTGGTACACATGTACTACACTGAACACTCTGCACTACAACGTTATATTAAAAGTGAAGATTTTTGGAATTATTCCTCTTTTTACTTTTATTTTATTTTATTGTAGAATCAACTCTCGGCAGCGGGCAGCAGGTTGGCCATGTGGTGCATGCATACGGGCACCGTTCTCATCCCTACCACTTTCACCATCACTTCCCCTACTTCTTCATATCTTAAATCATTCTTGAGGCAGATTGAAGACTTAAGTGAAAAATTAAGGAAAACGTACTCAGTAATTGCAACACAAAAACTTAATCAGTTTTAATGCGAAAAGATGCCAACAGAAGAATAGAAGAAGTGGGCCACTAAAGTGGAGAAAACGAGCTGCTCATGAAACAGCAAGCGCATCAACTTCTGAGCAAACGAATGCTAAACATACAGAGAAAGAGTATGTAAACTATGAAGAGCGCACGCAGCATTTATGAAAGGCTGACGCAGAGCAAAAGAGAATTGCTCAAGCAAGCGAGAGCAAAGAACAGACTATACAACACAGAGAGGCCGACACTCAGTGAAGGAGAACTGCAATAGGAAATGAGACTGAGGAAGAGGCTAATCGATGTCGGCAATCAGTGGTCAAATGTTCCAGAATTGTAAAGGCAAATGTGACAGAGCAAAACGCCATCCAGCGACGACAAAGAAGAATCTGTAAACTGCCATCTTCAGGTTTCTTCACACATGTCTTATGAGGAGTCTTGGCTTTGTCTGGGCCCCTGAAGGACACTTAGAGATTTGTCCTGAAGCCACTCCTGCATTATCTTGGCTGTATGCTTCGGATCATTTCTGTGCTGAAAAAGTGAACCGTTATCCTAGTCTTAGGTGGCATGCAGTCTGGAACAGGTTTTCTACAAGGACCTCTGTGTATTTGGCTGCATTCATCCTGCCCTTAATTCTGAGCAGTCTCCCTGTCTGCATAAGCTGACGCTGCCATCTCCATTGGGTTCTTGATCACCTCCCAGACCAAGGCCCTTCTTGCCCAGTTGCTCAGTTTGGCCTGATGGACGACTCTAGGAAGAGTCCTGGTGACATCCATTTCACAGTTCTTGAGGTCACTGTGCTCCAGGGATCACTAAAAGCTTTACAAATGGTTTTATTCACATGCTCTGATCTATGCCTCATCTCAGTTTCATCACAGAGGTTTATGAAAACTTCCTATGACTTTATGGCCTGGTTTTCGTCCTGACAAGCAGTGTGAATTATGGACCTTCTAAACACAGGTACACAAGTGCCTTTCTAAGCGATGTCTTATTAATTCAGTTTGCCACAGGTGGACTCCAATCAAGTTCTAGACACATCTCAAGGAACATTTAAGCCAACAGGATGGACCTGAGCACAATTTGGAGTGCCACAGCCAAGGCAATGAATGCTAATATGAATGAGAGATTTCAGTTTTTAAATTTTAATTTGCAAATCTTTCTGAAAACATGTGTTCGCTTTGTCATTATGGGTTAGTGAGTGTAGACTGCTAGCAAAAATGCCGATTTTTTGAATTTTAAATGAAATCTACAACACAACAAAGAGTGCAGAAAGAAAAGGTCTCTGAAGCCAAGGTTATTGTACTTCTGTGATATTTAAATTTGCCTGAGCTAAGTTTACAAGTTTCAACAATTTTGTTCTTTCTCACCAGGGGGAGTTTCAAATCAACAGCAAGCATCATAAATTTAATTTTTCTCAGCCATTGATCATGGAATAGCTTCAGTCAGGGGTTTCTGATTTTGCCATAAGGCTGGTTGTGGACCAGGAGATGAAAGCCAGAAACAAACCTAGAAGAGAAAACTTTTGCGCCAAAGCCAAACCGCTAACTAGTAATTAAATTCACAGGGAAATAAAGAAAGATAGAAAATCAGATATTCAAAAGAGAAATTCTCAATGTTTGGTTTCCTTTTTATTCAAATCACAGATATTGAATGAGCTGTTACGTCAGTATTAAAGGAGTTGCACTGATGACTTAAGACAAAGCAACACTCAAAACCTTGTCCTATGGCAACTGGGATCAGCGTCCCAGTAATAATAATAATAATAATTCTTTGCATTAGTGGAAATCATAACATATTCCAAACAAAATACTGCAAAATAAATAATCACTATGTGATTATAACGCAAGGTAACCATGCAGAAATGTTCTAGAGTAATAGAAACACATGTTTCCACAAATCCGTTTATTTTAAAAGGAAGGAATTTTTATATTGAACAGCTCATAACATTCCCAAACTCTAAGTCAAGGCCCACCAAACTGTTGTACCATCTGGTCAGAGCACCCACTAATATAAACCCATTTATATGGGTTGATCTTGGATTCTGTTCGCAGCAGTCACACTGAATGATTGTGTATAACAATAAACTTGTGGTTCAAAGCAAATGCTTAACTACAGCACACCAATTACAAGTGTGTGACTAAATATCCCATGATATCTCTAGGCCAGGAGTTTTCAAACTTTTTTCTGCAGGTACCAGTTCCAGGAATTGAAATATTTTGAAGTAGCACCATTTTCTTTCGAGCTTAAAATGTTAACTTTTACCAGGGCATAAATAAAAGGCAGAGATGTCTTAACTCCCACCCCTGCCATTGATATTGTCTTTGGAAAACATAAAGTTTTTTGTATGAATGTTTATGTCTTTTAGTTTTTCTTATGGATATCAAATAAGTTTTTAATAGAGAATTTTTTTAATGTAAGAAAGGTAGCATGAATACTTTGCTGCATTTGGGCTTCTGAGTTGCACAAAAGACAGGCAGGAGAAAATTGAGCAGACCCTTATCTGGCATTTGGAGGACCAATATTCAAGCTTTATTCAATACTAGTCATGATATCTGTCAAAGACAGTGTGGTTCTCTGAGGCAGAGAAGGGTCAAATAAAGGAAGAATTCTGGGATGCCAACCCAGCCGTCCCTGTGTACTTTGTGAATTTCCCATTGGGATTAATAAAGTATCTATCTATCTATCTATCTATCTATCTATCTATCTATCTATCTATCTATCTATCTATCTATCTATCTATCTATCTATCTATCTATCTATCTATCTATCTATCTATCTATCTATCTATCTATCTATCTATCTATCTATCTATCTATCTATCTATCTATCTATCTATCTATCTATCTATCTATCTATCTGCATCAAGTGACCCCTCCTTCTGGGTGGTCACCCTTTTAAAGCCCTGGGGCCAGATGCCACAGGATCAGTTGCTCTCTCTGGGTAGTTTTACGGAACTGTGGAGGAAAAAAAATGACAAGACAGTTAGTGGCAGCAACCCCTCTCAGCCCAGAGTGGTATCACATTCCTGGGGAGAGCTTGGATGGTGATCCTCAGCTGTGCATGTGTGACAACAAGTAATAGAATACATTTAAAATTATTTGATATCTCCTGCCCTACATGTACCTTCCTCTTTTGACTGGCACTCCCTCTGTTGTGTGTGCCACCGTAAAGCCTGCCTCTCACATTTTTTTCATTTTATGGCACCTTGCTCATCTCCCGTCCACTTTTATGTGTACTGTTTTCAAAAGCGACTTCTATCCCTCTACTCCTTCTGAGTGTGTTGCACACTCACACTTCCTCTTTCGATTGCATTATAAAAGCCAAACTGACCAATCACAAGAAAAGGCAAACTGACCAGCCAGATTGCTATAACAGGACTGGACACACAGACCTTAGCTTTTCCTTATATAGTACATTGGAGCTTTTGTTTAAACAGATATCAAACCGCACAGCTTCCTAGTTGTCTGTCTTACTCCACCTTTATTCTTGAGATTAAAAAAACTCAAAGGCATCCTCTTCAGCAGAATTCGGCTGTAGAGAAACAGCACCAGCTGGGATGGAGCAGGACACGGTCTACACAGAACAGAGAAAGAACAGGGGAGCCAGTGGCTAAGTTCGCTTTGAAACCTCAAACATGTGATAAGTGCATTACACAGTACAGGCAGCAGCTACAGTACCAGCTGATCCCGCAGAAGTAAGCTTTTAAGCAAACAGACAGTGTGTTTCTTTCATATATAAAAGTTGTTTGAAAGAGTTTTTCCACATGGCAGAAATGGCCACAGAGAGTGAGGCACAGCACAATCAGTTACAACATATTTGTAAATAATTTACTACACTTTGCAGAGATTAATATTCACTTGGACTTTAAAGAGTCTTTTTCTGTTAATCAATGTAAAGAAAGCCATGTCATATCCGCTGGGATTCAGTGTTGTATAACAATAAAATGTGAAAATGTATGCAAACACTTAGAGGCACTGTATATATGTGTGAAAGGAATGTAGGCACCCTGTAGCTGTTAGTTCATTTAACAGTCCATAAGATGGGTACCAGCTTCGTTTGCTATGAAACATGCATTTTGAGAATTAAAAAGTTGTCTTATTTTCACTAAGTATTCACTAGGCAGGTCTATTTGACGTTATGGCTACAGGCCTCCTGTGTGTGCCCTAAAGCAGGGGATTCATGTCTGCTTGCATGAGAGTCTAACAAATAACTGCTCTTCATTGTTGTTCTATAATGAGGATGCAGCCCAAGGAAGAAGGCACCCTGAGATTGCAAATCCAGACGAAAACAGAAGAGACTTGTCCCCTGGGTGCCAAGTGTTACTTATTATTAATCTTTTATGTTTACACTACAGCAGTAGAAACCACTGAGGAGTTGCTTGTCCCTGACACTACTAAATGTCTCATGACCCACATATGTCTCTTTACAGCAAAAGTTTAAAAAATGTAAGCATGATTTTAATATCTTCTTATGAAGGAAATCCTATAGCAGATATTTAGTTCAATGAAAGCACAGCACAGAAAATTCATGTTGGGCTCCCAGGTATTCTTATTACATTGATTTCATGTGTACAACAATGCATTGACAATGCTCTGTCATTATCCTCAGAAGTTAGATTCAATATGATGTCCCATAGGCCTCAATACTCAAACTGTTTTCACTTTGCATGCTTCCTCAGGAAAATATCTTTAGAAAGTTAACATTTCCTTACACTTGCATGCAGATGATATTCAGCTATACAGAACAAATGACTATGACTATGGTGTCCATCCTTAACGCTCTGAATGTGAGGTATGAGCTAATATATATATATATATATATATATATATATATATATATATATATAGTCATATGAAAAAGCTTGGGAACCCCTCTCAGCCTGCATAATAATTGACTCTACCTTCAACAAAAAAGATAACAGTGGTATGTCTTTCATTTCCTAGGAACATCTGAGTACTGCGGTATTTTCCGAACAATGATTTATAGTGAAGCAGTATTTAGTTGTATGAAATTAAATCAAATGTGAAAAACTGGCTGTGCAAAAATGTGGGTCCCCTTGTCATTGTGCTGATTTGAATGCCTGTCACTGCTCAATGCTGATTACTTGCGACACCAAATTGGTTGGATGAGCTCACTAAGCCTTGAACTTCATAGACAGGTGTGTCCAATCATGAGATATAAAGGTATTTAAGGTGGTCAATTGCAAGTTGTGCTTCCCTTTGACTTTCCTCTGAAGAGGGACAGCATGGGATCCTCAAAGCAACTCTCCAAAGATCTGAAAACAAAGATTGTTGAGTCTCCTGGTTTAGGGGAAGGCTACAAAAAAACTCTCCCAGAGGTTTAAACTGTCAGTTCCAACTGTAAGGAATGGAATCAGGAAATGGAAGGCCACAGGCACAGTTGCTGTTAAACCCAGCAGGTCTGGCAGGGCAAGAAAAATACAGTAGCGGCATATGTGAGAATGGTTACAGACAACCCACAGATCACCTCCAAAGACCTGCAAGAACATCTTGCTGCAGATGGTGTATCTGTACATCGTTCTACAACTTAGTGCAATTTGCACAAAGAACATCTGTATGGCAGGGTGATGAGAAAGAAGCCCTTTCTGCACTCACGCCACAAACAGAGTCGCTTGTTGTATGCCAATGCTCATTTAGACAAGCCAGATTCATTTTGGAACAAAGTGCTTTGGACTGATGAGACAAAAATTGAGTCATTTGGTCATAACAAAAAGCGCTTTACATGGCGGAAGTTTTCCAAGAAAAACACCTGCTACCTACTGTCAAATTTGGTGGAGGTTCTATCATGCTGTGGGGCTGTGTGGCTAGTTCAGGGACTGAGGCCCTTGTTAAAGTCGAGGGTCGGATGAATCCAACCCAATATCAACAAATTCTTCAGGATAATGTTCAAGCATCAGTCACAAAGTTGAAGTTACGCAGGGGTTGGATATTCCAACAAGACAATGACCCAAAACACAGTTCGAAATCTACAAAGGCATTCATGCAGAGGGAGAAGTACAATGTTCTGGAATGGCCATCACAGTCACCTGACTTGAATATCATCGAAAATCTAAGGGATGTGTCACAGGTGTCTGGTCACACTTACAAGTAATCTAACTTAGACACCATTAAAATATCCGACTACGCCACCCAGTTTTATTAAGAGACTGGGAACTCCTGAAATTTACCAATAATAGCACACAGGTTTCTTTAAATTGGGCAGTGAGTAAACACACAATGAAAGACACAACAGTAATTTCAGAAAAAGGCAACAGTAATTCTATTGTACAAGACAATATAAGGTACATTAAAAAGTTAAACGAACATAACAGAACCTAAACATATCAGGAATTAATTTCCTTTTTTGTAAAAGGAAAATACACAGTCCACACTCTAAAAGTCCGTAAAAACAAGAATTGGAGGATACAACCTTTAGTGATGCAGAGTCCAGTTTGGGCACTGTGTTACCCCAACACTTAATTGTTCACAGAAGTTGTGTCCAATTGTTGACTCCCTGTCAGCGTCTCTTCGTTGTCCCTTTTTCTTCTACTCTGGGCTCCTTGTGTTGCTGGGACCTAGGCACGCCTCATTTCTCGTCTGTCAGCTTTACTGGGTCCTTTCATGCAGATTCCCTCTCTCGCTGAACCCACATCCGGCGTCTCTTTGTGGAGCTGTCTCTTCCTCCCTGGAAGTGTTGCCGTCCTTGTGCCTCACGTTGTGCCAGCCAGGTACCCTAGTCTGCCTGCGAGCCCCTGTGCCCTGTCCGAGTGTCTTGGCAGCGTTTCCTGTGGACTCTCCCTTCTGCCTTCTGCTGGCCAGCAGTTTATATTTACTTCACCCCTCTGTTGTCAGTCCTGGACAAACAGTTTAATCAATGGCACATCTAAATTGCCTGGGTTTAACAATTAACAAAAACACAAGTTAACAAAATGTATGGTTACCAAACATTAATAAGTACAGATATGCTGATTAGGAACCAATATTTCCAAGCCAGGTAAATACAGACATTCTACCAAGGCTAGACTTCAAAGCAGTGATTCCCTTGCAGGACAGCAAATACCATTAATAAGTACAGATAGCCTTTTAAATTCTCACCCTCCAGTCCCAACAAGTGGGTGCCTAATGGAACCACCCAGTGCACAAAAAAATGTAAAAGTGTCCCCCTCTGACAGATGATTTGAAGCAGGCTGTCCCTGCTCAGCAGCCATCAAATTTAACTGAACTGGAGAGATTTTGTATGAAGAATGGTCAGAAATACCTCCATCCAGAATCAAGACACTCATCAAAGGCTATAGGAGGACAGCGTCTAGAGGCTGTTAGATTTACAAAAGGAGGCTCAACTAAGTATTGATGTCATATCTCTGTTGGTGTGCCCAAATTTATGCACCTGTCTAATTTTGTTATGATGCATATTGCATATTTTCTGTTAATCCAATAAACTTAATGTCACTGCTGATATACTACTGTTTCCATAAGGCATGTCAGATATTAAAAGGAAGTTGCTAGTTTGAAAGCTCAGCCAATGAGAAACAAAAATCCAAAGAATTAAGAGGGGTTCCCAAACTTTTTCATATGACTGTATGTATCAAATTCAGGAGATCACACTCCCTGTGACTGACAGTTTACTACTACATTAGAAATCAAGGACAAAATCGCAAGAGGCACTAGACACAGTAGGAAAAGATGACTACAGAAGATGTTTCCAGGAATGGAAGACACATTGAAACAAGGGTATAATTAATAAAGGAAGTAAGCAAATGTGAGGTATTACGTATAGGAAGTAGAGATGTTAGATTTAAATACATAAGATTGGAGGCTTGAAACTTGAAAGTAAAACTTATGAGAAAGTTCTAGGAGTCATAGTGGTCAGTATATAGAAACAATCAAGAAGGCTAACAGGTTGTTATGTCATATAGTAATACAGGGGTGGGCAATTGTTTTGGCTTGGGGGTCACTTTGTGGAAGCGGAGGTTAGCTGAGGGCTGCACCTTTTAAAATGATTGCATTCATTAGTTAACTTTGCATTTCGAAAAGGTATAAATTGTACCATAAAAATCAATAAATACAAATTAAATAAAATAGTGGCAGTTTTATTCAATTTATTTATTGTGCTAATTTCATATCATCTATAGCTGCAAGCACATTTAATTTTAGAATCAGTTTAATGAGACAAATGTACCCTATCACACTTTTCTACAATTTGTTTGAAATCAGGAGTGAGATTGCTTGTTGAGATTCTCATCACAGCCTGCAGGTTAATGTCTGTCAAAGAGCATCTATATTTACTCTTGTTGATCTTCAAGCAAGAAAAGCTTTGCTCACAAATATATGTAGACCCAAATATAGAGAACATTTTCCCAGCAAATTTCTTCATACATGGAAATTTTTCAGCAGACAAAGATTTGTAAAAGTCAACAAATGTCACAGCATTAAACATTTCTTTCACAGTGTGATCTGACTGCATGTCAATAAGTTCAAGCGGCAGCTCCTCGGGTGTTGTGTCAATAACAGCAGTGATGGGATAAGAGAGCAAATTGAATTTAGGCTCAATTTTCATAAAGTCCTGAAATCTTCTTGTGACCTCGTCCTTCAAACTCTGCAGATCTCCCTAATCTTAGCAGAAACACTTTCAGGCACTTTCTGTTTTCCTAATAAAGGGAAATGACAAAAATTGCCTTCACCTGCTTGCCTTGCAAATAGACCTAGTTTTGCTTTGAATGATTTTACATGCTTCCACATTTCATGTGCAAACAACCCCTTTCCCTGCAATGTCACATTCAGTTCATTCAATTTCTCAAATACATCAGCTGCAAACATCATCTCGTATCTCCACTCCTCACATCCTATTTTTGTAACAAAATCATGAGATATCTCCTTCGTGTCCGGAAATAAGAGGATTTCATTCTGCAATGCCCAGACTCTTTTTATCACTTTGCCCAGGCTCAACCACCTCACACTGTTGTGGTAAATTACATCTTCATACTCTGCCTCCACATACTCAAGAACAGATTTGAACTGTCGATGGTGGAGTGCCCTTGCTCTGATTGTGTTCACCACACTAACAATAGGATCTACCACATGCTTTAAGTCCAGTGCAACTTTACAAAGGCTCTCCTGAAGCAAAATGCAAAGAAAAGAAAAGATATCACTGTCTGTGTCTTGTGCTTGTAACTTGTTTTTTAAAAGCTTAACCATACCTACATTTTTTCCACTGAAAGCTCTGGCCCCATCTGTTGTAATGCTTGCCATTTTGTTCCAGGACAAGCCACTTTTCTCCACACAATTCACAGCACACTCAAGTAAGTCCTGACCAGTGGTTCTATCTTTCATTGATTCTAGGCCAAGTAATTCCTCTGTGATGACGATATTTTCATTAATTCCACGGATAAAGATGAGTAAGGGCGGCACGGTGGCGCAGTGGGTAGCGCTGCTGCCTCGCAGTTGGGTGATCTGGGGACCTGGGTTCGCTTCCCGGGTCCTCCCTGCGTGGAGTTTGCATGTTCTCCCCGTGTCTGCGTGGGTTTCCTCCCACAGTCCAAAGACATGCAATTTAGGTGGATTGGCGATTCTAAATTGGCCCTAGTGTGTGTTTGTGTGTGTCCTGTGCTGGGTTGGCACCCTGCCCAGGATTGTTTCCTGCCTTGTGCCCTGTGTTGGCTGGGATTGGCTCCAGCAGACCCCCGTGACCCTGTGTTCGGATTCAGCGGGTTGGAAAATGGATGGATGGATGGAAGATGAGTAAGTGTGCAATGTCTTCATTATCTGTGCTCTCATCCAGTGCCAAAGAAAACCAAACAAAATCTTTGCTCGCAGTCTTCAGCTGTTCTGTGAGTTTATCACTAATTGAGTCAATGCGCCACACTTTAGTCCTTCTTGACAATGAAATGCTTTCAAATTTGCTTCTCACATCAGGACACAATACACTTGCACACTCTACCATACACTGCTTAATAAACTCGCCATCCGTAAAAAGGCTTGTTGCGTTTAGAAAGGTTGTAGGCTAGCATGAAACTTGCTTCTGTAGCGCTATTTTGAAGTTTTGATTGCTTTGTAAATAATGTTTGTTGCTTCTACAGCCTTTTCACACACTCAGCAGCTTTTATTTTGCGTTCTTCCTTGGAAAGTTTGCAGCCAAATTCGCTGTGTTTTGTTTCGTGGTGTCGTTTCAGATTGTACTCCCTAAACACGGCTATCGTTTCATGACACAATAAACACACTGCTTTATTCCCTGTATTACCAAAGAAATATTTGTTTGTCCATTCTTCATTAAACACACGACATTCATCACCAATTTTACTTTTTTTTGGAGGGTTCATGGTTTCACTAAAGTTGGAAATTTATATATTTACTGTTGCAAAGACAAAATCGAAATTAAACAGATCAACCGGGAAAGCACTGCGCATTGCATCTACACTGCGCATGCGTATTGACGTGGCCGTCCTAGTGGAAAATACGAGACGAATCTTCGGTCGCGCATGGGAAGGAAATCTCGGTTCAAGGCAGATTTTTCTGACTGTCTTTGCGGGCCACAAAAAACTCTTAGCGGGCCGCATGTGGCCTGTGGGCCGCAATTTGACCACCCCTGTGCAAACTGCTCAAAGTGTATTACCAGGGGGAGAACACTGTCAGGTAAGGCAAAGAATCTTTATAAGACTTTATTAACAAAGAGCACAACACAGGAAAATCCATCCATTCATTTTCCAACCCACTGAATCCGAACCCAGGGTCACAAGGGTCTGCCAGAGCCAATCCCAGCCAACACGGGGCACAAGACAGGAACCAATCCCAGGCAGGGTGCCAACCCACCGCAGGATACACACAAACAAGGGCCAATTTAGAATCGCCAATCCACCTAACCTGCATGTCTTTGGACTGTGGGAGGAAACCCATGCAGACATGGGGAGAACATGCAAACTCCACGCAGGGAGGACCCGGGAAGCGAACCTGGGTCTCCTAACTGCGAGGCAGCAGCGCCACCATGCTGCCCCACACAGGAAAATGGTCAAAATAATAAAAAAATGTAAGCCGGTAACCCAGTCCCAATATGTTAACCAAAATTCTAAATCCTTAAACATAGCAAAAATAGTCAAAAGGTCAGAAAAAAAATTGACAATAAGAGGAGATGGCATATGATGACAGTGTCTCTGATGTGAACAACAACATCCTGCAAGTGTGGGACCTATTTCTCAGGTATTTGTCCACCTAGCACACCACAGACTGACCAATGCACTTAGATGACACCCTTGTTGTACTGGTGTATGTATTCAGTGGCACTGATCCTTAATAATGCACTGCAGTGCTACCACTTTCATAAGCATAACTATTTATTACAGAGAAAATTAGTCACATGCCAGCAAACATGGAAAAAGAAAAAGTGAGCTATTTAGAGATTGCACATTGAAATTTGGTGGAAGTCTGTTTTGTCTGCTCGGGAGCCTCTCCCACACTGCCATACTTGTAAAATGTTTGAATCAATTTGCCCACCTTTGTTGCAGGTTACTATTGTCTGAGGTAATTTACTTTTCTATTGCTGGCCGACTTTTATGATGCTTTGCATGTGTTCTCTGGATCTGTGACTGACAGAACAGTAATCATCGGCTCTGTCTGCATTATTTTTACATACTGAGATACATTTTTCCACCTTTTAGTTTTCACCATTTATTTCTGTTCAGTTATGGCAAAGTGAATAATTCCTATGGGAAGGTGCTACCACCAGTATCACCAGTATTCTTCAAAGTTTGACACCTTTGTCATTCTTATTTATGGGCCACCTTTAAAGGAAACACAACACAAAATGTCTCTTAAGTGCCACCTTCCAGTTTCAGTGCTGTAATGCTTCATTATAATTTATGTTGCTATAAACAGCAGGGCTGCATGCTCTACACTTGATATTGCAAGGAATGTCCTTGCTGAGCCTTTTAACAGAAATAAAGTGATTGTGTTGCAGTGTGAATAAATGTAAAAAAAAAATCCAGTTTATTTTTTTTTTTGATAAAAATGATCAGCCAGGGAAATGAGTGTTACTAATCAATAACATTTCAGAGGTATCAAGAAATGGAGCTCTAGGGTCCTGGAAATATTTTTAATGTCCCATATCAACTCTACTGGAAACCTCTGATGAGACTTTTACAAAATGAAGCCAATAAAAAGCTCGGCTCTCAGCATTCAGGTTACTCGCAGACTTCACAGATCCGGCGCTTATAATGTTCATAGACCTTTTATGAGTTATCTGCAGATTACACAAAGAATGGAGATGCCATCACTGGAAGACTTACAGCAGAGGAGCAGCTCTCAGATGTTACTCTGCTTCTTTGCTCAAATACCACATGTCAGTTGAAGCTCCCATTTCAAACACTGAAGACTTGCAGCAGACTCTATAAGTTGAAGTTTTTAAATTTTAGACAAATTGTGACAAAGATGGACAGTGATTGAAAGAAACACAAGGACCTTATTGTTCAAGCAACAAAAATGCAGAGAAAAACTCAAGTTCTCATCTAAGGTAAAAACATGTTTATTGCTGGTATGCTACTCTATAAAACATGTAGAACAATATTAAAATGTATCCACTGGCATCAAACTATTATTTTAGTATAACAATATCTCATAAAATGTTAGGGGTGGCGCAGTGGTAGTGCTGCTGCCTCACAATTAGGAGACCCGGGTTCATTTCCCAGGTCCTCCCTGAGTGGAGTTTGCATGTTCTCCCTGTGTCTGTGTGGGTTTCCTCCAGGTGCTTTGGTTTCCTCCCACAGTCCAAAGACATGCAGGTTAGGTGCATTGGCGATCCTAAATTGTCCCGGGTGTGTGTGCCCTGCAGTGGGCTGGCGCCCTGCCCAGGGTTTGTTTCCTACCTTGTGCCCAGTGTTGGCTGGGATTGGCTCCAGCAGACCCCTGTGACTCTGTAGTTAGGATATAATGGATGGATAAAATGTTAGAAGATTATTAATTTTGGTGAACTTGATTTTTGTGCTAAATCCAGTAGGGGGCATATGTTCCCTCGGAATACATTCATTAGAGACTGCAGCTTTGTACTAAACCGAAATCTATGAATATATTAAATAAAATGCTAAATCGTCTCCTTGTGATATGGTGGTGGTAAAGATAAAGAAAGGAAAATAACACCAAAGAAAGGATATAATTAGTTTCTTTTAATGCTAGAATTCCTAAAGCTTGTGAACATTTTCATTCTCCCTGAAAAGCCTACTTTCCCCAAACACACGCAAAGAAAGTCGTATGTCCTTATTAGTGCAGCACATACATTTGCTTTGCGTCCACAAGACCTAACATTTTTTTGTTTTTTCGTACATTTACACAGATAGATAGATAGATAGATAGATAGATAGATAGATAGATAGATAGATAGATAGATAGATAGATAGATAGATAGATAGATAGATAGATAGATAGATAGATAGATAGATAGATAGATACTTTATTAATCCCAATGGTTGTAGACATGTAACACACATGAATGTATGTACAGTAATCCCTCCTCTGCGTTCCAGAGCCACCCGCGAAATAAGAAAATCCGCGAAGTAGAAACCATATGTTTATATGGTTATTTTTATATTGTCATGCTTGGGTCACAGATTTGCGCAGAAACACAGGAGGTTGTAGAGAGACAGGAACGTTATTCAAACACTGCAAACAAACATTTGTCTCTTTTTCAAAAGTTTAAACTGTGCTCCATGACAAGACAGAGATGACAGTTCCGTCTCACAATTAAAAGAATGCAAACATATCTTCCTCTTCAAAGGAGTGTGCGTCAGGAGCACAGGCTGTCAGAAAGACAGAGGAAAGCAAACAAATCAATAGGGCTGTTTGGCTTTTAAGTATGCGAAGCACCGATACAAAGCTGTTGAAGGCGGCAGCTCACACCCCCTCCGTCAGTAGCAGGGAGAGAGAGAGAGAGAGAGAGAGAGAGAGAGAGAGAGAGAGAGAGAGCCAGAGAAAAACAAACATCAAAAATCAATACGTGCCCTTCGAGCTTTTAAGTATGCGAAGCATGTCGCTTCAGGAAGCAGCTGCACAGAAGATAGCAATGTGTAGATAATCTTTCAGCATTTTTAGACGAGCGTCCGTATCGTCTAGGTGTGCGAACAGCCCCCCTGCTCACACCCCCTACGTCAGGATCAGAGAAAGTCAGCGCAAGAGAGAGAGAAAAGTACGATGGGTAACTTCTCAGCCATCTGCCAATAGCATCCCTTGTATGAAATCAACTGGGCAAACCAACTGAGGAAGCATGTACCAGAAATTAAAAGACCCATTGTCCTCAGAAATCCGCGAACCAGCAAAAAATCCGCGATATATATTTAAATATGCTTACATATAAAATCCGCGATAGAGTGAAGCCGCGAAAGGCGAAACGCGATACAGCGAGGGATCACTGTATTTCAAATAACGATATATCATTACTTAAATATCTCCTTACAAGTCTTTGCCATATAAAATCTTCAATGCAGACTTCAGCTGTAAGTGAGAGAATGTGAGCTGGCGGTACTAAGCAGAGAGTGTAAGTGTCAGGAGGGGAAAACAAATGGCTGAATGGGAGATAGGTGAGTGCAGGTTCAGCACTTCAGACTGACACATTTGCAAAACAAAGGCAGTTATCAGCAGGAAATTGCTGTGCTGATAAGACATTCAAGTTTCTTCGAGTATATCAGGAAAAATAGAGTGATCAAGGTAAACAAAATTTTGGTGGGGATTCTAGTGTTAGTGTAATTTTTTACTAGAGATAAAAACACAAAGGAAGCTTTTGACAAAGTACGATGCTGGTGGGAGGTCTCTGAAAACTGGCTTGGCCTGTTTCGGAAGAAAAGGAGGTATTTTTCTGGGAACGGGTAGAAACAATATCATCTATTCATCCATAGGTGAGCTTCCATGTTCAGTGAAATTGCGAGAGCTTTTATATCTTCCTCACAGTCTTTGGTTACAAAATAAATGCAATTTCCAAACGTGGGCTACAATCTTTAATAATTTGCTGGCACAAATTAAATTGAAATAGCATGCCATAAGTGTTGACCTTAAACTGAACGTCAGATCACAGGATACACCTACTTTCCTTTAATGGCCTGCCTGAGTTGTCTTCGCTTGTCTCTTCCCATCTCAGTTTTGCTTTCTCCTGTCAGCTACCTTATGTGGCTTAGATGTTTCATGGCCTCAGTTACCCATTTTGAGTAAAATAATGAACAATGGAATTAAACTCACAAATCACAGTGGCACACTTCAAACCTTTGTCTACAGTACCATCATTTGAGAACAGTGTCAGAAATTATGGCAGAACAATATACAAAGAACATGAATTTTAACAATTATTAATATTAAAATGCAAGTATCTAATATTTCATTTTAGTATCATAATATTAATGAACAGTCGAAGGATATTATTTCAGGCATAGTTGCCAGTGTTTCATAACCTTCCTTTAAAAATAATAGGCTGATGTTAGAAGCAGAACTGTGCTTAAAGTTATCAAAGTTCTAACCCGACATGACAATGGTCACCGTATAAAACATAAAGACATGCGACCTTCACTTTGAGTTTTTTCCTCTTTTTAGACATGTGGTTATATGTAACTTGAGATGTTTTCTGCTTCTTTTGATCTGGATTCATATCTAACTATATCGTTTTTGTCAACTGAAAATATAGTTTTTATTCCTTATTGACCCATGCCACTGTTCTTACATGTACAAAGTATTTGATGTGCATAAGAAAAAACTAAAAGAAACTTTCCACACAGAAAACTCTTTGTAATCATTTGTTAACAACATTTATTTCTATAGCACATTTTCATACAAACAATGTAGCTCAAAGTGCTTTACATGATGAAGAAAGAGAAAAAATACAAAATAAATAATTAAAATTAGGGAGCACTAATTAACATAGAATAAAAGTAAGGTCCGATGGCCAGGGAGGACAGAAAAACACAAAAAAAACTCAAGACGGCTGGAGAAAAAAATAAAATCTACAGGGGTTCTGAGGCCACGAGACCACCCAGCCCCCTCTAGGCATTCTACCTAACATAAATGACCTCAATCAGTCCTCATTGTATTCAGGGTTCTCATGGAAGAAATTGATGATGACGGTGGACTTCTGGCCTTTAATCCACCAATGTAAGGACATCACGGTGCTTTGATCAGGTGGTGGTGGAGCAAATCGCCACCATAGAAAACCGGAAAAAGAACAGCAGAGAAAGTAGGGGTTAGTACGGATTTTGGAGCCACCATGAATAATAATGATAATTAATTGAATATACAGAGCATCAGGATTTAACTAAGATGAAGCTATGAGAAAAAGTAAAAGTAATGTGTTTTCAGCAGTATTTTAAAGTGCTCCACTTTATTAGCCTGGTGAATTCCTATTGGCAAGCTATTCCAGATTTTAGGTGCAGAAGCAGAAGGACCACTTCTTTTAAGTTTAGCTCTTGAAATTCTAAGTAGACACTCATTTGAAGATCTAAGGTTACGATTTGGAGTGTAAAGTGTAAGACATTCTGAAATATAAGATGGAGCGAGATTATTTAAGGCTTTGTAAACCATAAGCAGTATTTTAAAGTCAATTCTAAATGACACAGGTAACCAGTGTAGTGACGCTCAGACTGGTGTGATGTGCTCAGATTTTCTTTTCCTAGTTAAGATTCTAGCAGCTCCATTCTGCACTCATTGCAATTGATTGATGTCTTTTTTAGGTAGTCCTGAGAGGAGTGCGTTACAGTAATCTAGTCGACTGAAAACAAAAGCGTGAACTAATTTTTCAGCATCTTGCAATGTTATAACATACCCAAATGGAAAATTATGGTTAGAGGTGGGAGATAAGAAATGTCACTTTTAGCTGTGCCTAGTTTAGTACTTAAGTTAAGATGGAAAGAAAATGGAGATAATTCAAAATATTTAAATACCTTAGTACAGGCAAATTTAAGTGTCACAGAAGTACAACATTCTTGGCTTATCACTTAAGAGTCAAATGTACATGATGCCACTGATAAAAACCCTAACGTTTGGGAACAAAATCGGTGCCAGGCTGCAGTCCATGAATATACGACTCTAATCATGTCAATGAATTAATAAATCTAAAGTTTTAACTATTGCTATCTATTGCAAAAGGAATCACATCACACTACAGAGCTTTAAATTTAGCTGATAATACTGGGCTGAGAGCGAGGCCTGACAGTTCTTACACATTGGAACAAATATGTCACTTATCCAGAATTGATATAAAAGGCCCAAGTCTTTGCAGTTACAGCTAAGAAGTTGTGCACCATTCGTGCTGGTCTACTAGTATAAGAGTTGAATTTGAACCCTGGTCCAATGTGCACCTGGCGTGTGTCTGAGCATATCCTTCTGAGCTTCTGCTTAAAAACTGATGCTGTTATTTTATTATTCACTATGATAAATGTATTTCTTGTTATTTTATTTGACCCCTTAAGAGAAAAATGTTATATTTATGGCCTAACCATTCTTCTATAGTACTACTTTTCCTGTTTTTGTACCCAGCTGGATCATAATATATATATATAGGCCATTGTTCTTTTCAATTCTTTATGAAATTCACACACATCTCCTAAAATAAGAATAAAAATAATACATTAAAAATGTCATGTACATCCTAAGCAAACAGGACTATCAATCAAATTGTGGTCATCTAAGTTATCAACACCTGCCATGTCCTGTTAGCAACTAGGTGTAACCAATCAT
This sequence comes from Erpetoichthys calabaricus, assembly GCF_900747795.2. NCBI lineage: Eukaryota > Metazoa > Chordata > Cladistia > Polypteriformes > Polypteridae > Erpetoichthys > Erpetoichthys calabaricus. The sequence goes on along the minus strand of NC_041397.2, from coordinate 306,764,129 downwards.
GTTAAACGTTTTCTGAATTTGTAATGAATTCCTTTTAAGGAATAGTGACCTAATCAATGGATTGTATAAAGAGGACACTTTTTTCTTTGCAAAAACACTGATTTGATAAAGAATAACGATTGACGCTTTCTCCTGCCTGTGTTTTATTGCTTAAATCAGGGCATTCCAGTGGAGGGAATGGGGGGGTGTCTGTATTCATAATTTTCTTCCACACTGGACATCACTGAACCACCTTGGTTAAACATACGATTGATCATGATTAATTGAGTAACATGTTGTGATTAATTGCAATTAAAATTTTGTATCATTTGATAACCCTGATGTATTTGTTTTAAGATATCATGTTGTATTTGGTTGGCAGTGTTACAAAATACGCTCCGATAATCCTTTGCATTCGGGTTGAAATGTTCTAGATGTTGATAACGGTCTGTTAATAACGATGTTTTGAGGAGTGTCCCATTAGTACAGTTCTGTACTGGGCCCTTACCAGGTTCACGGTGCCCCGGCACTACTGGCAAAACTTTCATTTTGAGGTAACATATTTATACTTAAACTATTACAACAGATGATCGTGTCACAAAGGCCATGTCAACAGTTATTCCACGATTTGTGGGAAACTTTTTTCTATGCTACCCAATATACGTAAAAGATATTGGGAAGTATTTGTACTTCATGATAATTGTTTTATGCTGAAGTTATTCGCCACATGGTAATCTTCATTTTTATTTTCCTTCAACAATCTAAAGATATACAGTTTGGCAGACTAGTAACTGTAGAATGACCAGGCAAAGTACGAGTGTGTGCATCAGATCAACCCGGCATTGCTCCCAGAGTTAGTTTCAGTCTTGTTTCTTCCTTATGGTTTCTAGAATGAGTTCCATCCATCCATCCATCCATCCATCCTTTGTCTCCCGCTTATCCGAGGTCGGGTCGCGGGGGCAGCAGCTTGAGCAGAGATGCCCAGACTTCCCTCTCCCCGGCCACTTCTTCTAGCTCTTCCGGGAGAATCCCAAGGCGTTCCCAGGCCAGTCGAGAGACATAGTCCCTCCAACGTGTCCTGGGTCTTCCCCGGGGCCTCCTCCCGGTTAGACGTGCCCGGAATACCTCACCAGGGAGGCGTCCAGGAGGCGTGTCCTGATCAGATGCCCGAACCACCTCATCTGACTCCTCTCGATGCGGAGGAGCAGCGGCTCTACTCTGAGCCCCTCCTGGATGACTGAGCTTCTCACCCTGTCTTTAAGGGAGAGCCCAGACAACCTGCGGAGGAAACTCATTTCAGCCGCTTGTATTCGCAATCTCGTTCTTTCGGTCACTACCCATAGCTCATGACCATAGGTGAGGGTAGGAACATAGATCAACTGGTAAACTGAGAGTTTCGCCTTGCGGCTCAGCTCCTTTTTCACCACGACAGACCGATGCAACGCCCGCATCCGCCTGTCGATCTCACGCTCCATTCTTCCCTCACTCGTGAACAAGACCCCGAGATACTTGAACTCCTCCACTTGGGTCAGGATATTGCTACCAACCCTGAGAGGGCACTCCACCCTTTTCCGGCTGAGGACCATGGTCTCGGATTTGGAGGTGCTGATTCTCATCCCAGCCGCTTCACACTCGGCTGTGAACCAATCCAGAGAGAGCTGAAGATCACGGCCTGATGAAGCAAACAGGACAACATCATTTGCTAAAAGCAGTGACCCAATCCTGAGCCCACCAAACCGGACCCCCTCAATGCCCTGGCTGCGCCTAGAAATTCTGTCCATAAAAGTTATGATCAGAATCGGTGATAAAGGGCAGCCCTGGCGGAGTCCAACTCTCACTGGAAACGGGTTCGACTTACTGCCGGCAATGCGGACCAGGCTCTGGCAACGATCGTACAGTGACCGAACAGCCCTTATCAGGGGGTCCGGTACCCCATACTCCCGGAGTACCCCCCACAGGATTCCCCGAGGGACACGGTCAAATGCCTTTTCCAAGTCCACAAAACACATGTAGACTGGTTGGGCAAACTCCCATGCACCCTCCAGGACTCTGCTAAGGGTATAGAGCTGGTCCACTGTTCCGCGACCAGGACGAAAACCACACTGTTCCTCCTGAATCCGAGGCTCGACTATCCGACGGACCCTCCTCTCCAGGACCCCTGAATAGACTTTTCCAGGGAGGCTGAGGAGTGTGATCCCTCTGTAGTTGGAACACACCCTCCGATCCCCCTTCTTAAAGAGGGGGACCACCACCCCGGTCTGCCAATCCAGAGGCACTGTCCCTGATGTCCATGCGATGTTGCAGAGGCGTGTCAACCAAGACAGTCCTACAACATCCAGAGCCTTGAGGAACTCCGGGCGTATCTCATCCACCCCCGGGGCCACCAAGGAGTTTTTTGACCACCTCGGTGACCTCAGTCCCAGAGATGGGGGAGCCCACCTCTGAGTCCCCAGGCTCTGCTTCCTCATTGGAAGGCATGTTAATGGGACTGAGTAGGTCTTCGAAAGTACTCGCCCCACCGACCCACAACGTCCCGAGTCGAGGTCAGCAGCGCACCATCCCCACCATATACAGTGTTGACACTGCACTGCTTCCCCTTCCTGAGACGCCGGATGGTGGACCAGAATCTCCTCGAAGCCATCCGAAAGTCATTCTCCATGGCCTCCCCAAACTCCTCCCACGCCCGAGTTTTTGCCTCAGCAACCACCAAAGCCGCATTCCGCTTGGCCTGCTGGTACCTATCAGCTGCCTCCAGGGTCCCACAGGACAAAAGGGACCGGTAGGACTCCTTCTTCAGCTTGACGGCATCCTTCACCGCCGGTGTCCACCAACGAGTTCGGGGATTGCCGCCACGACAGGCACCGACCACCTTACGGCCACAGCTCCGGTCAGCTGCCTCAACAATAGAGGCACGGAACATGGCCCATTCGGACTCAATGTCCCCCACCTCCCTCGGGATGTGGTCGAAGTTCTGCCGGAGGTGAGAGTTGAAGCTACTTCTGACAGGGGGCTCTGCCAGACGTTCCCAGCAGACCCTCACAACACGTTTGGGCCTACCACGCCTGACCGGCATCCTCCCCCACCATCGAAGCCAACTCCCCACCAGGTGGTGATCAGTTGACAGCTCCGCCCCTCTCTTCACCCGAGTGTCCGACGACACGACCACAAAGTCGATCATCGAACTGAGGCCTAGGGTGTCCTGGTGCCAAGTGCACATATGAACACCCTATGCTTGAACATGGTGTTCGTTATGGACAGTCCGTGACGAGCACAGAAGTCCAATAACAAAACACCGCTCGGGTTCAGATCGGGGGGGCCATTCCTCCCAATCACGCCCCTTCCAGGTCTCACTGTCATAGCCCACGTGAGCATTGAAGTCTCTCTTCGCGCACTAGCTCAGGCTCCTTCCCCTTCAGAGAGGTGACATTCCACGACCCAAGAGCCAGCTTCTGTAGCCGAGGATTGGACCGCAAGGTCCCCGCCTTCGGCCACCACCCAACTCACACTGCACCCGACCTCCTTGGCCCCTCCCATAGGTGGTGAGCCCCATGGGAAGGGGGACCCACGTTGCCTCTTCGGGCTGTGCCCAGCCGAGCCCCATGGGTGCAGGCCCGGCCACCCAGGCGCTCGCCATCAAGCCCCACCTCCAGGCCTGGCTCCAGAGTGGGGTCCCGGTGACCCGCGTCCGGGCAATGGAAAACGCCGTCCAAAATTGTTTTCCATCATAGGAGGTGTGTTTAACCGCTCTTTGTCTCATCCCTCACCTAGGACCAGTTTGCCTTGGGTGGCCCTACCAGGGGCATAAAGCCCCAGACAACAGAGCTCCTAGGATCATTGGGACACGCAAACCCCTCCACCACGATAAGTTGGCAGTTAAAGGAGGGGCAAAGCAAAAAGAGGATGCTGAAAATGTACTAAAAGTAAAAAACTGAAATATCAAATTGACTCAAGTATTTAGACCTTTTACACAGTACTATGTTGAAGCCCGTTCGGCAGCGACTATAGCCTGCAGTCTTCTTGGCTCTGACACGACAAGCTTCTCACACCCGAATTTGAGGATTTTCTGTCATTCTTCTCTGAAGATCCTCTCAAGCTCTGTCAGACTGAATGGAGACTGTTGGTGGAGAGCTATTTTCAGGTCTCTCCAGAGATGTTCCATTCGGTTCAAATCTGGGCTCTGGCTGGGTCACTCAAGAACATTTACAGACTCGTCCCTAAGCCACACCTGTGTTGTTCTAGCTTTGGGTTCACGGTCATCTATTGTTGGAAGGATAACCTAATCCCAGTATGAATTTCAAAGTGCTTTGAAGCAAAAATTGCACAAGGAATGAATGCCTCAATAGACTTTAACAGGCCCTGTTTTGTGAAAGCCCCCAAGCCATGACACTCTAAGAAGACATGAAAAAAACTCTCAAATAAACCTTCTAGAAAAGCAATGGAAGAAATTTTGGGAAAGGCAATTCTGTTCAAACTTTCCGCTCAACCCTGTCTAGTCTCCCATTCCCCTGCCACTGATAAACCACCCACAATATGATGCTGCCAACACTATGATTCAACATTGGAATGGTATTGTACAGATCATGAACTGTACCTGGTTTCTGCCAGATGTGACACTTAGGATTGAGGTCAAATAGTTACATTTTGGTTCACCAAAGCCAGGAATCTTGCTTCTCACACAGTCTGAGTCCTTAAGGTGCCTTTTGCAAACTCCAGATGAGTGGAGTGTTGCAGTAGTGGTTGTCCTTCTGGAAGTCTCCATTTGCACACAAGTTCTCTGGAGCCACATTCAGATTGAACATTGGGTTCTTGTCACCTCTCTTATCAAGGCCCTTCTGCCCGAATTTTTTAGTTTGGCTGGGAGGGAGAGTCATGGTTGTTACAGATGCCTTCCATGTAAGAATTAAGGAGACCACTGTGCTCTTGGGAACCTTTAATACTGCAAGAATTTTTGTAGCGTTTCCAAGATCTGTGCCTCGTCACAGTCCTGTCTCTAAACTCTGCAGGCAATTTCATTGACCTCATGGCCTGGTTTTTGCTCACCTGGTGGAGCTTCTATAAACAGGTGTGTGTCTTTCCTAATCACATCCAATCAATTGAACTGACCACAGGTGGACTCCAAACAAGGTGTAGAAACATCTCAGCAACGATCAATAGAAAGGAATGCACCTCAGACAAATTTCAAAGGGCAAAGCAAAAGGTCTGAATATTTGTGACAATTGTATATTCCCTTTTTTCCTTTTTGTTAATTAGCTTACACACATTTGTAAAATCCTGTTTTCGCCTTGTCATTCTGAGGTAATGAGTGTTGCTTGATGAAGGAAAAAAATTAATTTAATGATTTTAGCATGAGGCTGCAACATAACAAAATATGAAAAGGGGAAGGGGTCTGAATACTTTCTGAAGGTGCTGCATATGATACATACTTAAGAGTATATCAAATAATTTAATTGAAATATCTTTAATAATGAAGTTGGTTTGAAAATGTAATGTTTGAACTAATATGTATGTTTACATATATGAAACTGCTGTAGTTGTAAATATATGTACGCATTCTAAGCCTGTGTATAGTGAAAGGTACTTCTTCTTCTTCATCTTATAAATCATTTCCCATTTTCATGTGGGGTCACTCTATTGAACCAGTTTCCACCACTCTCACCTGTTGTACCCTTCCTTACCTGATGCTTCTTTCTCCCTTAATCCTAACACTAACCCTAATCCTAATCCTTCTCCCTTCTCTCTCATTCTATTTAGTTGTCTTTTTCTTCTTCATCACAACATCTCCATATCCACAATTCTTCTACCATTTTTTGCCTCTTCTCATTACATGCCCATGCCACTTGAATGTTCTACCGTGTATTTTCTTTCAGATTTCCCCAACTTTAAAAGTACCTCTTATTCTTTGGTTGCTGATCTTATCAAGCTTTGCTACTCCACACATTCATCTCAACATCCTCATTTCTGTAGCATCCAGTTTCCTTTCATGCACATTTTTAACTGCCATGGCTTCTGATCCATACAATGATGCTGGTCTAAAACTGTGTTAAATTTTGAATCTCAGAACAGCAATCAATTTCTTCAGTTTGAGATTATTCACTTATTTCTGCATTTCACATTGTTTAAGCAGTTTGTGATTTTAGGTGAGAAGTCAAAATGAGTACAGATGAACCCACACCACTTAATACTTCATGTAGAACATCAGATCAGAGCGCACCTTGAATTTTGGAACTGGTTTTACAGAAACAGCGCAACAATTCTTATTTGCTACTCATTGTCACATACATTTGGCTTAAATTATACTCCACAACAAAGTTTTTGCTTCTTGAACAATATTGGGTGTTTCTTATAGATTTTTGGGTGCTGATCACGAATATCACATCAAAATTTAGCCATCATGTACCGTTTCAGAGAAATCTTCAGTTTTGTCATGATTTTTTCTTATATCACTCTCGTAAGTGACTTATCAACAAAGGTTTGTGCAGCCTGGGCATGTCCAGGCATGGAATCAGGCCAGGTTGGAAGCTGTTCTGTGGTGTTGACATCCTGGGTATGCCTGGGCAGGTCTGAACGAGCTTGATGCTGTCTCAGCATGCTATAAAGGTGGCTTGTAGTGATGGGAAGTTCGGATCATTTTACCGACTCAGACTTTTGAGTCTCGTTCAGCAAAATGAACGAATCCTTTTTCGAGTCATTTCGTTCATTTCGTTCATTTTAGCAATATATAAATTAAAATGTTACCTGTTTCCTCCCTAACACATCTACTGCTTACACAAATGTTGATCACACTACAAACAAGACAAAACTATAATGCTATAAGAAACAGAAAATATTAATTCATTATTTACCTGGGTCTTTAGTCTATGATTCGCTCACCTCGCCTCTTATCTGACAAGTTTTCGGGTTTGAGTCGTTCGTTCATCACGTGACAGCCCAATTAGCTAACCAAGGCAGTCTGAGCCGGAAAAAGAATTGATTAGTTCATCTCTCGAGTCTTCGGGTTCGAGTCGTTCGTTCATCACGTGACAGCCCCATAAGCTTAACCTATGCAGTCTGAGCCGGAAAGAGAATTGATTAGTTCATCTCTCGAGTCTTCAGGTTTGAGTCGTTCGTTCATCACGTGACAGCCCCATAAGCTTAACCTATGCAGTCTGAGCCGGAAAGAGAATTGATTAGTTCATTCCTCGAGTCTTTCGAGTCGTTCGTTCTTTTGTCACGTGGCCACTTACCGGCTCAGTACCTCAGTCAAATACTAACGTAAAATTCCATTTGTTGTATGTTGGATTGTAAATGATTTTAACTCTCCACTTTTTATTTCATTTTGGGTTACAACTTGAAGTTTAAGTTATCATAACCTTAATATTTTAAACTAACCTTATTCATTCAAATTCAAAATGTTATTTGCTTTTACTTTGTCATTATGTCCTTTTTGACCAATCTTTTTATACAAATATTAGATCAATATGTTAAGTCTGCATAGGAAAAACAATTATTATACCAGGAAACTCAAAATTGGAGTAAAAATGAACACTGCTATAGAATAGTGTACGATTATTAACTTTAAGTACTTTGTAATTGTAGGCTTGGATTATTTTATTATATAGCCTAGTGTTTGTTTACTTTACTGATAGACAAAGACAATAAAAGGACAAATTAATCAATAATTTATTTGTAGCAGGATTATTTATTTATAAAATAACACACCACAGATCCTCAAGAAACAGTAACAAAATCATAGTGACAGAAACTGACAGACCTTTTTTATTTATAAGAAAATGCGTTTTAGATATTTTTGATAATTTAATGATAATTTCTAAATATGATCCAACATACAATAAATGGAATTTTACGTTAGTATTTGACTGAGGTACTGAGCCGGTAAGTGGTCACGTGACAAAAGAACGAACGACTCGAAAGACTCGAGGAATGAACCAGTCAATTCTCTTTCCGGCTCAGACTGCATAGGTTAAGCTTATGGGGCTGTCACGTGATGAACGAACGACTCAAACCCGAAGACTCGAGAGATGAACTAATCAATTCTGTTTCCGGCTCAGACTGAGTTGGTTAAGCTTATGAAGTTGCGCAAATGAGCATGCGCGACTGAACGAATCACTCCCATGAGACGACTCATTCTTCCCGAGTCACATTAAAGATTTGTTCAAAATGAACGAATCGTTCAAGAACGACCCATCACTAGTGGCTTGCATACAGCGATCCTGCTCATTTGGTTAATATAGATAGTCAGTGTGTATGTATAGTATCAGTATAGTAAAGTATAGTATCTGTAGCAATATAACAGTAAGTAAGCTTGATGCTATAGATGTTTTTGGTGTCGTGATATGTCTCGTCAGTGTCATAACAGCCGCGATACATTCTGCTATATCTGTGGTGAATATACACTTGCGCCTCAGTAAGTTGGACTGACTGCTCTTGTGAAGAAAGCTTATCATCTATATTTCAGCTGCAAAATTGGTGATCAAGACAAGGAATGGGTGCCTCACATTTGCTGTGCGACATGTGCTGTCAGTCTGAGAGCCTGGCTCAGAGGCACTCGAAAAGACGATGCTGTTTACTGTTCCGATGATATGGCGAGAACAGAAAGACCCATGTGATGGACTATTACTTCTGTTTTGACTGATGTGTCTGGTTTCTCTGCCAAAAACAAGAAGTCAATTGAATATCTTAATCTGTCTTCAGCAATGAGACCCCGTGCCACATGACGAGAGTCTTCCAATTCCGAAACCACCAGAGGATTGGACCTTAGACGAACCAGATGAAGAAACTGCAATGCAGGGTACTGACAGTGACATTGACCCAGATTTTGAAACCGTGCTCATCAGGCGATCCACATCTGATAACACAGCCGAATTGAACGATTTGGTCAGAGATTTTGGGTCTGTCAAAAGCAAAAGCCAAGCCTGCTGGATTTGAGGACCTGCAGGAATGGTGTTTGCTGTCATCAGGTGACGAAAATTTTTGTGTTTCGAGGTTGACATCATGATATAAACTAAATTTTTTGCACAAGTTGACAGTCTCTGTATTCTGTTGTGAATTGAAGGATTATTCTCGGCCCCTTGGGTTGTGATCACAACCCTGGAAGAGTGGCGTCTCTTCATTGATTCGTCAATGTTAAGCCTGAAAGCTGTTCTGCTACACAATGGCAACGTTTATCCATATGTGGAGATCTTAAAGTCGTTGCTCTGTTACTAGGACTGCAGCTCGGCTATACAAAGTACTGTTGTTTCATCTGTGAATGGGACAGCCATGCCAAAGAGTCGCACTATTCTCGACAGAACTGGCCCACTCCCATTAAAAAGTTAGTTCCAGGAAAGAAAAATGTGGCACATGAATCGCTTGTCGACCTGGCAAAGATATTTGTGCCTCCTCTTCACATAAAACTGGGACTCATGAATGAATTTTGTAAAAGCACTGAACAAGGAAGGCAAAACATTTTCGTTATATAAGACAGATGTTCCCAAGAATAACTGACGCTAGATCAAACAGGGCATTTTTGTTGGCCCCCAGACCAGACATTGTATGAGTGACAAGCGCTTTGAAGATCTGTTAGTTGGGCCGGAAAAAAATTGCCTGGAAAGCCTTCAAAGACATTGTTGACAATTTTCTGGGCAATTACAGAGCCCAAACTACATTCAGCTGGTAGACAAACTTCTCAAAGTATACAAAACCATGAAGTGCAACATGTCACTCAAGATTCATTTTTTCCACTCAAACTTGGACTTCTTACCCGCAAATCTTGGTGCTGTCAGTGACGAACACGATGAAAGGTTTTACCAGGACATTGCTACGATGGAGAAGAACGATACCAGGGCAACTGGAATCTGTCAATGCTTGCTGGCTACTGTTGGACACTGCAACGTGATGCACCAGACATTGAATACCAAGAAAATCAGGAGCAAAACACTTTAATCTGTAGAATTTAATAGCTTATGCGAAAACATAACTGTGACTAAATACATTATTGTCAGTAAACATATAAATGTCTATTTCTCAAAGTTCCTACGTGATGCAGTAAAAACAAACACTATTTTTGTGCATACCCAGTAGGTACCTGTCACAATCAGCAAAAACTTTTCAGGAAGCAAGACTTTTCAAGAAATTGTTGTTTAGTGTTATTTGGATCCATATTACTAAACGAGAATGGTAAACCGGATATGGACGCGGGGACATGGGCCGTGGACGCAAAAGACGTAGTGCGCAGGCGCCACACAAAGCCCCCCCCCACACCAGAGCAAAACGGGAAGAAACTACGAACCGTCAGAGTAGGAAACAAAATAAACGTCATAAAGAGGATAAAGAACAAGGACAAACACATGACAAACAACAACAACAACATTTATTTATATAGCACATTTTCATACAAAAAGTAGCTCAAAGTGCTTTACATAATGAAGAGAAGAAAAATAAAAGACAAAATAAGAAATTAAAATAAGACAACATTAATTAACATAGAAAGGAGTAAGGTCCGATGGCCAGGGTGGACAGAAAAAACAAAAAAAAACTCCAGAAGGGCTGGAGAAAAAAAATAAAATCTGTAGGGGTTCCAGGCCACGAGACCGCCCAGTCCCCTTTGGGCATTCTACCTAACATAAGATGAAATAGTCCTCTTGGTAGGTCGGGTTTTTCACGGAGTCACTTGATGCTGATGGTCATACAGACTTCTGGCTTTTAATCCATCCATCATTGTTGGAACATCATGGTGCTTTGGGTAGATGGGTGTGGCGCACGCCACCACCAACAGGACACCGGAAAAGGAAACAGAAGAGAGAGTAGGGGTTAGTACAGATTTTGAATGAATAGTTATTATAATGAATTAGATATACAGAGTATCAGGATTAAATTACAGTGAAGTTATGAGAAGGCCATGTTAAAATAATGTGTTTTCAGTAGTTTTTAAGTGCTCCACTGTATTAGCCTGGCGAATTCCTACTGGCAGGCTATTCCAGATTTTTAGGTGCATAACAGCAGAAGGCCGCCTCACCACTTCTTTTAAGTTTTGCTCTTGGAATTCTAAGGAGACACTCAGTTGAGGATCTGAGGTTACGATTTGGAATATAAGGTGTCAGACATTCCGATATATAAGCCGGGGCGAGATTATTTAAAGCTTTATAAACCATAAGCAGAATTTTAAAGTCAATTCTGAATGATATAGGTAACCAGTGTAGTGACATCAAAACTGGAGAAATGTGTTTCGGATTTTCTTTTCCTGGTAAGGATTCTAGCAGCTGCATTCTGCACTAGTTGCAAAACGATTGATGTCTTTTTTGGGTAGTCCTGAGAGGAGGTGCCGTTACAGTAATCTAGTCGACTGAAAACAAACGCGTGAACTAATTTCTCAGCATCTTTCGATGATATAAGAAGGTCTAACTTTTGCTATGTTTCTTAGGGTGAAAAAAATGCTGTCCTAGTGATCTGATTAATATGTGATTTAAAATTCAGATTACAATCAACGGTTACCCCCTAAGCTTTTTACCTCCGATTTGACTTTTAATCCTAATGCATCCTGTTTATTTCTAATAGCCTCATTGTATCCATTATTGCCAATCACTAAGATTTCGGTTTTTTCTTTATTTAATTTGAGAAAGTTACTATTCATCCATTCTGAGATACAAGTTTAGACATTGTGTTAGCGAATCAAGAGGATTTGGGGTCATCAGATGCTATTGTGATAAATACAGCTGTGTGTCATGAGCATAGCTGTGGTAGCTCAAGTTGTGCCCTGAGATAATCTGACCTAATGGAAGCATGTAGATTGAGAAGAGCAGTGGACCCAGGATAGAGCCTTGTGGAACACCCATATAGAATATCATGTGTCTTTGAGTTGTAATTACCACAACTAACAAAGAATTTTCTCCCTGCCAGGTAGGATTCAAAACCAATTTAAGACACTGCCAGAGAGGCCCACCCATTGACTAAGGCGATTCTTAAGAATATTATGATCAATGGTGTCAAATGCGGGCACTCAGATCTAAGAGGATGAGAACAGATAAATGGCCTCTGTCTGCATTTACCCGCAAGTCATTTACTACTTTAACGAGTGCAGTTCCTGTGCTGTGATTTGTTCTAAAACCTGACTGAAATTTATCAAGAATAGCATGTTTATTGAGGTGCTCATTTAACTGTATAATGACTGCCTTCTCTAGAATTTTACTTAAGAAAGGCAGGTTAGAGATGGGTCTAAAATTTTCAAGAGTAGAGGGATCGAGATTATTTTTCTTAAGTAGGGTTTAACTACCGCAGTCTTAAGACAGTCTGGGAAGACCCCCGTATCTAATGACGAATTTACTATGTCAAGAACATTATCACTAAGCACGCCCGATACTTCTTTCAAAAAATTTGTTGGTATTGGGTCAAGGGCACAGGTGGAGGGTTTCATTTGAGAAATTATTTTATGTAAATCAGGTAAATCTATCCTAGTGAAAGGACTTTATTTGTTTATCATGGGGTACTGGGGTTTAGGAGGATCCTTAGTATTGGGGAGATATACTATGTTATTTCTAATATCATTAATTTTTTGATTGAAAAATACAGCGATAGCCTCACAGGTTTTACTGGAAGTACTTAGGAGGCATTCCTTTGAGTTACCTGGGTTTAACAGACGATCAATTGTCGAAAATAAGACTCTGGGATTACTAGCATTGTTATTTATAAGCTTAGAGAAATAGCAGCGCCTCTCAAGATGGACTGTGTTATTGTATTCTGTTATTTTAACTTTTAATATTTCATAGTCAATAGTTAGTTTAGTTTTCCTCCATTTACGCTCAGCTCTACGACATGTTCTCTTTAAATCAGACACTCTTTGGGCCGTCCATGGTATAACAATGCTAGAAGATTTTTTAACTGTCTTTTCAGGTGCAACTAAGTCAACAGCAGCCCTCACTTTAGTATTAAATCTTTCCACCTTACTATTTACATTCTCCTCGCTATTATAGTTGGCACTATAAACGGACTGGTTTGGTTAGAATGTTTGAAAGTTTTAAAGCTGCTGATGAGTCAAAGAACCGTTTTTTAACAATATGCTTCTCATGAGTGTTTTCTATCATTATTTCTATATTAAAGAGTAGAAGAAAATGGTCCGATAGACCCGTATCAATGACCTGCTTTATATCAACTTTTAGTCCTTTTGTAATCACTAAGTCTAACGTATGACCTACTTTATGTGTAGGCTGATTAGCGAGCTGTCTCAAATCAAAAGAGTCCAGGAGGTTCATAAATTCTTTTACTTTCTGGTCACATTGATTATCTATATGAAAATTAAAGTCGCCGACTATTAAGAGTGTGTCATAGTTCGTAATTAAGATTGACATCAAGTCAGAGAATTCCTCAAAGAAAGACGCGTTGAATTTTGGAGGTCTATACACGGATAATACTAGAACGTGAGAATCTCCCTGAATAATAATGGCGAGATATTCGAAAGACTTGAATTTACCAAAACTGATATTTTTACATTTTAACCTACTTGAGTAAATGTTTGCTAGTCCTCCACCTCTCTTTCCTTGGCGATCAGCACGAGTAAAACTGTAATCCGGAGGCGCAGATTCGATTAAAACAGCTGCGCCATCTGAGCTAAGCCACGTTTCACTTAGTGCAATAAAATCTATTTTTTTATCATTAACCCTTTAACCGCCAACTCCCTAAATATTCCCCAAGCCAGGCGAAATCTGAACAATTTTTGTTTTTTTACTTTTTTACATTTTTTTTACATTTTTTACATTTATTCAAGCAGTATTGACCACTAAATGTTGTGCAAGTTGCCAGTGTATACACGAAATCTATAAATGTAACCTGAATTCTCAGCTAAGCAAAACATCTTGATACCAAACCGTGCCCTTTTCAATGATAGATACTGTCGAAACTGTAAGCGGCCCTTCCACGACAATAAACTTTCATCAACTGCAACTGACGGTCCTGGCATGTAGGGCAACTGAAATGCTTCAAATAAATGATCAATCAAAGGACGTAGCTTGAACAAGCGGTCGCGGTTTGGATCTTTCTTATCTGGCTCGTTTCTGTTGTCATTCAAATGAAAGAATTTCAGCAGCAAAGAGAATCAGTTACGTGTCATGACAGCTGCAAAAATATGTGTTGCATACATAGGATCTGTAGACCAGTACATCTCAATATGTGGTTTTCTGATTATTCCCATCAACATCAAAATCCCAATGAATTTTTTCATTTCGTTTCATCAGTGTCAAACCAAGCACGAACACGGGAATGTGGAGGTAAATTGGGATTTTTCTCAATAAACTGTGCTGCATACAGATTTGTCTGATGAACAAAATGTCTAATCAAATCAGGTGACACAAACAGCTCATAAAACTGCTCAGCGGTGTAATTGTTTACATCAACAATAAAGCCACACGTTCCCTCAAACGAATGCAGAAAAGGTAGTTCACCTCGGCAGCAGCCCAGCTGAGATGCTGGGGATACACCCACTCAGCGCCGTCATCCGATGCGTCTTCATTCACAATATCATGCAGCGCACGTTGCTGCTCATCACTGTCACTAAAATCTTCTTCAGAACTGCTACAATCATGATCAGAACTGTCCAAAATCGCCTGCAAAGCCTCACTTGAAGTCAGTTTACGTTTCGCCATATTCACAGCTGTTACATGCGAATCACGTCACATGACCGGCCAAAACAACCACAGACTTGTCGAAATACAACGTAGTAATAATACCCACGCCAAACCGTCAGTTATACTACTTGCCAGGCATTCATATAACCACAGGCAAATGTGCCGGATAATTCCGGCAGTATGGCGTTAGCATTAAAACAGCGGTGCCGGATATATCCGGCAGAGGGCGGTGAAGGGGTTAATAAGATCGTTGATAAAAAACGTCTTGTTAGTTAAAGCTCTAATATTTAATAGAGCCATATTCAATGTTTCGGAGGAGCAGAGATGAATACTATGTGCGTTATTGATATATGGAACAGGAATTAAGTTATTTTTATTAGCGCCGCTCTGCGTGTATTTTTTGTTTAATCTATGATATGTTTTTATAGTTTTAATACATTGTTCATCTAAAGTAGTAACTTTAATTAAATTATTGGTGTTTATGCCGTATTGCCTAGATTTTCTATGTGCATTAAGATTGGTTATTACAGTATTTATGTTGTGCACTTTTATGGAAGATTTTATTAAACAATTATCATGACCAAGCACAGGAGTGGCATTTCGGAAGGGGTTAAAAGCAGAGATAGATAGTCAAGATAAACGAATTACCTTGGATATGTTTTCGGAGAGGACCCGGGCGCCGAAGCTATTCGGATGCAGGCCATCTCGCTTGAAAAAACGCGGTCTTTCCCAAAAGAGGTCCCAGTTGTTTATGAAACCGATGTCTTGATTCTTGCAGAAACCCTGCAGCCAGTTGTTTAAACCAAGCAGACGACTGTAGTACTCGTTTGATCGTCTGACGAGAGGGAGAGGACCCGAGATGAAGATCTTTGCCGATGGGGTCCTCTCCTTTGTGTCTTTAATTAATGCAGTGAAGTCTGCCTTGAGGATCTCGGACTGTCGGTGCCTTATGTCGTTTACGCCAGCATGTATAACAATGGCTCCAACTGCCCTGTTCTTGTAGATCGCCGGTGCACGTCTCGTCACATCTCGGACGCGAGCACCGGGAAAACAAGAAACAAAAGATTTTCTATTAGGGCAAGTGATATTGAGGTTCCTAACAATAGAATCACCTACCACTATTACATCACCAGGAGCTGAAGGCGAACTAGGGACGCTTAGAGGGTCAAACCGGTTCTGAGTTACGATGCTTGCCTGTGCCGATGGAGGTGTTCTGGCCTTGAACCCCCGCCTGCATTGCTGAAATACACCGAGGTCATCATCGGTGTTGCTCCTACGAGGCGCGGGGGTGAAGGTGACTTGAGCGGCACAACGCAGGGTTGATGTTACGCTGATAATAGATGGCGAGGACGGTTTATCCAACAGCCGAGCTTTCAGATCTCTGAGGTATCTTCGTCTGGCCAGAAGTTTCTGAATCTGTTCATCGAGTGCCTGGAGTTCCTCGACTACAATTTCAACTCGATTCACCTCACTATCGGCCATTGTCCGCTTCTGTTTCTGCTTCCGCTTCCGCTTCGTGCCCTAGGAAGAATGAGAGAGAGATAGGTTAGGAAATCATTGATCATGAAGAGCAGGTTACAGAACAAAACCCCCTCCCCAGAGTACAACGAGAAAGACTACGAACCGTGTGACATGCCGCAAGCGGGATAAAGCGAGGTCAGAAATAAAACACAGAGTAGGAAACGAAGTAAAACTTCATAAAGGGATTAAAGAAACAAAGCATCCCCCCCCCCGTGAAATGGGAGAGACTACGCACGTGCACAGACACCACACAAACCCAACCCCCCCCCCACCAGAGCAAAATGGGACAGACTACGAACCGTCACAGTAGGAAACAAAGTAAAACGTCATAAAGAGGTTAAAGAACAGGGACAAACACGTAGAGAGCAGGTTACAAAACAAAGCCCTCAGAAATAAAACACAGAGTAGGAAACAAAGTAAAACTTCATAAAGGGATTAAACAACGGGGACAAACACATGAAGAGCGGGTTACAGATGATGAAAACTGGAATGCAACAGCTACAAACAAACCTGGGCACTAAACACATGCAGACCAAGATACAGAATATAAAGGCAGAAACAACGACAGTTAAACTTCCACAACACACAGCGGAGGCGGACCCTGAAGGTTCAGGCGCCTACATCGGGCGTCAGAACACACAGTGAAGTACAAAAGGCAAAGGTGCCTGCACAGCATGGTAAGAACCGACATAATACGGAAGGCGCAGGCGTCGCCGCCATATTGTGAGTGGCACTAATGCGTAGATCTAATGAACGTGGACTCCTACAACGCGCGTCTCAAACTGCATACGCAAAGCAGGCACGGGTTCAACACGACACAGCTCGAGTGACCGAGATACAAACACGCGCCTGCCTGGATATAATTAATGAACGCAAGTGCCTACAACGTGCGTCTGAAATGACGCAAACCAGGCAGAGACTCCTCCAAAAAGAAAGAGCTCGACTAAACGATATATGAAGTGAAACTGGAAACACTACAGAGTCCGCAGTGCTCCACAATGCACCACATAATAGTTCGGAAAGATACGGCATAGGTGAATCACATTACAGTGATGCATTATTAACAGTACGATAAACATCACAGTATCGCAAACAAATGAAAATTATTACTCGAAAAAGGGAAAATATAATCGCCACGGACCAGGTCTCATTATAACAAAAGCCGAATAAAGTGAGGTCTCAAATGAAAGACAGAGTGGAAAGCAAAGTAAAACGTCATAAACAGGTTAAACGAGTGAGCCAAACACATGGACAACAGGTTACAGATAATGAAGACCGGAATTCAAAAACTTCAAATACAAGAGCTCGACTGACCGAAATACAAACTGAAACGGGAAACACTACAGGGTCCGCAGTACTCCACTATGCACCGCATGATGGTACGGACGGGGCTCCGTATTACCAGTGGAGAGCCCCAGAGTAACGCGGGCGAGCGCTCCGTATTAAACGTGCGTCATCCTCACACGTGGCTGCCCAACGGGGACGGGTTCAAAACGCTGGGGGTAGGCGAGCGAAGCGAGCAGGGGGCGAAGCCCCCTTGTTGATATATAAACAACAAGCTGGCTTAGTTTGCAGATGATACCAAGCTAGGCCTGTTCTCGAGGGATTGGCAGATCATCTTGAATCCATTGAATCATTACAGAGGGACTTGGGCAGATTTATAGCAGATGAAATTTATTGTAAGTAAATGTAAAGTGTTACACTGAGGAATTAAAAATGTTAGGTTTGAATACATAATTGAAGGTCTGAAAATAGGTGTCGTAGTAGACTCGACACTATCAACTGTTGGACAGTGTTCAGAAGCCATTAGGAAGGCTAACATTCTTTATATAGTGCCCTGATGTGTAGAGTACAAGTCCAAGTCCAAGGAAGTTATGCTCAAGCTACTGTATATAAAACACTGGTGTGGCCTCACCTGCAGTACTTTGTGCAGTTTTAAGTCTCTGGAATACAAACAGGACACAGCAGAATCAATTGCCCAGAGAAGAGCAACAAGGCTGATTCCAGGGCTACATGGGATGAATTATGAGCAAATATTACAAGGTATGAGCTTTATATTTTGAGGAATGATTAGAAGAGTCAAACTTTTTCAGTTTAAGCTAACAGAGACTAAGAGGTGGAAAGATTAAAGTGTTTAAATATAAGGAAAGGAATTAGTCCATTGGATCAAGACTGTTACTTTAAAATGAGCTCATCAAGAACACAGGGACACAGTTGGAAACTTAAGGGTAAATATTGCACAAATGTTTTAAGTGTTTCTGCACACAGAGAACCATAGACACATGGATTAGGTTACCAAGTAGTGTGTTGGACAGTAGGACTCTAGGGACATTCACCATTCAACTAGATGTTGTTATGGATTAATTGTGTGGACAGGATGGGTGAGCTTTTTTGGGCTGAATGGCCTGCTCTCATCTAAAGTTTATTTAATGTTCTAATGTTTCTAATGTTCTAATTTAAAAGGGTTGACATTCAAGTAATTGACAAATTTTGATTAACACACTTTCCGTTTTTATTCCCTACAGCTGAAGCCAATATTCTTTAAAGATGAACAAATCCTTGCCATCTGTACCTGAGTTTGTGTTGCAGTGCTTTATCGATTCTGGACAATGGAGTTACACGATTGCTGCTCTTTTTTTAATCTATTTGATATCCTTTACTGGAAACTTTCTAGTTGTTCTAGTCATTATAATGAACCCCCAACATCAGACACCAATGTTTCTTTACATTGCGACACTTGCAGTGGTTGATTTGATGAACAGCACTAATCTTATTCCGCGCATGCTGGCCGCTATGATCTATGGTCCACTATCTGTCTCATATGGACCCTGTGCTTTGCAAGTTCACGTTGAAGGCCACATCCTTGTCGTTGAAACTCTTCTTTTATCTCTCATGGCTGTTGACCGCTATGTTGCTGTTGTTTATCCCTTAAGGTATCCTTCACTTGTCACAAATAAAACTGTTTTGGTCTGCCTTCTGCATGCAAATCTCATTTCAATTATAATCATCATCCCACAGATAATATTACTCATGGAATTAACTTTCTGTTTAAGCAACATCCTTTCTTCTTGTTTCTGTGATTACTCTGCATTGGTTCAAATTGCATGCAATGACGATCCCAAATTCCTAACTTACCAGTCGACAGTAACTGTTATCTTTGTGATTGGTCCACTGCTGCTGATTCTCTTTTCCTACATTAGAATTACTCAAGCAGCATTACAAATCTCATCGGCTGAAGGAAAAAAGAAAGTTTTCAGCACTTGCTTGACTCATTTGTTAGTGGTTGGGACATTTTATATTCCTCTCTTTTTGTCTTATGTGTTGCCAGGACTGGGAGTTGTACTGTCTATTGAAGCCTACAACATGCTGATCATAGTGGGCAATACTATCCCCCCAATGCTCAATCCTATCATTTACAGTTTCCGGAACAAGGAGATTAACGCAAGCATTTTAAAACTCTTTACCAAAAATAAACCAAGTATAGAAATGAATAATTACTAAAGGGCTTCTAATGGCAGTGTTTTTTAACCTTAACTAGTGAGTCCCAAATGACAACTACAATATGTGCACAATTATTAGACAAATGGTATTCCTCAGGATTCATTTTGTTGGGGAATAAATACAATTATTATTTATCTCTTCACAAAGAACTTTCACTGAAGTGGCAACCATAGCCTCCCAAATGCTGAACAAATGGTTGTAAATCTTACTTTTGAGTAGGGCCCACAAGTTTCAATCATATTTAGCTCGGGTGAGGAAAAGTATCTGGTCAATATACAATCACTTATGAGGCATTTGCTGGCTAGTGTAGTCGGCAGGATTTATAGAGTGAATGAGTGGAGTTTAGTGATGGGGCTGTGCAAAAGGTGGAGGTTGAATGAGAGTGAGAACTCAGCTGACATCACCATGAAGTGCTCCACTTTCAGGGTTTGTAAGCAGTTCTTCTATTGCTCTCGGCATACAGTGAGTTTTTGAGAAGCTTTTTAATCCGACCTGGCTGGCCACTGGCAGTTACTGCAGTGAAAATGACTGGATCTTGGTACGATTACACATCAGTTGAGTACTATGGTGCATGCATTGGAACACATTACGATCATGGCCTTCTTGAATGCTGCTCATTTCTTCCTGTACCACCGCTTGAAGAAATGATCTTCTAAAAACTGGAAGTAGGTTTGGGAGTGGATTTTAAGTTAATCTTCAGCACGAAATGGTACAACTAGCACATCCTTAATGAGATCAGCTCTCATCAGTAACCCTCCCTGACCTTGCTGGCCCCCGACTCAAACTTATGCCATTGTCCATTAGTGATCCAGCTACAGACCCATCTATGTAGTCCATCTTGAGTTAGTCTCCTTTCATCTGTTCATTTTTTATCTTGGCCCAACCTAGATAGTTCAACCTGTGAATCTTATTCAGTGGTGGTCACGTTTCAGCATTCTTTACCAAAAGTATGCCTCTGAGCACTCGACACCTTGGTAAGTTGCCATTCTGGAATATGGTGGGACAGGAGGCTAACAAGTTCCCAGTAGCTTCATAATTAATTATTTTCAAGTGTTTTGCAGTTAATTTGCACCTTTACTTCTCTAGACTTTTCTTTTTTTGAAACCCTGCTGACTATCTGCGACAAAATGTTTGACTACCTAGGAGTCACACCACAATTGTTAAGCAATTTCCAGACAGTTTCATCCATCTGAAATGTATTCTACAATTTTTGATTTTTCAGTGTCAGTTAAATCTCATTTTGAAACATTTATCTGAGGAAATGAAGCTGCCTAAGAATTATGCACAGTTCGGTGCAAAGTGTCAATCACTTTAAGCCACGCCTTCCCTCATTAAACAATTACATACAGTTTCACCTGAAAATGAAAACATCCAATTGCCATTCAGGCTTATATGGTTTAGAATTGGAAAATGTGCATAGTAATAATTATGAAGTCAGAATACTGACTTGCCTAATAATGGTGCAAGCAGTGTAGATGTGGTGTTTTAGTAAAGAATATGCAACATCATGGAAGCTTGAGAAGACTTTTCGTCAGTTGAATTTCTAATGTACATGTGAATAAAATAAACATTTAAGATAGATGTGTGTTCATATTATACTACACAGTATCTTTGTGAATCTCGTTAATGTTATACTGAAGAAAAGTTCCCCTAATCTGCTATTGACACAATACAGGATATCAAGAAAATGAGAAACCTTGACCTACTCAAAGTGCTCCACCTAAGGTGATGAAAGCAGTTTTAAGAAAGAAAGAAAGACTAGTTGTCTTAGAAATTTAGAGTTAATACCTTCTTTCGGATCGTGAAGTCGATGCATGGTCAAGAGCTTCCTCATCTTGGTGTCCATCCTGTGGAGCTCAGATCTTTTAAAAAGAATGAACTCAAGGCTATAAATGGGGACTGGCATTGCCAGGCTGTTGATCTCTGAGATCTTGTACTTCTAGTTGAGATGTTTATTATTATTATTATTATTATTGTTTTTGTTGTTGTCGTTGTTTTTGTGGTTGTAGCTGTTATTTCCTAACAGTGTCTAATAAAAGAATTTACCCCCTTGGAAGTTTTTAACTTTTTATTTTTTTACAACATTAAACCAAAGTGGATTTAATTGGAGTTGTTTTTTATACTGATCAACAGAAAGAGACTCTTGGATGTTAAACTTAAATTAGATCTCTGTACAGTGGTCTAACTTAATTATAAATAAAAAACATAGAACAATTGTTCACATAACATCACTTCAAGAAAGGCCCATCAAATCAACAAGCTGATTTAGCAAACTTAGTTATGGGATGCTCTCTGGACCCACTGGAGGTAGTCGTGGAGGAGAGAATGAAAACAAAATCAACAACCATTATGTACAATGCTGCATGTCCTGTCTGTGACACACAAGCATTAAGGTCTTTCAGCCAATGAATTATTCAGCCGAAGTTCGTCAAGAAACCCTTTAGACAAATAAAGATCTATCTATCTATCTATCTATCTATCTATCTATCTATCTATCTATCTATCTATCTATCTATCTATCTATCTATCTATATGATGTAATAATAATAATAATAATAATAATAATAATAATAATAATAATACATTTTATTTAAGATGCCTTTACTGACACTCATGTTCACTTCACAGAGTGAAACAGACCATTAGTAAAATCCATCATAATAAAACAACGGTAAACATTAAAACAAGTTAACAAATTAAGAAATAGGAAAAGAACAAAACCAAAAAAAAGAAAGTTGCTAACAGCATGAAGTGGATAGTTCTAACTTGGGAAGTCAGTCCCGTGATTGGTTTTCTAGCCATAGTTTACATGAATATGAGAGTTAAAACAGCTGACGTATGAGGAGGACCTAAAAAGTCCTGGAACTGGACATTAGCATGGATCTGTATCGAAGGAGTGACACTTCATAGGAGTGACATAACAAAGGACTGACATAAATACCATATTAAAGGAGTGACATTTTATTAGACCACACACAACTGAAAGTACGTTCGCCAAAAAAATCGTTGTCGCCTCACCTACCACTTGGATGGTTGGTTGGATGGTTGTCACTCCTTTGAAATTTATATCTGAGGTTTCACTCCTTGGTTATGTCACTCTTATGACATGTCACTCCTTTGAATAGGACCGATTAGCACTGGAGTAGAGTGTCAGTAGTGAATATGCTGCTTATTATTGTATGCCCATTGTTGGTTGATCAGTCCTGTCAGTGACAATGTGTTGAGTGGATTGAGTGCATATTTCTGACATTTATTCTACAGTCGTGCATGTGACTTTGTTTTGGCAATTGCTTTTTCTTCATGCTGCCATGGCAGATTGTCAATGCTGAAAAACATGCTCAGGCAGTGATGAGTGTGTTTTTCGACATTGATAGATAGACCTGTTCATAAAGAGTTATTTCTCTTTGGGCAGACTATTAATCAGAGACATTACATTGAACTGCTTGGGTGTCTAAGGGAATTCATCAGGAAAAAAAGACATGCAGAGAAGCGGCACACGTAAAGCCGGATTTTGCACACCATGACAATGTACCTGTACACACTACATTGGTACTTAAACTGTTTTTGACGAAAACAAATGTGTTGTTGCTTTTTACCCTCCCACATTTGCCAGATCTTGCAAAAATATATATATATATATATTTCCTCATCTGCTACTAATTAAAAAAATAGTTTCTTTCTAATACTTAACTTGTGTACTTAATACCTTTTCATTCTTAACCTATTAATTTGAGTGTTTACCTAGGCTGAAACTGAAGAGTGGCAAGCACATGAAAAACATTATGCTAACGTATATGTGGTTTGACCTCTAGGAGTTGTAGCAACACTGATGTGCACAGCACCGGGGCAAGAGGGACAATTGTCCTTATGAGAAAATATATATTTATATTTTACTGTTGAACTGCATTGCTTTTATTTTTACATTTTGCATCATTGAAACTATTTCAGTCATTAGAAATTGAGACCATTAAAGCAATCTAGACGAGAACAGGCCATTCAGTCCAACAAAGCTCAGCGGTCCTATCCACTTAATTCTTCCAAAATAACATCAAGTCGAATTTTGGTCCCTAAAGTTCTACTGTCTACACACTACTTGGTAGCTTATTCCATGTGTCTAGTCGCTCTTCTCTGGACCCTTTCTAGTGCTGCTATGTTCTTTTTGTAGCCTGGAGACCAAAACTGCACACAGGATTCCAGATGAGGTCTCACCAGTGTGTTATAAAGCTTGAGCAGAACCTCCTGTGACTTGTACTCTACACAACAAGGCGCTATATAACCTAACATTTTGTTAGCCGTCTTAATGGCTTCTATACACTGTCTGGAAGTTGGTGTTTGTATATTAGTTAAAGTTTGTATATTAAACTTCTGAATCCAAGGACCAACTCTGCTGTCCACTGGAGTCTATATGGGAACGTCATCTTCACATCAATGAAAGCGGCAACACAAATATAAAAAGAGTCATCTAAGCCAGTAAATTAAAGCCACCAATTACCCGATCGAGTGGCTCTGTGCTGAGCCCCCTGCTCTATACCCTCTACACCCACGATTGCATTCCTGCCCATTACAGTAACACCATTGTTAAGTTTGCTGATGATACCACGGTAGTAGGGCTCATCTCTGGGGGGGATGAGTTCACCTACAGGGATGAGGTGGAGCGGCTGACAATGTGGTGTAGGAATAATAACTTGCTCCTAAATACAGCCAAGACCAAGGAGCTCATTGTGGACTTAAGGAAGAAGGCAGACAACATCTAGCCACTCATCATTAACGGGGACTGTGTGGAGAGGGTCTTAGACTTCCGCTTCTTGGGAGTCACCATTAGGGAGGACTTGACCTGGGGAACACACACTGCTGAGGTAGTGAAGAAGGCCCAAAAGAGACTCTACTTCTTGAGGGTTCTCAGGAAGAACAACATCCCTGAGAAACTGCTGGTGTCCTTTTACCACTGCACAGTAGAGAGCATCCTGGCCTACTGTCTCTATGCGTGGTTCTCCAGCTGCACAGTAGCACAGAGGAAAGCGCTCCACAGGGTCATTAAGGTTGCCCAGAGGATAGTCGGCTGTCCTCTCCCCTCACTAGAAGAACTACATAGTTCCTGTTGTCTCAGGAACGTCAAGAAAATTCTTCAGGACAGATCACACCCAGGATATGCATTGTTTGAACACCTGCCTTCAGGCAGATGTTTCAGATCCATAAAGACTAAGACAAATAGACTGAGAAACAGTTTCTGTCCTTCAGCCATCACTATGCTGAATGCTGCTAAGTGGTCAGTCTGACCGAGTGCACCTTCAAGTTTACAATACAGCTCTAAGTTAACATTGGCTATGGGACAAGTGCAATATAATGTATGTATGAGTGGAAAACATTGTTCTGTTTTTATTGACTATTTTGGTACTTATTTTATTCCCTTTTTATTTTAGTTTTAACTTGAGCAATTGTGTTTTTTTATTTTATTTTTTTTTTTGCACTGGGAAATTGCACCTAAAATTTCATTGTACAATGTCTCATTGCTACAATGACAATAAAGATTTTGATTTGATTTGATTGATTTGATTTGCTTTGCACTGTCAGTGGCTCAGTTCCCAGCTTCAATGATACTGAACTTTAGAGTTGCAACAAAAAGCTGGTTGCAGCACACAGTCCACACTGGAGGTCGGGTTCTGGATGTTAGTTCTTCTGCAGCCACTCCAGCTTCTTTCACAGCGTCCCATGACTGTTTAATATTCTTTTTCCCAGATTTGCTCTGATGACCTCCCATTCCCCCACTCTGTCTCAGAGTCTCTTTCCTTAGTTGTCCATTTTTTTCTCACTATGCCAGACAATTGTTTTACTCCCGATTTCAGAGTCCTGTCATATGCCTTTTACTCAAGAGTGGCTTCTGTCTAGCCACTATTCCATAAAGTCCTGATTGATGGAGTGCTGCTGAGATTGTCATTCTTCTGATAAGTTCTGCCATCACACCAGAGGACTTTTGAAGCTCTGTTAGAGTAACCATTGGGTTCTTTGCTACTTCGCTGACCAAGGCCCTTCTTGCCCAGTTACTCAGTTTGACTGGGTAACCAACTCTAGGAATTCTGATGGTCCCAGACCTCTTCCATTTCACAATTATTGTGGCCACTGTACAACTGGGAACGCTCAAAGTTTTAGAAACAGTTCTATCCCCTTGCTCTGATCTATGCCTTAGCTGAGCTTTATCGATGAGAGTTCCTTGGAGTCCATAGCTTGGTTTTTGTCTTGACATTTAATGTGAATTATGGGCCCTTCTATAAACAGTAAAAAAACACATGTGCCTTTCTAAACAATGTCCAATTCATTCAATTAGCCACAGGTGGACTTCTAGATGCCTTCCAAGGAGAAATAAAGCAAACAGGAAGCACGTGAACACAATTTGGAGTGCCACAGCAAAGAGTCTGAATCTTAATACATAATTCTCCAGCCTACTCACTCACTCACTCACTCACTCACTCACTCACTCACTCACTCACTCACTCACTCACTCACTCACTCACTCACTCACTCACTCACTCACGTCCGTCCGTAGCCGAATGCGCAGTCGCCTTCTGCACAGCTGCCCGAACAAACCTTACGAGACCGACATCGCGGCAGGCGGCGTATTTACGGCCGCAAAAATTCAAAGAGAAAGGCGACTTCGATTAAAGCTCTAGAGGCCTGAAAGGCGATTTCGACTACAGCTCGAGGCCTAATTACGCATTCTGATTCAATTACGCATTCATTCAATACACCTATATCAGGTTTGTGGTGCTTATACTTATTACTATTCCACTCATGCCCGTTTCATCTTACGTTGTTGAAACGGGCTCTTTGTCTAGTACTTATATAAAACAGAGATTTCAGTTTTTTGTTTTTATTTGCAAACCTTTCTGAAAACACTTTTTCACTTTGTCATTATGGGTTATTGAATGTGGATTCATGGGAAAAATGTCTAGCTCTTCCATTGGAAATTAAATATACAATACAATAAACTGTGCAGAAAGTGAAAGATTGCTGGGATATTATGTTGTCAAGTCACCCCCTATTATTCCTAGACATATAATTTCACATCTTAGAGGTAATAAGACCCATCAAATGCAGTTACATTTGTCCTGCTATGCGACTACAAGTCGTGGCAAGTCCTGTAATATCACAATGGCCTAAGCAGCGTCACCTCCTGTACGTTTACTGTGGCCTGATGTGATCGGTTGTATTACAGGACATTCCTGCAGCAGTATAATAACTGACTATATCAATTTTGTCTTTGTATAGTTCAGTTATAAAAAGTGTACTTACCTGTAAGGTAAATGAGAAGGCTCCAGCAGAAACAGCTGCAGTGGTGATATGTAGGCACACCATTTGGGGGACACTGATCGCTGTTCAAAGCAATGGAGAAAGCCAGTCCACTTCATGCTATCCTGGGGAAGGAACGATCTTTTGGCACCGTAAGCCATGGCAGAGTAACTGGCTGATAAAAGTGTCATGCAAGCTGGGCGAGCAGCAGAGCTGTGAGTTTGGAAGTCCCAGAGAAGATGTAAAAATGAAAGCAACTTCACGAAGCTCAAACAAGTTGGAGGCTCATGTATGTATGTGAATAATGCCACCCGACAAATTGTATGGCTTCTGCCTGGATCGAGGCTGCAGGGGTGGAAGGTCACAAGCAGCATTGCTGACTGGGTTATACCAGGCTGGCATTAATGATTGGCTGGGTATGTAAAACCAAGGAATGCCCAGCAAAGGTTGCCTTTTGACCAGCTGGCGGTTACAGAGAGAGAGAGAAAGAGAGAGGAACGTTAGCTGAGCAAATTGAATAGCAGTCCTTATTGAGCATTACTGTATATTGCGAGTGACTTATTTTTCACCAATTTTCCTGCATTTCTGTGCTTGTGCCATTTTCTTCACTTTAGATTTTGATAATTGTTTTTTCTGTCCTCTTGACTTTTGTTCTGTGAGAAGGAGGAAGAAGAGCTGCATGATCGTTTGTTTTTATTATGTTTTTCATCACCTTTCTTTTCAGGAATTGTAAATACTGTACATGATCACCATCACTTATTTTGTTTATTTTTGTACATGTTAATCCTGGCGGCACGGTGGCGCAGTGGGTAGCGCTGCTGCCTCGCAGTTGGGAGACCTGGGGACCCGGGTTCGCTTCCCGGGTCCTCCCTGCGTGGAGTTTGCATGTTCTCCCCGTGTCTGCGTGGGTTTCCTCCCACAGTCCAAAGACAATGCTGGTTAGGTGTATTGGTGATTCTACATTGGCCCTAGTGTGTGCTTGGTGTGTGGGTGTGTTTGTCCTGCGGTGGGTTGGCACCTTGCCCGGGTTGGTTCCTGCCTTGTGCCCTGGGATTGGCTCCAGCAGACCCCCGTGACCCTGTGTTCGGATTCAGCGGGTTGGAAACTGGATGGATGGATGGATGTTAATCCTGTGTCATTACAGAGGACTGCACTTAATTTGAGTTGCATGACACATGGACTTTTTTGGTCTTGCTGGCACCATAAATAATCTGTATGAATAGTTCCAGTCTGGTTTTCGTACCCTCCACAGTACAGAAACGGCACTTATCAAAATGACTAATGACCTCCTTATGGCAGCTGATTCTGGTTTAATTCCTATTCTCATCCTCCTTGATCTGAGTGCGGCCTTTGACACTATTTGTCACACGACTCTTCTCAATAGATTATCTTTGCTTGGCATTACCCACAGTCTACTAGATTGGTTCAGATCCTACCTCTCAGGCCGTGCTCAGTTTGTTCAGCTTAAAACTTTCACATCCCAACCCACCGCTGTTACTTCAGGTGGGCTCTGTCCTGGGGCCCCTCCTTTTCATTATTTACCTCCTTCCCTTTTTGTAAATATAACATTAGCTTCCACTGTTATGCTGATGACACCCAGCTCTACTTCACCAGCAAACCTACTGCTTCCTCACCACCCTCCTCACTTATTGATTGCATAGCAGAAATCAAATCCTGGTTTTCTTCAAATGTTCTTAAATTAAATAGTAACAAAACTGAGGTTCTCCTCATTGGTACAAAATCAACATTATCTAAAACTGGTCATTTTTCATTTGTTATTGATAATTCCTCTGTCTCCTCTTCCCCACAGGTGTCGTCCTTGACAGTACTTTATCCTTTCAGTCCCACATCAATAAAATCTTTCGGTCTTCATATTTCCAATTGTGTAACATTAATCGTATTCACCTCTCCCTCACTCCCCACACCACTGCTATCCTTGTTCATAGCCTTGTCACTTCTCGTCTGGATTATTGCAGTTCCCTTTTCTTTGGTCTTTCTCAAAAATCTCTTTATAAGCTTCAACTGGTCCAGAATTCAGCTGCCCTCATCATTACTAGAGCCCTCTGTATTCACCATATCACTCCCGTCTTGCAGCAGCTTCATTGGCTTCCAGTTAATTTCCGCATTCAATTCAAAATTCTTCTGTTAACTTTTAAGGCTCTCCACAACCTCGCCCCTCCATATCTGTCTGATCTCCTCCATGTTGCCAATCCCTCCCGTACCCTTAGATCCTCTTGCTCCATCCACTTGACTGTCCCCTTCGTTCATCTTACCACTATGGGGAGCAAAGCATTCAGTTGCTCTGCTCCCCAGCTCTGGAACTCACTACCATCTGAGCTTAGAAATATTGAATCATTTTCACTTTTCAAATCTAAACTTAAAACTCATTTGTTTAAGACTGCTTTTTTTCTTTGATTACAATTGCTCTGTCTGATTTTAATTTTTGTGTTTTAATTTTGTTTATACAGTAATCCCTTGCTATATCGCGCTTCGACTTTCGCGGCTTCACTCTATCGCAGATTTTATATGTAAGCATATTTAAATATATATTGCAGATTTTTTGCTGGTTCGCGGATTTCTGCGGACAATGGGTCTTTTAATTTCTGGTACATGCTTCCTCAGTTGGTTTGTCCAGTTGATTTCATACAAGGGACGCTATTGACAGATGGCTGAGAAGCTACCCAACCACAGCACGTATTATGTATTAAATAAAACTCCTCAAATATATTATGAGCACGGGGGCTGTTCGCAGCACTAGAGGACACGGCCGCTCCTCAAAAAACGCTGAAAGATTACCTTCACACTGCTCCCTTCTTTGCTGGGCTTACATGTGGCTGCTTTGCAAGCGATATGCTTCCCGCATGGTGCTTCGCATACTTAAAAGATCAAACAGCACGTATTGATTTTTGATTGTTTGCTTTCCTCTGTCTCTCTCTTGCTTGCTCTGACATTCTCTGCTCCTGACGGGAGGGGGTGTGAGCAGGGGGGCTGTTCGCACACTGGCGTACAGGATACGGACGCTCCTCTAAAAAATGCTGAAAAATGCTTAATCCCTTCCTCGCAGCTACTTTGTCCGGCGGTGCTTCGCATACTTAAAATACAAACAGCCCTATTGATTTTTGATTGTTTGCTTTTCTCTCTCTCTCTCTCTAACATTCTCTGCTCCTGACGCGCACTCCTTTGAAGAGGAAGATATGTTTGCATTCTTTTAATTGTGAGACAGAACTGTCATCTCTGTCTTGTCATGGAGCACAGTTTAAACTTTTGAAAAAGAGACAAATGTTTGTTTGCAGTGTTTGAATAAAGTTCCTGTCTCTCTACAACCTCCTGTGTTTCTGTGCAAATCTGTGACCCAAGCATGACAATATAAAAATAACCATATAAACATATGGTTTCTACTTCGCGGATTTTCACATTTCGCGAGGGGGGGGGTGGGGTGTCTGGAACGCAACCCCCGTGATGGAGGAGGGATTACTGTAATCTGTGTTTTGTCTATTGTTCGGTGTCCTTGAGTGTTTAGAAAGGGGCCTACAAATAAATAAAATGTTTTATTATTATTATTAATAAAGAATTGCTTTTTTTTAGAGTGTTTTCTTTGGTTCTATGCCTCCATTTTACACCACTGATCCATCCAGTTATGTTACAGACACCCAGAGCTTGAGCAAATGCAGAGGTGCCAGAGCACAGGGCATCACACCTGAGTATTCACATCTGCTTGCAGGAGAGTCCAACAAGTTGGCTGCTCTTTAGTTATGCAGAGTGTCCATAAAGTCCATGTGCAATTTAAAATAGTTGTAACTTTGTAAGTATATGTGATTGAAAGAATTCATAAAAAGAATTAGAAAGCTTGATGTATCTAGTTTTTTGTCTTTAGAAGTTTTATTTTTAGAAATTGAACTTAACCCATGACCCATGGCTTCACTAGAAGAGAAAGTAAATTTTGTTCTTTGGTTGACTGAACTAAAATCTACTGCTGCTGTCCAAAGAAGGTCTAGAACCCAACACAAGAAAAGAAGCTCCACACAGGAATTCCATATCCAAGTGGATGAAAAAATGAAAAGAAACAGGTTCTGTCAATGATAAGCCATGGTCTGGTAGGCCACGTGTTAGTGAAGAAAATCAGCTTTCAGAGAACTACAAAATCGTATTACCCTTTGTATTAGTAATGATGGTGGAAATATTGAAAAATGAATAAAAACAATAAAAAATGTAAATGTTTCTTCTTTCTAATCCTTTTTACAGATTATTTCTACCACATATACTTAGAAAGTTACAATTATTTTAAATTGCACATGGACATTTTGTGGACACCCTGTATTATGCAATGAAACTACAGCTAGGGAAATGACCTTAATTTTCATTTTTTAATGTTAATTGCACTGCAAACCACCAAGGAATTTCTCACCCCTGGCACCAGAACATTGCACACACATGAGAGGCTGCTTATTGAGCTATGGCTTATTTCTCAAGCTGCTGTTCACTTTAAAAACAGCTTCCAAAGATGTTAGAGTTATTTGCCAAAACTTAATGCATCCAATTATATTCAGTAAATAAATGAGCATGTGAAAAGTGTTATATGAGTATTTAATCCATTTTAGTTTTCATGAAAGATACTGAAATTGAGTAGAAGACAGGACAGGAAAGATTTAAGAGGCCCTACATTCAGCCGAATTCAGCACCTTTATGAAACTGTAAACTGTGACAGAAGAAAAAATGCAGCTAGCAATTCAATCAGAGGATACCGGCATCTATATGGTAATATATGGTAATGTTTTATTATAATGATAAATAAAATACATTTTATTTGTGAATGACTATGATGGTGGTGGTGCATGACGTGCATTATTTTAATTCATTGTTTAATATTTAACAGATAAGTATAACGTTCACGTCGGTATAGCAGCATGAAGTACTGCACAGGTGAACAGTTAATACTCAAATCAGTTCAATACACATTATTTTTTTTACAGTATATCTGGTAAGAGAAACAAAGTGCTTAAATATATTGCACAATAGATACATATAGATAGATAGATAGATACTTTATTAACACTAGAATTACCAGAGCCTACAAAAAACTCGTAGATCCGTCAAACGCTTAACACTTCTCCGTCAGCGTCTTTTGTCCTTTAAATGTGTTGATAAGCAGCAATCAGTCTGCTATCATATCCCCCCACCGGCACACAGTTTTCTCAGCTCAAGTCTGCTTACCTGAGTGTCAGTTGCTTAGAGTTGTATAGAGTGAGAAGTCAAGCAAAATGACACCTTTTATAAATAGTATATATCGTTATTTGGAACACTTGCATTTCATGTGTGTTCCGTGTCTACAACAATCTATGTACAATAAACACATCGTTAAAACAGAAACGTTTATGTTTTAGTAATAATTGACAAAATGTTGGCATGAAGTGTATAATGTGTGAAGCCTGAATTCCAAATATCTTTATACACTTTCACAAAAGATATAAGTATAACAGAACAAATGCGCTTTTTTCTAAGGCTATAAACGAAGAAAAAGAAACCAGGTTAGTGCTGCTTGCTGTCCTTCTTTCTTGGGTAGTATACTGGTTAGAGCTGCCGACTCCACTTCATAAGGTTCTGGGTTCGAGTCTTAACGTCTTCCAAAGTAAACGTTTTGAGTAGTAAGCTGTTCTTATTGTTAATATTATACAATAAAAGCATACATTTGATTTGCGACTGTAACATCCGCTGTAAATGTATAGTACTTGTCAAAGTTAGCGTCTTTTTTTTAGTTTTACTAGTTTTACTTTATTTACTTATCTTCCTACAGCATAAAGTCACAAGTATATAAAAACCGTGTCAGAACTTGTGCGCGAACTAGACTGGGAAAACTGTGGACGTGGATGTGAGTGGTGTGTGTGACTGAGAATGACTGGTGTGAAGCCTGAAGTCCAAATATCAAATAAACACTTTCACAAGTACAAGTATAACATAACAAGTGCACTTTTATTCAAGAATATAACTGAAGTAAAAAGAAAGCAGGTTGTGGTAAGCGGTTGATGTGACTACTTGCGTGGTGCAATGCTAAGAACTGCTGACTCCCCATCAAGAGCTTCTGGGTTCGATGCTAGCAGTTTCTCAAGTTTACCGTTTTGAGTAGAGAGCTGCTGTTATTGTTAATATTATACAATAAAAACATACATTTGATTTGCGACTGTAACATCCGGTGTAAATGTATGGTACTTGTCAAAGTTAGCGTCTTTTTTTTAGTTTTACTAGTTTTACTTTATTTACTTATCTTCCTACAGCATAAAGTCATAAGTATACTGCAGAGCTTCCTCTGTTTGATCGTCAAGGGCATGCTCACAAATTACACGTGTAATGTCACGAAAAATACCTGCTGACACTTTAGTACGCGAGCAATGGTACGAGAATGCAGTTAGACTTTTTTTGGGCACATACACCATGCTAGTGTTTAGATCTGGACGGTGTAGTGTTGGCCAGCTCTGTAAGCCGTGCTGTTCCTTTGAAGGACAGGTGATTGGCAGGATGAGGCCGGACTTTCGCCTTTACGCCTGGTGCAGCTGCGTTGTTCTTATATGTGAGGGGACGTTTCTTGCGGGGATGGCTTCTGTTTTCTCTGATCTGAGTTCACTTCTGTTATAGCGCGTCCTTTTTTGAAAACAGCAGTGTCAGATTGGGGCGAGCGTGAACGCTAACTTTGACAAGCACTATAAATTTACAGCGGTTGTTACAGACGTAAATCAAATGTATGTTTTTATTGTACAATATTAAAAATAATAGCAATAATAGCAGCTCTCTAGTATGTATCATAATCGTGATTTAGAGAGAATAAAAGTGAAAAACAAAAAACAGAAACTTTTACAAGTCCTATAAATGTACACCATGTGTTACAGACGCAAACCAAGTGTATGTGTGTACTGTATAATACTGTATTAACAATAAGAGCAGCTCATAACTGAAAACAGCAAATATAGTAGTGAATCGGGATCAAACCGGGGACTCTTGATTAATAATAATAATAATAATACATTTTATTTATACAAGGCGCCTTTCAGCGAACTCAAGGACACCGAACAAACAATAAATAAATAAAAGACAATTATAAACAACTTAAAACATCAGAAAATCTAAAAATTAAAACTAAACAAAACCACTATAATCAGAAGGAAAAAGAAAAAAGCCATTTTAAACAGATGTGTTTTAAGTTTACATTTGAAGGATGAATATGATTTGATATTTCGGAGATCCACAGGTAATGAATTCCAGAGCTTGGGAGCTGAACGGCTGAACACTGTAAAAAATGTTTTGTTGGATCAACCTAAATAAATTACTTCACAAGGTAACAAGCAATTTAATTGATTTCTTTCAAATTTTAAAAAGCATTTGAGTAAACTTAATTCGTTTGAGTTTGTTTTAACCTTTTCAAAAACTTGAATAAAAGCAAAAAAATATATTTAGCTCAAACCAAATTTCTTTAAAAACTCAAATTAACTGTGGTGAGCTGGTGCCCTTCCCGGGGTTTGTTTCCTGCCTTGCACCCTATGCAAAAATAAGTAGACAGCCTTTCTCTTTGGAAACCACCTTCAAAACTCACAGAACACAGCAGGACAAGCAGAGGAACTAAATAGTACACAAAACTGATAAAAAAAAAAGTGAACAAATAATAAACATGGGTAGCACACACACCAGGGACAAATGAGAATCGCCAATACACCTAACCTGCATGTCTTTGGACTGTGGGAGGAAACCTACGCAGACATGGAGAGAACATACAAACTCCATGGAGGGAGGACCCAGGAAGCGAACCTGGGGCTCCTTACTGTGAGGCAGCAGCACTACCACTGTGCAACCGTGCCACCCAATAAAAACATTTAGCAATCTGTAAATTTACTTTTAATGCAGTGGCTCCCAATCTTTTCTATGCCCCGCATGCCTAGAAATTTTGGATTTGTGTTCATAACCCCCTACATAAGTCAGATCACATTTGACGATAACAACAACAACATTTATTTATATAGCACATTTTCATACAGAAAAGTAGCTCAAAGTGCTTTACATAATGAAGAAAAGAAAAATAAAAGACAAAATAAGAAATTAAAATAAGACAACATTAGTTAACATAGAAAAGGAGTAAGGTCCGATGGCCAGGGTGGACAGAAAAAACAAAAAAAAAACTCCAGAAAGCTGGAGAAAAAAATAAAATCTGCAGGGGTTCCAGGCCACGAGACCGCCCAGTCCCCTCTGGGCATTCTACCTAACATAAATGAAATAGTCCTCTTTGTATTTAGGGTTCTCACGGAGTCACTTGATGCTGATTGTCATACAGACTTCTGGCTTTTAATCCATCCATCATTGTTGGAACATCATGGTGCTTTGGGTAGATGCCACCACCAAAAGGACACCGGAAAAGGAAACAGAAGAGAGAGTAGGGGTTAGTACAGATTTTGAATGAATAGTTATTATAATGAATTGGATATACAGAGTATCAGGATTTAAATTACAGTGAAGTTATGAGAAGGCCATGTTAAAGTAATGTGTTTTCAGCAGTTTTTTAAAGTGCTCCACTGTATTAGCCTGGTGAATTCCTATTGCCAGGCTATTCCAGATTTTAGGTGCATAACAGCAGAAGGCCCCCTCACCACTTCTTTTAAGTTTTGCTCTTAGAATTCTAAGGAGACACTCAGTTGAGGATCTGAGGTTACGATTTGGAATATAAGATGTCAGACATTCCGATATATAAGATGGAGCGAGATTATTTAAGGCTTTATAAACCATAAGCAGAATTTTAAAGTCAATTCTGAATGACACAGGTAACCAGTGTAGTGACATCAAAACTGGAGAAATGTGCTCGGATTTTCTTTTCCTGGTAAGGATTCTAGCAGCTGCATTCTTCACTCGTTGCAAACGATTTATGTCTTTTTTGGGTGGTCCTGAGAGGAGTGCGTTACAGTAATCTAGTTGACTGAAAACAAACACGTGAACTAATTTCTCCGCATCTTTCAATGATATAAGAGGTCTAACTTTTGCTATGTTTCTTAAGTGAAAAAATGCTGTCCTAGTGATCTGATTAATATGCGATTTAAAATTTAGATTACAGTCAACGGTTACCCCTAAGCTTTTTACCTCCGTTTTGACTTTTAATCCTAATGCATCCAGTTTATTTCTAATAGCCTCATTGTATCCATTATTGCCAATCACTAAGATTTCGGTTTTCTCTTTATTTAATTTGAGAAAGTTACTATTCATCCATTCTGAGATACAAGTTAGACATTGTGTTAGCGAATCAAGAGATTCAGGGTCATCAGGTGCAATTGATAAATACAGCTGTGTGTCATCAGCATAGCTGTGGTAGCTCACGTTGTGCCCTGAGATAATCTGACCTAATGGAAGCATGTAGATTGAGAAGAGCAGCGGACCCAGGATAGAGCCTTGTGGAACACCATATAGAATATCATGTGTCTTTGAGTTGTAATTACCACAACTAACAAAGAATTTTCTCCTTGCCAGGTAGGATTCAAACCAATTTAAAACGCTGCCAGAGAGGCCCACCCATTGACTAAGGCGATTTCTAAGAATATTATACGATGAAGGAGTTTCTATTTTTGAACCAAAAATAGAGTCACATACAGTACTGCGGGTGAACAAATTGAACAAAAATAATCCTTTAGGTCAGTATGTAAAATTTAAATATAAACTGAGCAATTTACCTTTCTAAATCTCACTCTGAATGAGTCCCCGGTGAAGCTTAGACACTCAGTTGACGATCTGTGGGTATGGGGTATCCAGCGTAGCATCAAGCGCCACGAGGAAATGACACACAATCAATGATTAAGAGGTTAGGGGGATCAGAGATCACCCCCATGAAGCAACGACACCACTAAGCAATGAAACACAGTCAGCGAGCTTTGTCCCACAATAACACCTGCACTGCGGTTCAAAAACAGATGCACTGCACAGTTAAAATTGCTGCGCTACAGCCAGGACCACAAGCAGGAGAGATGAGCTGAGTGTAAGCAGCAGGTGATGCATCCAATTCAGCCAAAAGGGCAAAAATGACTATCAAAACTCAAAACCAGTAACATTCCACAATCAGAGCTTGCACTGAAATCAATACTAGATCTTGCCCTTCTCTACCTATTTTCCCAAGGTCCAAATTCCATTATTTAATTTATTTGCCTTTTTATTTATTCCATTATTTGCTTTTACGAATGCAGTAAGGAACCTGCGAGAATGCACTATTCATGTGCCTCATTCATAGGCAACAATTACGCAGGCAATGCTTCATTCTTTTTAAATCAAGGAATGAGAGCACAAACTAATAAACCACCTACAAATGACGGCACACTGCAAGAGAACAACTGCACCAAGATAAAGTCGGACAATGCACCTCACTCAATTTTGGCAAATCGCATTGCAGCCTTCCTCTTTGTCGCACTCCCTGAAATGCCATCTCACACTCCCTGGCGTGGTATGGGCATCCCATGTTGGGCTACCTCTGTTCTAAAGCGATGTGTCCCTAACTTTATCAACAATAAGGGCTGGCTTCTTTTTGTAATGTAGACATTTGTCCATTTTCCTATTCTGGACAGGGTCATGTGGCAGCTGGAGCCTATCCCAGCAAACACTGAGGAAAAATCTCTGGACAAGGTCCATCTGAGGGTGAACACACACATCACACACCCAATAGGGGCAATTTAACAATGCCAATTTACCTATCCTGCAGTAGACATTTGTAATCTTGGTAATTCATTTTTGAAAAAATAAATAAATAAATAAAGTACTGCGGTGGGCTGGAGCCCTTCCCGGGATTTGTTTCCTGCTTTGCGCCCTGTGTTGGCTGGGATTGGCTCCAGCAGACCCCCGTGATCCTGTAGTTAGGATATAGCGGGCTGGATAATGGATGGATGGATGGATAAACGTGCATTAAAAAAAGTTTCTTGAAGAACTTAACGTTGAACTAAAATGCAATGTGTCAGGGGCCATTTATAGGACTAGGCTGTCAACAATAGGCGAGTCTCTAACCATTATTTGACCCATTATTAATTTTATCTCTGTATTTGAACAGCATTGTTGTATTACTTTATAATGGACACTGAGGCTACATCTACACTACTACCCTGGTGTTTTTAACTTCAAAAATGAAGACTTTTCAAAATGCTCTGCAGAGCCATATACTTTTGAAAATGCTGGTTCAGCATTGCAATGAGGACAGGCAAAAACATAGACTGCTAAAAATGCAGACTTTAATCCGCTCTGATTTGTCCATGCTTATTATACAGTCCTCTCCTGATTGGATCCTACTCATTAAATCGTCTCATGCCCTGGTTGGTCACCCAATTTGAAAGAAAAACATTTTTGCACATAGCGGATATTCCGTCCCTGAACGCTGTGCTGGCGAGGCTTCTCTCCTAAAGACCCAGACCGTACGAAGTGTGTGTCGCCCTGCTGGTTGTAGTGAACGTGGACAGATAGCTTTACTCACCAAGAAAGTCAAGGGTGAGAATCCATATACTTTAATGTAGGTTTCTGACAAGAAGTCATACAAAGTATCAGGATGTGATAACCATTGACAACTTGAAGGTAAAAGGACAATAATTTCCTTAACCTAATATACAATATGGTGGAAGATAAAGCTAAGACTAAAGCAGCACCAGTAAAAAAGAGGGACCTAGGGACATACCAATTTGTATTAAATTAAAAAGGGGGGGTAGGAATGTACCAAATAGTCTAATATCAATATTAACACAGGGGCTGCTGTAGCAGTACAGCGGACGTAGAAGAGTTCCTTTCCATGGTGCTTGTTGTGTTGCTTAGCTCTATACATCTAAACAGAGTTCTGTACTGGTTGAATGCTGCATACATGTGCAAAAGGCAAATAATTTACTGATTTGCAATAAAACTTCTGATACCTGCAATGTTTCTGCTGATGCCTACATGCCTAATGCAGACAAAAACCTACATCATATGTGTTTTGGAGCAACCAATGCACTGAAAGTAATCTGCAAAAGAACAAGTTTAGTATGAAGGATTTCACTGCAAACAAATAAATCAAAATATGAGGGGTGTTCAATAATTTATCTACCTGAGTATGAAAGAAAGCAGCAAGTATGTTGAAACAAGTCTGGGCATGTTGTGACAGTGTCTCAAGGTTACTCCTACACAGTTGTGGCTCAGTGCGAGTCTAACATTCCAAGAGACAGGAGGTCAGGAGAGTCCTCGTACGAATCAAGTAAAAAAATGCTAGATTTGGAGCAACGTTCAGCGATAAGATTTCTCACAAAGGAGATCCACAAACGAATAACTACAGTTTATGGCGAGTCTACTACATCCTCCTACAAAGTCAAATTTTGGAGCAAGCTGTTTAAGTGGGGTAGAGAGTCCATTGAAGATGACCCTCATACTGGACAGCCTGTGGAAATAACTTCCACAGAAAAGTACAAGAAAGTTGAGGATTTAATTTTGTCAGACAGACGAACTAAGGCTTTCCAAATGGCTTAAGAAATGGGCAAGGTGCAGTTTGGAAAACTATGCGACTCTTCAATTCCACTTCGGGGGTGTGGGGGGGGGGTAAACGTTAACATGATACATAGTTATTGTCTGTTATACCTGCATTTTTATCACTCTTTAATTTATTGTTTCTTATCAGTATGATGCTGCTGGAGTGTGTGAATTTCCCCTTGGGATTAATAAAGTATCTATCTATCTATCTATCTATCTATCTATCTATCTATCTATCTATCTATCTATCTATCTATCTATCTATCTATCTATCTATCTATGAAAACTCACAACAGGCATGCTGCTTCTTCACGACAATGCACCGGTTAATATGTCATTTCAATCACAGGCTGGCACCAGAATGTGGGTTTTAGCAGCTGAACCATCCACCCTACACTCCTGACCGGGCTCCCTCCGATTATTTCCTGTTCCGAGTTTTGAAGAAATCTCTCCATGGACAGCAGTTTCCAAGTGATGAAAACATCAAGGCAGCTGTGATGTTCTGGTTTTGATGGTCAAATGGAAGATTTTTTTTCAAAGGGATTAAAGTCATTACAGGAAAAGTGGATAAATTGTATGGAGCAATCAGTGGACTATATTGAAAAATAAAACAAAAACTTTTGGAAAACTCTTTTCTTTCCTACTGAGGTAGATAAATTATCGAATGCCCCTCATATGTGAAAAGTTTTTTTTAAATCAAGACATTAAACCTTGCTTTCTTTATTCTAAGATCTGTTGAGTTATCAATAATTAATGACTTTAAGATTATTTAGCTTATTTTAAGAAATCTTGCAAGCAAGATTTCCCCATTGGCAGATTTTCCCGCTAAATATTTTTCTCTAATTGTTGCAAATGCATTTTTTTGCAGAGTAGAGGGAGGTTTGGGATTCCTTCTGTTGAGCAAGATAAGTTAAGCTGGTTGTGTGGTGTAGGCCACTACCATATTTTTATCCCTATGAACTTTAATGCCTTCCAGGAGTGCACCAAATAACTGTGTCAATCGATTAGGAGTGATTGTAACATGTGGATAACAAACCTTGTTATCCACGGAATGTTATGTTGCTGAAAAACCCTGATCTGAGGACTTCACTAAACCATCCAATTGATACTAGCGATAGGCAGTGTGTATAAATGGCTGAGACTTAATTAGAACAATCTTGTGACTTACTGGGAATTCCTTTTTCATTGGTAACAATTGCAAGCCCCAGTCTCCGTTATGAATGGGGTGCAAAGGCTTCCCCATGTTTCTTGGTGCCGGGTAGACACACATTGATCCATCAGCGTAGTGGGTGTTGTCTCAGGAATCTGAGCTCATCGCAGACCTGATATTGCTCAAACTCACGTGTCACTCATGCATGATAGGCCTGTTAGAATTTTTGTATGTGCTGTACCTTATATGTGAATAGGCTCAAATAGACTAGAATAGTTGCAAAACGAGTAATAATTGTGTAATAGCAGATAAGCAAATCCGCAGGAACTGAATCCGCAAAAGGGAAAGACTTTACTGTATGTAAAGATTTTTATTCAAAAGGACTTTATTTTAGTGCCTTCCCAAAACATATGGCCAAGTGATGCTGGACCTGGAAGGTAACGTTCAGAGGTCTTCCTCTAGTTTATTCTGTTTTTTTTATTATTGGTTGTATCATGTCAATCATGAATACTGTATTGTGGGTGTAGGCACAGTCTAGTTTCAGATGTGTGCTGACGGGGACCAGATGAAATTAAAATTACAACTGTATTGCTACATATTTACATCACAACCAAAGTCAGCTCCCTGCATGTAGGCCCTCCAACCTGCAGGGCAAAACCTGGGGGTTGATGGCAGAATTGGCACTCTAGTCACCATAAAAAACCTCACACTGTTTCATTCCTTCTGAACTAGTGTGGTGCTGAGGTGTCACCCATTGCATGGCTGCACTCGGGTCCTAATCTGGGATCCTAGAGCTGGTTTGTCACATCGTGGGTGCGGCAATGCGCTATATCAGTGCGTGCTCCTAACCTCTCTCTCTCTTCTCTCAAAGTCAACAATTCAGTTATTCATAAAGTCACAATATAAAGTACTGTAAATCTCACTTACTTTAACATTTTTAAAACTTTAAAGTTATGAAAAAGTACACAAGTATAATGAAAGATATTCAAGTGACAAAAAACATTTACTTAGTTTGTCTGTCTACTTATTTGAACTGTGGCAAAATAAGTACTTTCTTATTTTTCAGACAAGTCAGAAAATTTATGCACGGCATTATGTTCAGGGCCTGCCAGTTCTCAGTTAACTAGTTAGATCATTTTTAATTTACAGTAATTCATTAAAGACAACCTTTAGGGTGGACCAGGTCACCCGACCACCCCATTAACTTCACCAATGGGTATACCTGGGCAAAGTTGCCATAATGTTCTAATTGTGTAGATTTCATAATTGTGTAAATGTTACCTGATAAACAAACTTAAATGTGTACTCCACCCAAGAATTATGTTTTTTTTAATTG
This sequence comes from Erpetoichthys calabaricus, assembly GCF_900747795.2. NCBI lineage: Eukaryota > Metazoa > Chordata > Cladistia > Polypteriformes > Polypteridae > Erpetoichthys > Erpetoichthys calabaricus. Next base: position 306,722,284 of record NC_041397.2, on the reverse strand, counting down.
TATTGCTTATCCCATGTAGTTGGTAGTGATGGCCGACAAAAATTTTTAATCTTGTGTTTTCTTGAAAAAAGGACACCATAACATTTCTCATAGAATGGGACCCTATGATGGCCAATGCCAGACAACAGCAAACAATGTAGAAAACATCCAAGGAAAACAAACTCCATGTAACTTGTGTCTGTTATCCATTTGAATACTCAAAACATGCAGAATGCATGCATTACTGCTAATAATACCTACTTTCAAAACACTTATCGTAAAGGATAAAGAGGAAAGACACAATCCCACAATACAATGCATTTGAACTGAAGATTGAATTCTTGTCCAATGAATGATGGACATTTTAAACCATTTTCCATATTGGCCACCACAGGGTCCCGTTCTTTGAGAAACGTTATGATGTCCTTTCCCCACGAGGACATGATATTAAAAAATTTTCTCAGCCACCACTGCAAACTACATGAGGTAAGCAACATGTAAGAAAGATGTTATTTTTGGGTGGAGTATTCCTTTAAGAACCTGTAAGTGCCTTAATACCTTACTGTTTTGTTTAAAGATTGTGGCTGTGTTCCAAAATGTAATTTTGTTTTTAATTCTTTTCAGATGAAAGGGATGAACACATCTGAGGAGCCTTTGTCAGAGTTTGTACTGCTTTGTGTGATTGATTCTGGCCAAAAGATCTTTATAATTCCTGCTCTTTTTTGCATCTATTTGACTTCTGTGTCTAGCAACCTACTAGTTATTCTAGTAATAATGCAAAACCATCAGCTTCAAACACCTATGTTTCTTTTAATTGCAAATCTTGCAGTGTTAGATTTACTGAAGAGTACAAACATGATTCCTCGCATGCTGGTGACCCTCATCTTGGGTTCACATGCTGTCCCATATGGGCCTTGTGTGCTGCAAATCCACGTTGACGGTCACATATTGATAGTGGGAACATTTGTTTTATCGTTTATGGCAATTGACCGTTATGTTGCTGTAGTTTACCCACTTAGATACCCTTCTGTAGTCACAAATAAAACAGTCTTAGTCAGCCTCATGCATACCAATATATGTGCTACTGTACTTATTCTACCGTTTCCAGTGTTCTTGGCAGAGCTTCCATTTTGTAATGGTAATGTCCTGCCTTCTTGCTACTGTGATTATATTACAATGGTCCAAATGGCTTGCAGAAGAGATCCAAAGTTTCTAACTTATATGTCGGTAATGACATTAATCTTTGCTATTGGTCCTTTGCTACTGATCTTGCTTTCTTACCTTCGAATCACACTGGCAGCACTGCAAATATCTTCCATTGAGGGAAGGAAAAAGGTGTTCAGCACCTGTTCGACTCACCTGTTGGTGGTGGCTATTGTTTATTTACCGGTGCTTTTGTTGTACGCATTACCAGGAGCTGGAATTGTTTTGTCAACGGAGGCCTACAACAGTCTGGTGATAGTTATTACTACGGTCCCTTCTGCATTACATCCTATTATTTATAGCTTTCGTAACAAGGAGATTAAAACAAGCATTTACAAGATTTTTAGTCGTAATAAAACCATGCCAGCATTTTAAACATGATGAATAGTTATTAATCTGTTTTGGAACTGAAGTCATTTTCACAGTTATAGTCTGTTTGCTTTGTTCCCCTTTTGAGGATAATTCCTTATTTTGTTTCAATTAACAGATAGTTCAGCTGTGTTTCACACTGCAAACTTTCAAGTGAACTACCGTATATACTCACGTATAAGTCGGGTCTTGAAACCCGAAAAATCGATCATAAAATCAGATCCTAACTTATATGCCCTTTCAAAAATGCGACACTTAATTTTTTTTTTTTTACATCTTCTTGCCTCCTCCAATTTCTCATCAATTTCTCAGACGCACTGAATTTTGTTGCAGCAGCACAGTTGCCAATTTCTTTTGCTACTTCAACGACATTTAATTGAAAAGGGATGCTCTTACGATAAAGGTGTATGAGGGTATGAGATACAAAAAACACAAATCAGTGCATACGTCGCTTCGGAATAGTTCGGGTATTACCGTGTGGTCACACAGGTACAATAGAGAGAGAGAGAGACAGAGAAAGAGAGAGAGAGAGGTTAGGAGCACACGATGAGACAGCGCATTGCCACACCCACATAGAAAAAAAAGGCAGTGTGCTCATTGGTTACTCTTTCAGGTGGGCGTTAACATATCATAATCTCTTGCACCAACAAATAGATAGATAGATAGATAGATAGATAGATAGATAGATAGATAGATAGATAGATAGATAGATAGATAGATAGATAGATAGATAGATAGATAGATAGATACTTTATTAATCCCAGGGGGAAATTCACATACTCCAGCAGCAAAAAATATTAAATTAAAGAGTAATAAAAAATGCAGGTAAAAAACAGACAATAACTTGAATAATGTTCAACGTTTACCCCCTCTGGTGGAATTGAAGAGTCGCATAGTTTGGGGGAGGAATGATCTTCTCAGTCTGTCAGTGGAGCAGGACAGTGACAGCAGTCTGTCGCTGAAACTGCTCCTCTGTCTGGAGATGACACTGTTTAATGGATGTAGTGGATTCTCCATAATTGATAGGAGCCTGCTGAGTGCCCGTTGCTCTGCTACGGATGTCAAACCGTCCAGCTCTATGCCAACAATAGAGCCTGCCTTCCTCACCAGTTTGTCCAGGCATGAGGCATCCTTCTTTTTAATGCTGCCTCCCCAGCACACCACTGCGTAGAAGAGGGCACTCGCCACAACCATCTGATAGAACATCTGCAGCATCTTACTGCAGATGTTGAAGGATGCCAGTCTTCTAAGGAAGTACAGGTGGCTCTGTCCTATCTTGCACAGATAATCAGTATTGGTAGTCCAGTCCAATTTATTGTCCAGCTGCACTCCCAGGTATTTATAGGTCTGCACCCTCTGCACACAGTCACCTCTGATGATCACGGGGTCCATGAGGGGCCTGGGTCTCCTAAAATCCACCACCAGTTCCTTGGTTTTGCTGGTGTTCAGTTGTAGGTGGTTTAAGTCGCACCATTTAACAAAGTCCTTGATGAGGTTTCTATACTCCTCCTCCTGCCCACTCCTGATGCAGCCCACGATAGCAGTGTCGTCAGCAAACTTTTGCACGTGGCAGGACTCCGAGTTATATTGGAAGTCCGATGTATATAGGCTGAATAGGACCGGAGAAAGTACAGTCCCCTGCGGCGCTCCTGTGTTGCTGACCACAATGTCAGATCTGCAATTCCCGAGACGCACATACTGAGGTCTGTTTGTAAGATAGTCCACGATCCATGCCACCAGGTATGAATAGCGTGAGTTTATATGACTGACATAAAATACCAGAAATTATACAGGTAAAATGAAGTCCCGACTTATCCACGGGAGAACTTATCCGTGAGTATATACGGCAAACATAAAATTGCACATGATATGGACATGTCATGGACTTCTTTCGTAGAAACATTTTTTACCAGAAAAAAATATTATGGAGGGTTGACGATAAGTTATTTTTCTGCAGTTTCCATAATTACTTGGTTTATTTAAACAAACTCAGCTGCCTATGAGTGAAAAACCTATTATTGAACAACTAGAAGACTACTTAAAAATGTTGTGCTGGTACGTATGGTGCGAATAGGATACATTTGAAATAAATGTGTGTACAACAGAAGGCATACTTTACTGAGGGCATAGATTTGTGCTTCAGATTTATAACAGTACACAAGTGAGCTTTGTTTTAATGTATGATGTTGCATATTTACTTTCCAGTTGCCACCATATGAATGTTTATCTCAAATCACATGTCTACTGTCTGAACTCTTATAAATATGTGTTAATAATGTACATTTTGGAATGGTTGAACAACATTTACTACATATGTCAAAGTTAGTATATCTCTGTATCCAAATCACCCCTGAAAAGAGATCACATTGACAGGACGTCCCACTGTGCACATCTATTTCATTGTGTATGATTAGGGAGATTGTCAGTCTGACAAGGCACTGTTATCCATTTCTCACCACCTCCATTATTTTGATAGGCTTGATTACTGATTGTGTCACACCTGTTCCTATCTGGGTGTTTATTTTTAACTTTTTTAATGGCCCATGTTAACCTTAGTGATGCTGTGAATGAGATTCCCTAATTACTGACAGCAGTCACTACAGGTGACTAGCAGGTGACTACTGTGCCACACGCAATTTTGCCCATAATGCACAGTATTTTCTGTAGTTAGATTGATCCCTTGTCGGATCACATTCATATCGTATGTGAACTGCTCCAGGGTTTGCTTGGTAGTGCACTGAGACGACTCTTTCCAAAGCGTTTTGGAACAGTTGTTTTGGTTCACATCTATCAAAATTAACTGGACTTTTGAGAGTTTGAAAAACACAGCACCAAATGAATTAGGTATGAAAACCAATACATTCTGGAGCTTTTTCTGGGCTTAATCACCAAGGGTAGTAAAAAAAAATAGACAAAATAAGTAAAAGTCTAGTCATTTTTAAATGAATTTAATTAAAAGAACTGCATTCATATTATTAAAAGTAAAAATATATTGTCAAACATGCAAGTAGTGGGAGTGGCTATGTGGCTCTGAAATGAAAGGAACAGGGAATGAAAACAGAGTTGCACCATCCATAACTAATCCCCTTTTGTTTCCCTCAGACCAGAGGATGTTTACCGTGACAATCAATGACCACACTTCTGGGCCCTTATCTGGTTATCTGGTCCCTTTCATCCCAAGACCAATATAAGATGCAACCAGAGGCCCATTAGAACATTAGAACACTCTAGACAAGAACAGGCCATTCAGCCCAATAAAGCTCGACAGTCCTATCTTCCAAAAAAACATCAAGTCGAGTTTTGAAAGTCCCTAAAATCTTACTGTCTACCACACTACTTAGTAGCTTATCATTCTTTGTATAAAGAAAAACCTCCTAATGTTTGTGCGAAATTACCCTTAACAAGCTTCCAAGTATGTCCCCATGTTCTTGATAAACTCATTTTAAAATAACAGTCTCGATCCACTGTACTAATTCCCTTCATAATTTTAAACACTTCAATCATGTCACCTCCTAATCTTCTTTTGCTTAAACTGCAAAGGCTCAGCTCTTTTAATCTTTCCTCATAATTCAACCCCTGTAGCCCCTGAATCAGCCTGGTCGCTCTTTTCTGGACCTTTTCTAGGGCTGCTATGTCCTATTTGTAGCCTGGAGACCAAAACTGCACACAGTACTCCAGATGAGGCCTCACCAGTGCATTATAAAGGTTGAGCAGAACCTCCTGTGACTTGTACTCCACACATCGTGCTATATAACCTAACATTCTGTTAGCCTTCTTAATGGACTCTGAGCACTGTCGGGAAGTCGATAGCTTAGAGTCCACTTTGACCCCTAATCTTTCTCATAAGGTGGATCTCAATTTTCAGACCTCCCATTGTGTATTCAAATCTCACATTTTTACTTCCTATGTGTAACACTTTACATTTACTGAAATTAAATTCCATCTGCCACAAATCTGCCCAAGCCTATATGCTATCCAAGTCCTTCTGTAATGATATAACGAATTCCAAATTATCTGCTAATCCACCTATCTTGGTATCATCTGCAAACTTAACCAGATTGTTACTTATATTCCTATCAAAATCATTTATGAATTTTAAAAATAGCAGCGGCCCCAGCACTGCCACCTGCTGGTCACCACTCTTAACATCGGCCAGTTCTGATGAGGTTCCTCGCACCATCACCCTCTGCTTCCTGAGTCTTAGCCAATTCTGCACCCATCTAAAAATATCACCCTGAATTCCCACTTCTTTAAATTTGATGCCCAACCTCTCATATGGCACCTTATCAAAAGCTAGATAAATAACATCATATGCTCCACTTTGATCATATCCTTTTGTTGCTTCCTCATAGAATTCCAGCATCTTAGTAAAACAAGAGCTCCCCCTTCTGAACCCATGCAGATTGTTCAGTTAAACAGGTGCCTAGTGTTGCAAATTCTGGTCCGGTTCTCATCGAGGATGCAGCCTGCGAGAATCAAGCCATTACAGTGGACCACAATCGAACCATTGGTCCCTTCTTTTGCTCATTTTACTGCCTGACTGGGGCAAAATTTAGTTGGTTAGTAAATGGGGACTGTCAGGCATCCCAAACTGTTAATGCTGTCTCTTGATTGTCTCCCACAATATGTATAACATGCTGTCCTTTAATTCAGATCAGTTTTGCCATACTAATATGCATTTAATCACTTTTTACCTATAACTAAAAGTATTTCATAAGATACATTTCAATTCATTTTTAAATATTAACAGAATTTAACAAAACACAACTCCGGACATTAGTTTATATTCTGATTAAATGCCGCTATCTTCGTTGGAATAAAAAAAATGTGAAAGTTACTCACAAATATTACTGAGTCTTCATTCAAATATCTTATTACTCAATTCAATTCAAGTTATCAGATGTGGCAGGAGTGACAACTCAGGATGCAGTAAGGAAATTTTGGGGCACCAACAGGGTCATCCCTTTTATTGTCCGGAGACAGCAAAATAAACAGAAATGAAGAAAAACAACACATGTTGGCATGTGTACCTTCAGTGGGAATCTCACAGGAAAGACAAACTTTGTAGTTAATCTAGTGGAGCGCTGTCCGGCAGGTTGCTCTGCCCAGTAATGACACCTCCTTCTGGGTAGACAGGAAGGGACGTGGCTAAATGCCTTCATTGGGCAGCTTCTCAGCACATTGAAAAATGAAGGAGATGACAAGGTTAGCAACAACACCCCCTCTCGTCACAGTGGGTTATTACATACCTCGACTGAGCCTGCGAAAGCGGTCCTGCGATGTGACAGAGCATTACAAATTCAGCCCAAGAAGCTCATCCATCCAATTCCCCTAGATTGTTGAGATGTGAAGTTGAGATTTAAAGGTCATTAAGATCCTACTCTCCATCACACTGCTTTGTAATGTATTCCATGTGTCTGTGTGTGAAGAAAAACTTTCGAATATTTGTGCAAAATCTTCCCTTAACAAGTTTCAAATCATGTCCTTGTATTCTTATCGCAGAATTTACTTTAAAGTAACAGGCTTGATCCACAGTACTAATTCATTACTAATTTGAAACACTTCAATTATCAGTTAAACAGGTGCCTAGTGTTGCTCTTAATCACTTGTTTGCTTAAACTGAAAAAGTTAATCTTCGATCTCTCCTCATAGGTCATACCTTTCAGGTCCAAGACTTTTTCTGCAATATGAAGATGAAAACAAGATATGAGAGCTTGCTTGTTGCACACTTCCAGTGTGTTATAAAATAATTTCAAATGTAATGTGAAAAGAAATATAACATAAAAACAAGGAATACTGTTGAAAAAGAAACAGAGAAACAATGTGTATAGTACACAGTATAGTTGTTTAAAAAGCAGTATAAGAGAGCAATGAGAAACAACCTCAAAAAAAGCCCTAAAATCAAAATAATAGTCTTTCAGCTTGATTACATGCTGGATCTGATGGGGGCTTTCTAATATTGCAACAAAGAGTTTGGATACTCTATAGCTAAAGGGTCAGTCATCTACAATAGTTTTATTTTGTCTTAGAATTTTAAGAAGGCCTGCATCCTGAGATAGTAATATACTGTATTTCCTGGAGTGACACTAATAAGTTGAGTTACTGTTTGGTTGTGGTTGACTCGTACGGTGGCCCTATTCTCCCCATTATACTTTTACTGTAATTATTGTAAGCAGGACACAAAAAGAGATCATAAATGTCTGGGGTGCCTAGGTAATCCCCATATAATTGCAATTTGCATAAACTAAAAAAGAATCTTCTCAGATGTGAGTCAGAATATTAACTGAAGCCATCATGGCTCTGGGGCCAGTTTTCAGGATGACAAGGTAGAAGAGGATGGCAGAAGCCAGAAGTGGCATCATAGGTTGTTTGTTCGTCAATCAACTGCTGTGCAGAGGGAGGAAGAGAAAAAAAGCATTAAGCCACAGCGCCAACCCCTGGCTCGGAGTGTTATTACCATTAGACCATTCCTGAAGTTGTCTTCCACGTAAGACATGTGGTCAACATGTGTAGACCTTAACAGAATGCCCCAAATCCCATCCTCATTGCCAAGTGCATCGCTGTGGACTCACACCACAAAACATCTCAGTTCAAAAATTTGCAATGTGGTGAAATGCCATTGGTGAGTCATGAATCCACATGTTTGGCTCAAAAGCGGTCTCCATACAGAGAGAGCTAATGGGTGAACTCCTTGTCTGAGCCATGCAGAGACCACTTCTGAACACTGTAAGTGGAGTGCTTTCTGGTGACATCAGACATCATCTCTCTTTATCTCAACCCACACCTTTTCTGACCAACACTGCCACTACACAAACAACAGGTGAGGGGACGCTGGCGCACGGATGTTGTTGCCGCTCCTCCCTGTTAATAACACTTTTCGCAAAATTCACCTAAATTCTACACTTTCTTACGCTTGTTTTATTTCTTTTATTGTACTTATAGTTCGTGGATACAGCTGACTCGAATTGTATGGATTTGGCTTAATATTTACAGATTTATGGACTCTACTTTGACTGGGAACAGCTGAGTCTGTGGATCACGGGACGAGAACCTACGAACATTTCTTTGTACCTGGCAATCTAGGACCTCGGGATGATCTGTCTCTGTGATTATATTAAATTTGCTATCCTGATCTGCTCCCGTTTCATCTTACAGTACTCTACGACTGGAAACTGATCTGATGTTCATACTAATCTGGCTTTTGGCTCCGGGGCAATCATGCCTGAAATTACCAAGCGTTACTGTTTGTGGCTGTGTATTGGAACCTCCAAATCCTGCTACCTCCTCCTGCTATGCTTTCTGCTGCTTGCTATCGCCGCTCACCTACGCTACCACACCCACCTGTCCTACCGGCTCCGCTGTGCTGTGCTGCTTCTCCACTGCTTTTCAGATAAGTATTGCCCAGTATCATGCTAAAATACTCTCATGACAAACTCCTTCTTATTAAACAGTTTGTCCAGAGCAAATGGTCTGACTGGAACATCCTAAAGGACGCCGGTATTTTGCAGCGCCCGAAATATATGCATCGCGGGTCAGGTCGCCGCCACCGCCGGGCTGTGAATGAAAAGACCATCGGCAGCATTTGCTTATGAATACGCCGTCCTTCTCTTGACCCTGGAAATAGAAGTGTCCGTGTGCCAAATTTACATTATGTGGAAATAAACCCTGATTGCGTCTCTGTGCAAAAAGAAGCCTCATTAACTAATATTGCACTGTTTAACTCGAGGTCTCTTAATGGCAAAGCATTGGTGTTGTCAGAACTCATCACTGACACCAAACTTGATATTCTGTGTTTAACAGAGACTTGGCAAAAGCCAAACAAATTTACGTCTCTCACAGAGGCGACTCCAATTGGTTTCACTTTCCTCAGAGCCTCGCAGCTCAAGACAAGGCGGTGGGCTTGCAGTAATTGTCAGAGCTGACTTAAACATTAAAAGAATCCCGATTGACTGTCCATTATCTTTTGAATGCCTGGCTCTTAAACTAATAATGGAATCAGGTCCTGTCTCACTCATTGTTCTTTATCGTCCCCCAAAATACAATGCATCCTTCTTATCCGATCTGATTGAACTTTTGACCCACCTAAGCTCTTACTCTCAGAGAATTATCCTTCTTGGTGATTTCAACATCCATATTGATATCCCCACATCTAAACTGAGGAATGAATTCCTATCCTTACTGGACTGCTTTGACTTGACACAACATGTTGATTTTCCAACCCACTCTGGCGGTCATATATTGGATCTGATCTGTACTTCTGGACTATCTGTTGCCAACATTTACAGCACTGATTTGGGACTCTCTGACCATAAAGCAGTATTTTTCACTGTTTCACTGCCTTTCCTTCCTCTTACCTGTAAACGACAAATTTCTTACAGAAACCTTAAAAATATCTGTCCCTCTATTCTTTCTGGATCCATTTCTGATCTTTTACTGTCTTCACCTATTCCATCAACACTAGATAGTCTTGTTGACCACTATAACTCAGCCCTTCATTCAGCATTAGATAAAACAGCTCCTATAAAACATAAGGAGGTTTCCTTTAAACGTTCAGCTCCTTGGTATAACTCAGAGTTGTGATCTATGAAAGCAGCTGGCTGACGCCTTGAGAGAATCTCACCTTAGACTGGTCTCACCGTGCACATCCAGGCTTTCTCTGACCACCAAAGAGCTTACAGAGAAGCACTAACTTCTGCCAAGAACACTCATTATGGCAGAATAATAGAAAGTGTCCATGATAACCCAAGGGTTTTGTTCTCTGTAGTTAATAAACTACTCGAACCCGCATCTGGTCCAACTACCTCTTCTACTGAAGTCTGTGAGGAATTCCTCCACTTTTTCCGTAACAAAATTAACGATCTAAATAATTCAACTAACATAAATATATCATCTGTTTATATCTCTCCCTGTTTTCCCATTCCATCCAGCTCCTTCTCTAAGTTCTCACCAGTCACATCTGCGTCTGTTAACAACCTGCTTTGTAAGATGAGGCCGACTACTTGTGTACTGGACCCCATCCCCAGCACACTACTTAAATCCTGCCTTCATGCCATAATCCCGACTGTTACAACAATAATAAACTCATCCCTTGACGCTGGCTCTGTGCTGCTCACTTTTAAAATCGCTTCTGTAACCCCAGTGTTAAAAAAGTCTGGTCTTGATGCTGACAATCTTAGCAACTTTTGGCCTATTTCCCACTTACCTTTCCTGTCAAAAGTTCTTGAGCGTGTTGTAGCTTCCCAACTCACCAATTACCTAAACTCTAATAATTTGATGGAACCCTTTCAGTCTGGTTTCAGGGCGTGGCACAGCTGTGAAACTGCTCTGCTACAGGTAACCAATGATTTGCTTATGGCAGCAGACTCTGGACAAACCACCATATTAATTTTGTTAGACCTCAGTGCAGCATTTGACACTGTCAGACATGACATTCTACTGTCCAGATTGGAGAACATGCTGGGTATCTCTGGCACTGCCCTCCAGTGGTTCAAGTCCTATCTGACTGATAGGCAAGAGTTTGTTAGTCTTGGCAACAGCAGATCCAGCTCAGCGCCAGTCACACAAGGAGCTCCTCAGGGCTCTGTCCTTAGCCCTCTTCTTTTCTGTATTTATATGCTTCCCCTGGGCCATATTATCCATAGCTATGGACTGGGTTATCATTTTTCATGCAGATGATACTCAACTCTACTTCAATGTTAAAAGTGGAACTTCATCAGAGCTTTCTCAGCTCACAACCTGCCTTAGTGAAATTAAAACCTGGATGGAGCAAAACTCTTTAAAATTAAATTGCAATAAAACTGAATTCCTGCAAATTGGGACTAAAATGCAACTTAATAAAATGAGCTCCTTCCCAGTCTATCTTGGCGGTGATCTTATCAGACCTGCCTCTACTGTAAAGAATCTTGGTGTCATTTTTGATTCCTCCCTCTCTTATTCCGCCCACATAAATCACATTAAGAAACTTTCTTACTTTCACCTCCGTAACATATCCCGTGTTCGCTCCTTCCTCTCCTTTTCTAACGCTGAGAAACTTGTCCCTGCTTTTATCACATCCCGCATCGATTATTGTAACTCACTGCTGGCAGATGACCCTTCTAATCTTATATCACAGCTCCAGCTTATTCAAAACTCAGCTGCAAGAGTCCTTACTCGAACCAGCAGCAGTGAGCACATAACACCCATCCTGCTCCGTCTTCACTGGCTCCCTGTGTCTTACACAATCGAATATAAAATCCTACTAATAACCTACAAAGCTTTAAATAACCTTGCGCCAAACTACATCAGTGACCTTCTCCATCACTATGTACCTGCCCGCCCACTAAGGTCTTCTGATTCTGGTAATCTTGTTGTGCCCCTCACTAATCTACACTCCATGGGTGACAGGGCCTTCAGCTGTATAGCACCCAGACTCTGGAATGACCTACCGAAATTAATCAGGTCTGCTGACTCCATGAATTCTTTTAAAAAACAACTCAAAACCCATCTGTTCAGGAAGGCTTTTAGCTCTACTTGAGTTTATTACCTTTCTCTCAGTTTACCTCTCTGTCAAGATGCTCATGTAACCTGTGTGTGTGTGCGAGACCATCAATTATGTTGTCTGGTTTTTTTTTTTTCCAGAATTCACTGTCTTAATCTTCTTTATTTATTTATCTGGTTTGTACAATGGTTTATACTGTATACACTGCCGTTCTTTATTATATTCTATAAGTGCCTTGAGCATGGGAAAGGCGCTATATAAATAAAATGTATTATTATTATTATTATTATTACTCCACCTGTCCACAGCGTAAAATCCTTCTTTGTTGCCAAGTAAATTGCCGTGGACTCACACTACAAAGCACCTCGTTTTGAAGGTTGGCCTTGTGATGAACTGCTGGTGGTGAGTTTCGAATTCACTAAAGCAGGCTCAGAAGCAAGCTGTTTGCAGAATGTACACTTCCTGGTGACATCAACTGATCTCTTTCTGTTTCTGCCCCCTACCTCTTCTGATCAGTGTTTCCACTACACTCAATCCGTCCACAGTGTGAATCCCAACATTGTTGCCAAGAGTATTGTTCTGGTTCTCACACAACGAAGCAAGTGATTTGCTATAGACTCACACCAGAAGGCATCTCATTTCGAAGATTTGCAATGTGTTTAACTGCCATACGTGAAGTGCAAACTTTTAGCATCTAGCTCAGAAGTGAGCTCCATGTAGTGTGAGCTAAAATGAAGAGCTCCTTTAGTCAGCTGCGCAGAGACCATCTCTGAAAACTATAAGCGGAGCACTGTCCTGGTGAATTCAGCAGATCTCACTCTGTGTCAGCCCCCACCTTCTATGCGCTGCTACACTCCACTCATCCACAGTGCAAATCCTATCCTTATCACCAAGTGTGTTACTATGGACTCACACCACGAAAGAAGTTAATTGCTGTGGACTCACACCATGAAGCATCTCAGTTGGAAGATTTGCACTGTGTCATCTCCCACCTTTTTGTTCAGTGTGACCATAACAGTTACATAAGTACTCCTCTACTGCTTCAGAAGTCTTGTAATATGCTTGAATGCAGTGTTTTAAAGAAAAGACAAAATTCCTGGAAAATTCTGCTACAGATTATTGATGATGGCTATCTATGGGACATAAATATTTACCTGTCTTGCAAAAGAGTCACCTGCTTTTATTAATCAGACTGCTTTGATTAGTATCTCATCCGCACACAATGTGGTGATACAGAACTACCTGTTTCCTTTAAAAATGAACGAGTTCTGGGGACGTTGGTTTCTAATCAGGTACTTCTTGATAGCTGGCAACAATACCAAAAGTAAATGTGTTTAGTTTGCAAGACATGCACCATTGTTTAACTGATCATTATGTTGACCTATGTGCAAGATTAAAGCATTTATATATTTCTGGGTAAACGAGAATAAAGTAGAACAGAGAAATCTGGTCTGAGACTTGTGACTGCTGCCTGCTTCTTTTATGCTTTTTCACCATATTGCTGTGGCTACACCCTGTAGCAACAGTGGTTTGTAACTGGCCCAGGTTCCCAGAGGCCTGAGGCTGGTAACACATACATGGAAGGCCTAATTCTTCAGCCCGATGGCATCCCTCACCTTCAGAGTCCTCCTTTAGGTTCTTGGGTTAGTACCTTGGGAAGCACCTATAACCTTCAGGTGCAACTCTTGGCTTACACAATGGAGGCAATGAACAAGGTCCGTTTGGATGTTAATATTATGGAAAATTATTTCTGCCAAACTTAAATTTAATCCAATGTGTTAACTAAAATGAAATGTAATGCAAATGCATGTGGTTAATTTAATTTTGGGATTGGTTTTACAGTGCCGTAATTAACACAGACTTACCAGAGCCTGCGGAAAAACTCGTAGATCCGGCCTATCTTAAATCGCTTCTTAAAACCGTTCTCACCTCTCTGCCAGCGTCTTTTGTCATCAAAATGTACTGATAAAGACAAGCTGCAAGCAGCCGGCTATTCCATCCCCCCAACGACTTAGAACGTAAACGAGCTTTTCCCAGCTCATGCCTTGATTGATTATCTGGGAGTGAAGTGGAGTTTTAGAGTGGAAATAATAAATCATTATTTGGAACACACGCATTTCATGTGTTTCTACAGTAATCTGTGTAAACACATTTTTAAAACAGAAACGTTTTTTATATTCTAGTAACAAATGACAAAATGTAGGCATAAACTATATAATGTATGAAGCCTGAAGTCCTTTTGTGAAAGTGTTTATTTGATGTTTGGACTTCAGGCTTCACACATTCTATAGTTTATGCCTACATTTTGTAACATTTATTACTAAAATATGAAAAGGTTTCTGTTTTAGCAATGTGTTTACACAGACTGTGAATTTCCCCTTGGGATTAATAAAGTATCTATCTATCTATCTATCTATCTATCTATCTATCTATCTATCTATCTATCTATCATATGGTTAGCTTCTTTTTTTTTTTTTAATTCACTTTTCATTCTCTGTCGCGTTCAGGATCTTTCCCTACCACCCACCCTCCCCCCACCTGACACTGCTGTTTTCACATAAAGACGCGCTATAGTTCTGCAGTTTATCACGATACATACGACCACGTGTTTTTTTTCCCATAATCTTGCCAGTCTCCACATGTTGCTGTATGCTGTTTCTTTTGTACTCCAGGAGATGAGGAGGAAAGCATAGTAAAGAGTATATGCAATCATCAGACACTCCCCATCTGATGCTGTTTTCACATAAAGACGCGCTATAGCTCTGCAGTGTACTTGCGACTGCATTGTCGTACCAATGCTTGCGAACTGAAGTGTCTGCATGCACTTTTCGTGGCATTACACGTGTATTTTTTGAGCATGCCCATGTAGCTCAAACACAGGAACATATGTTGATGTAAAAGTATAACAAAACAAGTGCACTTTTATTCAAGACTATAACCGAAGAAAAAAGAAAGCAAGTTACAGTAGGCGGTTGATATGACAGCTTGCGTGGTGGAATGCTAAGAACTGCTGATTTCCATTCCGTGCTATATAACTGTTAACATTTGAATCTGATGATTGCATATAGCGCTGTCTTATTCAGTGTGCGCAAGAACATGCAGGTGGCCAGTTGCTGCGTGCTACAATGCACATTTTAAAAAAAGAAAGAGACAAATATATGTCACGTTTTGAAGAAATCATTTTATGACGCGAATAGTACCAATCAGAAAACATCGTCGAAGTAATGCAATATTATTTGAAAACGAACAGCGTCAGGTTGGGTGTGAAGTTATACTAGCACTGTTTGAGTCAGATCAGAAGTTGAATAAGCTGAACAAGCTCCTGTTCTGACTCTAAGTAAAAAGCATGAATTAATCAACAGAAATAACCGCGATCGACATTTTAAAATTAACGATTTACAATGCATACCAATTTATAAATTTTATGTCCATTTGAGGAAACAAAAAAACACTTTCTCCAAAGCTGGGAATCAAACTCACGTCTCTGTAGCACGGCAGGGTTGCTGTGGTCCAAGTCAGCAAACCATAGCGTTAAACCACGTAAGGTGTTGTATCATCCTTGAACCTTTTGTGGAAGTGTTTATTTGATGTTTGAACTTCAGGCTTCACAGATTCTATAGTTTATGCCTACATTTTGTAACATTTATTACTAAAATATGAAAAGGTTTCTGTTTTAGCAATGTGTTTACACAGACTGTGAATTTCCTCTTGGGATTAATAAAGTATCTATCTATCTATCTATCTATCTATCTATCTATCTATCTATCTATCTATCTATCTATCTATCTATCTATCTATCTATCTATCTATCTATCTATCTATCTATCTATTACTGTAGAAACGGAACACGCATAAAATGCGTGTATTCCAAATAACGATCTATTATTTCCACTCTAAAACTCCAGCAATTCAGTCACTCCCAGATAATCAAACAAGGCATGAGCTGGGAAAACTTAGTGAACGTTCTGCGACGGTGGGGGATGGAATAGCCGGCTACTTGCTGCTCGTCTTAATCGGCACATTTAGAAGACAAAAGAGAGGTGAGAACGGTTTTAAGGTGGGCCGGATCTACGAGTTTTTTCATAGACTCTAGTAATTCTTGTGTTAAAAACATATCAACCAAATGATCAATTGCTTTTCACTATGACGCACAATTTTCATGTCAGTTTAAAATTCAATACAAAAGCGTATTGCATCTTCATTCATGTCCACAGATCGAGTTTGATAACTAAAAGCAAACCAAACGTATTGACTTCCGCATAGGGGCATCTCACGTGTATTGCATTTTGATTCAAAACCATGTGTTGATTGTACCAAAACTAAAAGTACTCAAACGACCAGTCAGCTGCCACTAAGCAAATGCAATATGTTTGATTTGCTTTCAGTTATGACATGGAATCTATGGACATGAATTAAAATACAATATTAGTTTGTATTGCTTCTAAAATTGACATGAAAATTGTGTGTCGTGGTGAAAATCAATCAATCATTTGCTTGATAAATTTGCTTGTTTTTAATTATGATTTTCATTAAAAGCACCACACGCACATACGTCACATTTCAATCTAATTAACATGTTGGATTGCATTTCATTTTGGCACAGATAACCTTCCATATAAAATATGGATGCAACAATAAGATAACACACAATATTGAATCAGTAAAAAAATGAATAAATAAAACACATTTTTGATTTGCTCATAGGAGAAGGATAAAAAAGACCAAAAAAAAAACTCTAGCTATAATTTTATTTATGGTCAAGTGATGATAACCTGGATTCATTATTGCATAGATGATCATCAAGCGTATCTGAGCCAATAAAAAATGATGCAAAAATCAACATTGCATTTGTTGTTCCGTATGGCTGCTTTTCTTTTGGTTGATTGATCTGGGCCACAAGAAGTTACATTTTTCATAAAATAATGAAATGAGACTGCACAAAATAAATTTAATTTCAATGCATCATCTCCTGTTCTCTCACTTGTTTTTGTTGTTGCTTGTTCTGATGCTTGTCAATTTGACCATCCAGATCTTCCATGCCTTTAGACTCTCTCCAGCAAAAGCTTTCTATTAGAGTAATTGAGGGAAACTTTTACTTACCCCCTGAGGGTAAATTTACCCCGGTTGGGAACCCTGGTTTACTTATTACTTGTTTATATATTTATTGTTCAAGTTAAAGCTCTGTGACACTAGAGGGCGCTGTCGCTCCTCAATCCCAATAGACAAACGCCCAAGACACCAGGTAAAAGCACCAAGAAGTATTTTAATTTCTTTTTTCCTCCTTGTAATGTGCCTTCAAAGCACCACCACCACCACAATACACAATAAATCAATAATTACAAATACAATTCTCCTCCCAGCAGCTCTGTCACACTCCCTCCCAACTCTACATCTCTCGCTGGGTCTCCACTAGTCCTTTATATAGTCCTTGACCTGGAAGTGCTTCTGTCCTTCCGTCCATAAGATGCACCAGCACTTCCGGGTCAGATGGAGACTTGTATTTTCTTCAGCCCCATGACTTGGGAGTACTTCCTGGCTATATTGGAAACAGAAGTCCCCGTGTGTCCCTGCAGCATCCCCTGGTGGCACCCACGGTACCCAGCGGGGCTGTGAAGCCGAGCTCCATCTTCCATAGTGCCCTGCGGGAATCTGGGGCACTGCTAAGCTGCAGGGAAGTCGCCATCTAGCGTCCTGGGGGTTTCATCCGGGTTGAGCTGCCGGCCGTCCATCACAGCTGTTATAAGAAACACTAATATAGTGGATCCAGGGAGGGGAGGATGGGGTGTGGGTACCTCAAAGAATTTCATTGAGGCACCCACTATGGCTTAGAACACCACTGATCTAGTGCATTCAACTTGTATCGCTTTTTACTTTACAGACCACCCACTACCTCCATCTCTCTTAATATTGGCTCATTACAAGCCTGGCGATTCTCATTTGAAGACAAAACTCCAGAGCATTCGGTCCCTGGTCAGAGTACAAATGCTTCCCCCACTCCCTAGTTTTAAAAGTTTATAGTTCACAAAATAATTAATAAGAAGAGATGGGCGGGTAAGTGACTAACTTTACCATTAACAACAAAACATTCCTACTAATATTTCATGATGGTGTGGAATCCACTTAATAACATCTGGGCAATGTTCAGTTCAAACATATTAGAATTCAGATTCATTGACATAGTGTCTAAGTAAATGTTCATTGAGATATGCCACCACATGAAAGAATAAGGATAAAACCATAAAGTGATTGTTCAACATAACACGGCGCTCTTCTGACATTTTTGACTGCAACCCCAGAAAAGGCAAGCGGAAACCGGTTCTGTTTGAGCTGTTGCTACTGTTCTTGTCTTTGCAACAAAGAGATCACTACGTATAATACTGTAATTTAATTTCAGTCTGCTCAAGTGGCAGATATAGTTGCTGATCACCTTCTCTGGCTCACCATCTGCTTAGGAAAAGACTGCTCCAATATTGCTCCAATGTGCTGGTTGGTGGCATTGGTGGCCAGGGATAGATGTTTTTGGGATCCAGGTATGCCAATACTGGTGCCCAAGTCAAGGTCTATTTTAGTTTGTAGAAAATCATCTATAGAATTTTAATCAAATATTTTTCATCAATACATGATCAATTTTACAATTTAATATAAGCATATACTTAAATGAAGTTGTAACAATAGATTATTAAAAGCATAAGGAAAAGGACTGAAGGTAAGTAAAAGGTTAACTAATCATGGCTAACAGCTTGAACACGTGAGGCTTTTGCCTCATATAGAGGAGCCACCAAAATAGTTGCTAAAGTTAAAATGAAGTAGATGTTTAATGTGAGAACAAACCAGTGAGAAAGCCCAAACATCCCTGTTATGAAGCGGTGATAAGATCAATGGGAAAACCCATAGGGCACTCCTATTAATGAAGCGTTGTTTACAATAATAGAAGAACTGATGAAGTTACTGGTGGCTGTAGTCGATTGGCTAACATGAGAAAATTCTGCACATCAAGAATCAGAAGACGTGATTACATATGGTAATGGTAATATGAAAGTATAAAAGGGAATACATTCATTTCTTGATGGCTCACTCCATGGACTTAGACATTTGTGCATATCTATAGTAATAGAAAACACAGAAACAAGAAAATTTAGTTTGAGAAAGATACTACTAATTCATTTGGAGATATTGCTAAGTGCGGTGGGTTGGCACCCTGCCCGGGATTGGTTCCTGCCTTGTGCCCTGTGTTGGCTGGGATTGGCTCCAGCAGACCCCTGTGACCCTGTGTTTGGATTCATCGGGTTGGAAAATAGATGGATGGATGGATATTGCTAAGACATTAGACCTGGACAAAGTGCAAAAAGAAAACAGAGATTAGTCCTGATTGTGGCTTCAGACACTCACTGAAGTTAACTATTAACAATGTCCACAATACAGGCCATTAATATCCATTCTATACTGATCTGTAAATTGGTCTCTTAAAGCGACAGAGCCCAGCTTGTACATAAAAAACAAATACATAAAAAAATAAAAATTTTACTTCACTATATTTACCCATCCTAACTTAGCACTGTACATTCAGCTCATAAACATAAATTTAGCAGTTTATGAAATGCTGAGCCAGATAATTCAGTGAGGAGAAAGAGTAATAGGATTATTCAGGCATTTGCCTCAGAAAATGTATTTGTGTGGACGCTTCCTTCTTTTTCTACCCGTGTCTGCTGAATGTGTTTGAAAATCAAAGATATACACAGGCTGACAGTCTGCAACAGATATGCACAGAATAATAAAATCCATAACTGCAGCCCGGTTAAGTGTTTTTAAATCCTGTCAAAAAATGTTAGTGACTAGTTGTGCTGCCTTTCTGAAATTGGTTGAAATCTGATTAATCAACATAGACCTCAGCATATTCAGCGTTAAAGTTTCTAGTACATCATTTATTGGAATGTGTGTAGTAATGTATGTAGTAATAAAATGCATTCCATTTTTCAAAAGAGTCTGCACTCCAGTTTAGTAAAATGAATCTCAAGGACTAAATAACATAATGAAATATAAATGAAATATATCTTATATATAATTCGCCAGCCTACTCATTCACTCACTCACTCACGTCCATCCGAAGCCGAATGTGCAGTTGCCTTCTGCACAGCTGCCCGAAAAACCTTACGAGACCGACATCGCGGCAGGCGGCAGATTTACGGCTGCGAAAATTCAAAGAGAAAGGCGACTTCGACCGACATCCAACATCAACATCACGGCAGGCGGTGGATTTACGGCTGCAAAAATTCAAAGAGAAAGGCGACTTCGATTAAAGCTCTAGAGGCCTGAAAGGCGATTTCGACTACAGCTCGAGGCCTAATTATGCATTCTTTCAATACACCTATATCAGGTTTGTGGTGCTTATACTTATTACTATTCCACTCGTGCCCGTTTCATCTTACGTTGTCGAAACGGGCTCTTTGTCTAGTATAAAATATATTATTAAAAATATATTGCTACCTATACAAATATATTTTACACTATGTTATGAAACACTTTAAGATCAAATACATTTCTATATCTTGTAGTATAATAAAATGTATTATAAAATATGTAAATTATTGCCATTTTTGCATATTACCAATTGCGTGTGATGACAAGAGATTGAGTAATTACAGTAATAAATTTTATTTATGTAGCATCTTTCTCGTGTTCAAAATGCTTGGCACTTGCCAATCTCTTTTCCTGACCCTCGTTGCTGCATGAAGGTTCACTTGATCTGATCCACAACTGGATGAGAGGCAGTGGTGTGCCCTGCTTTGTGTACTCTCATGATGCAGGGTTACCGGATATCCCATATTTCCGAGGCAGTCACATATTTCCTGCCCAGTTTTGGCGTCCCAATGTAGTTTTTTAAAATCATTATTTGTCCCGTATTTCAAACACAATTCATTTCCCGTTTCATAGACTGAACAGTATCGAGTGTACATCTTTCAATGCACTAAAAATCACCAAACGTATCAATTCTGTTTAAAACTGGCAATATCAAACTAATGAGATATTCTGTATTTAGGAAGTGAATATCCTGAAAACTAGTATCAATGTGATATTTCAGTTTTTTATTTTTGATAAATTTACAAAATTCCTAAAATCCTGTTTTCACTTTTTTATTCTGGGGTATTGAGTGCTGCTTGATATGGGAAGAAATTAATTTATATAATTTTAGCTGGAATATTATAAAATGTGAGACTGTGAAGGGATCAGAATACTTTTTGAAGGTACTGTATCTCTACTAGTCTGCCATGGGAAGAGTGGAGTACCCAGTGCTAGGGCTTTGTATAAAGAATGAGGGTTTGGGTTAGAACAGATGTTTTCTAAATACAACCTGTTAGGAGCGATCACCAGTCGAGGTTTCTTTGGCCGTAAAAATTCATTCAAACTTTAATAATATGAAATGAGACACAAAAATTGAATACAGATTACAGATCCATGAAGAATATAATAATTCTATGCATGTACAGTCTTTTAAGAGTATAAGTAAAATGCGGCTAGGAGAAAGCCAAACTAAAATAATGGATTTTTAGCAATTTTTAAAAATGTTACACAGTATTAGCCTGGCGAATTTCTATTGGTAAAATATTCCAGAACTTTTAAGCTTGGCTTTTGGAATTATAAGCAGACTACCATTCAAAGATATAAGGTTACGACTTGGAGTGTACGGGGACAGCATTCCAAAATATGCGAAGGGCCAAGGTTCTTTAAGGCTTTATTCTTTAAATTCAATTCTAAATGACGCGGGTAAACAACGTAACGGCACTAAGACTGGTGTGATGTGCTCAGAATTTCCTTTTCTACTTAAGATTCCTGTGGCTGCATTCTTCACTAATTGCGCTGATTGATGTCTTTCTTAATTCTGTTAGGTGTGCATTACAGTAAGCTAGCAAAACTAAAAACAAAAGTATGGATTAATTTTTCAGTGCCTTGTAATGTTACAAGAGGTTTAACTTTTGCAGTTTTCTTTAAATGAAAAAATGCAGTCCTAGTAATCTGTTTAATGTGCGATTTGAAGTTTAGACCAGAAAGGTTACCCCTAAATTCTTTACCTCCACATTGATTTTTTAACTTAAGGAATCAGGTTTATTTTAAATGCCCTTGCTATTTCTATTTTGTCCTTATTTAGTTTGAGAAGATACTACTAATCCATTTGGAGATATTGCTAAGACATTGGACTCAGACAAAGTGCATAAAGAAAACAGATTATTGCAGCTTAGTCACTGTGCCACACATTGAATGAAATGAGGTGGCATTATGATACTTATGAGGTACAACGCAGGCTTTGGAATTTTGATAAAAAACTTCATAAGACATTGTGTAGTCAGTCACTCTGTTTTTGATTACACAAATTAATGAAAATATAAGCCAATTTAAATGCGGAGAAGTAGTGTGTTAAAGAGGTTATGTAAACATATATATACATAAACATATATACTTATATATACATATCTACATATACACATATCTACATATATACATATATATATATACATATACACATCCACATATATATACATATATCAACATATTATTATTATTATTGTATATACACATACATATACACACATACATACATGCACACATATATATATACAGTATATATATATATACAGACACATATACATATTTACATATCTACATACTGTATATATACGCATATATACATATCTACATACATACACATATATCTATCTATATATATATCTCTATCTATCTATCTATCTATATATATATCTCTATCTATCTATTGTCAGTTCAGCACTCCGGTTGGAATATGACCAAGCTGTGCAAGCTTACTGTTAAGAATGCAATGTATAGTTGTACAGGAGAAAAGCAATCTTGCCTCAAGTCAATGGCAACCTTTTGTAGGTCTATGAACTTAATTTAAACTTTAGGCTTACACGTTGCTTTCTTTCCGAAGTACCTGCACTCATGAATATATCTGTATGTGTCAGTCGCTGAAATCCCCGCGCTTGGCACCGGCGAAGTACTGCTTTTAAATTTTTATTAAGAAGAAAAGAAAACCTTTTTAAATTGAGGGAAAATATACCACTAACAATTTGTTAAGGATCTGTTTTTTTTGTGTAGCTGACTTCACACAGCCTCTCCGCTGTTTTATAAACGAACGTCATATAAGGTCTTCCTTTTTCGTTGCTTCGCCAACGGAAGCAGCCTTTTTATTTAATCCTGTTTTTATGATTGTTCTGTTTGTATACCAGTTTGTCAGTTCAGCACTCCGGTTGTAATATGACCAAGCCGTGCAAGCACACTCTTGAGAATGCAACGTATAGTTGTACAGGAGAAAAGCAATCTTGCCTGAAATCAATGGCAACCTTTTGTAGGTCTATGAACTTAATTTAAACTTTAGGTTTACACTGTGCTTTCTTTCCGAAGTACCTGCACTCATGAATATGTCTGTATGCGTCAGTCACTGAAATCCCCGCGCTTGGCACCGGCGAAGTTCTGCTTTTAAATTTTTATTAAGAAGAAAAGAAAACCTTTTAAAATTGAGGTAACATATACCAATAACAGTTTGTTAAGGATCTGTTTTTTTGTGAAGCTGCCTTCACTCGAGTGATCACTTCGAGCTTTAAGCCTGAGAAATCACCGCGTAAATGCACACGTTTAATTGCACATCTGTTAATATGTATGCTTACACAGTATTAAAAGACACTCAACAATTACACAGTATTAAAAGACACTCAACAATTAACGTCATTTACCTTCGTTCCCGCGTTTGACTCGTGCTGTAAATCTCTTCCTTGTTTTCACTTCACGTGATTACGTAGGAGGCATAATACGTGATGACGTGATACGTGACTCCGCCTCCTCCATTATAGTATATGGACAAAAAACAGGTTCCAGTTATGACCATTACGCGTAGAATTTCGAAATGAAACCTGCCTAACTTTTGTAAGTAAGCTGTAAGGAATGAGCCTGCCAAATTTCAGCCTTCTACCTACACAGAAGTTGGACAATTAGTGATGAGTGAGTCAGTCAGTCAGTGAGTCAGTCAGTCAGTGAGGGCTTTGCCTTTTATTAGTATAGATTTTCTCTGGCTAGGGAAACAGCATGTTTAAACATACTGCTAAATATAAAAGATGCATATTATAAAGAGGAAACACATGTTAAACTTACCTGCCCTTATTAATTTTGGCAATGAATGCGTTTACATGCACACACAAAACTAGGTTAAGGTTAGTTATCGAGTTAAAGCAGAAACTTGGATATTTAAAAACTCTCATTTATGCATGCAAGTCCACATATGGCACAACACTTCAATGTCATAAAAATACTCTGAAAAAGATTAAACATAATCACTGGCTTCCCTAAAAGTGAAAACAGCCATGGAGCCTGTGTCTCCTGTAATCATCTAGAAAAGTTGTGATATCTCTTTAAAAATGCTCATGGCTTTAAACGAGTCACACAATCATTTATTAAAATGGAAACATATAAAAATACAATTTTCACAATAACTCCTCAATGGATAAAGTTAGAATGAAATACAGGTGAAGTTATTGTTATGTGTAAACTCTCAGGGTGGAGTAGTGGCTGTGAGGATGAGGACCTGCGCTGGTATCGGGAAGGTTGCCGGTTTGAGCCCCATTACTGCCGGAAGGGATCCTATGCAATTGGACTCTTCAGCAAGCCCCTTAACCTGAAAATTATGGGGCCCTAGGCGAAAGGGGGGTCCAGGGGCCCCCTGAGGGGGGTGAAGCCCCCCTGGAAGCTCTGCGAAATGCGTGAAAATTAGACCAAGGAGACGTTTTCTTGTAACGTTACGAGGTCATCACCCTGCGTCCCTTTTTCGCCCGGAGTAGTTAGCTGCTACAATTTAGCCAGTTTGAACTGTTAAACATGCGAGGGGAGGGGCGGGCCAGGGGCCTGGCCGCCGTCGATCCGGGGCCCCCCGGATGCCGGGGCCCTAGGCGGTCGCCTACTTCGCCTATGCCTAAGGCTGGGCCTGAGGGGTGTTTGTTATACAATGGCTGGCCGTGCACTCTGACCTCCAATGGTCATGCAAGAAGATAATTTCCTCTTGGGGATTAATAAAGTATATCACAAAAGTAAAATAAATTAATAAATAAAACTGAGGTCAAGAATACACTAAATAAATAAAATCAATACAATAATATCAAAATACCTTCTGTGAGACAAAATCACACACCAAACATAACTGAATCAGTAATGTTCATTGAAAATCACAAATAAATGAAAAGAGGAAAAGAAATAGGTGACAAGCACCAATTTATCATATAAAAGAAATTGTTATCTGTAGCCGATGGATTTTCTTTGTTCCTTTCTGATCAGACACTCACTGAAGTTAACTATTAACAATCTCCACAATACAGACCTTTAATATCCATTCTATACTGATCTGTAAATTGGTCTCTTAAAGGGACAGAGCGCAGCTTGTACATAAAAAACAAATAAATAAAAAGATAAAAACTTTACTTCACTATATTTACCCATCCTAACTTAGCACTGTACATTCAGCTCATAAACATAAACTTAGCAATTTATGAAATGCTGAGCCAGATAATTTCAGTGAGGAGAAAGAGTAATAGGATTATTCAGGCATTTGCCTCAGAAAATGTATTTGTGTGGACACTTCCTTCTTTTTCTACCCGTGTCTGCTGAATGTGTTTGCAAATCAAAGATATGCACAGGCTGACAGTCTGCAACAGATATGCACAGAATATAAAATCCATAACTGCAACCTGGTTAAGTGTTTAAAACCTGTCAAAAAATCTTAGTGACCAGCTGTGCTGCCTTTCTAAAATTGGTTTAAATCTGATTAATCAATGTAGACCTCAGTGTATTCAGCGTTAAAGTTTGTGCAAAACATCATTTATCGCAATGTGTGTAGTAATGTATGTAGTAATAAAATGCATTCCATTTTTCATTCCAATAAATAATAGGAATCCAAATGGCATATAACAGAGACATAGTAACCAGATGGACACACAGATACACATACACTCGTCTTTTTATTACAATGGATACACTGCTAACTAAAGAACCGGCTTGTGTACTTTACACGACAAATATGTTGAGCATTCTGTAAATGTACTTCTAAAGTGATGTGCCTCAGCTTTGATGAACCATACCATATTAAAATACAATGTGTCTGTCAGGGGTCATTTTCAGGCTAGACTATTAAAAACAGGCAAGTGTCTAACCACCACTTCACCAATCATTATCTGATCTCAATTTTAAATACATCATTTCTTTACTTTTTCATGAACTTTGAAGTTCTGCTTATTCATGAAGTTTTTATTTCCTTCCCTAAGCACAAACTAATGGGTGCTTAAAGCTTTGTGTTTCTAAAGTTGTAATAATACAGTATGACTTACATATCGTATGCAACAAGTCCACGAGTAAAAAACTGTAACTCATTAGGGTGAATGTAAAAGAGTCTGCACTCCAGTTTAGTAAAATGAATCTCAAGGACTAAATAACATAATGAAATATAAATGAAATACATATAAAATATATTATTAAAAATATATTTCTACCTATTCAAATATATTTTACACTATGTTCTGAAACACTTCAAGGACAAATACATTGCTATATCTTGTAGTATAATGAAATGTATTATAAAATATGCAAATTATTGCCATTTTTGCATTTATCAGTTGCGTTTGATGACAAGAGAGCAAGTAAATACAGTAATAAATTTTATTTATATAGCCTCTTTCTCATGCTCAAAATGTTTGATCCTTGCCAATCTCTTTCCCTGACCCTCGTTGTGGCATGAAGGCTTGCTGTAAACTCACTTGATCTGATCCACAACTGGATAAGAGGCAGCGGAGTGCCCTGCTTTGTGTACTGTCATGATGTAGGGTTACCGGATATCTCATATTTCCAAGGCAGTCACATATTTCCTGCCCAATTTTGGCATCCCAATTTATTTTTTTAAAATCATTATTTGTCCCGTATTTCAAACACAACTCATTTCCCAGTTCATTGACAGAACAAAATGGAGTGTACATCTTTCAATGCATTAAAAATTTTGGTCTAAAAAGCATGATACATTTTGTGAAACCTCTTTCTAATCTTGTTTTAATCCCTTTCAAGACTTTATATTAATTATGGGTCTGATGTCTTACAACGGTGGCATGTGGCGCAGTGGGTAGCGCTGCTGCCTCACAGTTAGGAGACCTGGGTTCGCTTCCCGGGTCCTCCCTGTGTGGAGTCTGCATGTTCTCCCTGTGTCTGTGTGGGTTTCCTCTGGAGTTCTCTGGTTTCCTCCCACAATCCAAAGACAGGCATGTTAGGTGCATTGGCGATCCTAAAATTGTCCCTGGTTTGTGCTTGGTGTGTGTGGGCTGGCGCCCTGCCCAGGGTTTGTTTCCTGCCTTATGCCCTGTATTGGCTCCAGCACACCCCCGTGACCCTGTAGTTAGGATGGATGGATGTCTTATAGGTTACATATCTTTTTCCAATTGGAGCACAGGCAGATGAAGTGACTTGTTTATGGTTACCCAGTGGTGTCAGTAGTGGGATTTGAATCCAGACACACAGGATTTGAAATCTAAAGTCTTAACCTCTATGCCACACTGCCTACTTTTTGTTCCAGAATAAGTATGACCTAATTGGAGCACAGCAATATTAATCAGAGTGACTGATATAGTTATTCAGAAGAAAGGACTACAGTTTCTTTATCATAGTAAAGTGTTTTATTACTCAACGAACTGTCTATATATTTCACCTTATATTCCTAAGCACACAATGCAAATACTTTGAAATTGTAAAGAAAATGTTAAGACACTACTGACCCCATTGTGTAACTTTGCTGAGATATCTGCTGAAACTCAAGTGGAGGCACTTCTGAGAAGAGTGAAGTATTTTTTCTTAGAAGAAAAATGTGAGAAGCAGGCAACAAAACAAAATGTCTAGGAGAAAGCAAAAGATATTGAGGAGATCCCTTTTTTGATTTTTCATTCTTCTGAGCTAGCACCCAGATAAATCAGCTGAAGAGCAGGCTGCTCAAACTTAAGTTGCACTGTTGCTCTTTTTTTTGAACAATATAATTATTACACTCTCATTATATCTGAATGTCAAATGGTTCAAGTTTATTTTTCTATTTATATTGTATTTTATTGATTGTACTAAGAATCCTGAATATTGTAGTGCTGGTGTTGGCAATATTTCATGTAATTTCAAAAATTCATATATGTTTAGTGATAAAGAGAACTCAGAACCATAAAACAATTCAAGTTTGTACTTTTTTTGAAGATGTCAGTTTTGGTCCAAAATGTAATTTCAAAATTTTTTTTATTCCTTTCAGAAGAAAAGAATGAACACGTCTGAGAAGTCTTTGTCAGAGTTTGTAATTCTCTGTGTGATTGATTCTGGCCAGAAAAGATTTATTATTCCTGCTCTTATTTGCATCTATTTGATTTCTCTTTTTTTCAATCTGCTAGTTATTCTAACAGTAGTGCTAAACCATCAGCTGCAGACGCCTATGTTTCTTTTAATTTCAACTCTTTCAGTGTTAGATTTATTGACAAGCATGAATATCATTCCCCGCATGTTGGCGGCCCTCATCACAGGTTCACATGCTGTTCCATATGGGCCTTGTATTCTGCAAATCCATGTTGAAGCTCACATAATGACAGCAGGATCATTTATTTTATCATTTATTGCAATTGACCGCTACATTGCTGTACGTTACCCACTTAGATACCCTTCTTTAGTCACAAATAAAACAGTTTTCATTGGCCTCCTGCAAACCAATATCTGTACTTTTGTATTCATTCTACCATATACTGTCTTCCTGACGGAGCTTCCATTCTGTAATGGTAATGTGCTGCCTTCATGCTTCTGTGATTATTCTATAATGGTGCAAATGTCTTGCACAAAAGATCCAAAGTATCTAACTTATTTGTCAGTCATTACATTAATCTTTGCTATTGGTTCTTTGCTACTGATCCTGTTTTCCTACTTTCGAATCACACTGGCAGCACTGCAAATAGCTACCATTGAAGGAAGAAAAAAGGTGTTCAGCACCTGCTCGACTCACCTGTTAGTTGTAGCGACACTTTACACACCACTGCTTTTGTCATATGTTTTGCCAGGAGCTGGAATTGTTTTGTCAATGGACGCCTACAATAGCTTGGTAATAGCTTGTACTACGGTCCCTCCTGCATTACATCCTATTATTTATAGTTTTCGCAACAAAGAGATTAAAACGAGCATTTACAAGATTTTCAGTCGTAACAAACCAAAGCCAGCATTTTAAACTGCTGAGTAGTTGTTAGTCTAAGAAAACTAAAAGCAGTACATACTGTACTGGAGCTTCTTCATTGTGGAATCACAAAGGGTAGTAAATAAAGTTGACAAAGTGAACAAAAGGTTGATAATTTTTAATTCATTTAAGCAAAACAACTACGTTAAAATGATCAAAGATAAATATATATATATATACATATAGCAACAAGTACTATGCTTTTTTTAATTCAGTTTTGCAATCACTAATCCGTTTCATTATCATTTCCCTCTCACTAACAGTATATTACACAGTATATTACAACTCCCTTATAATTATTACAAAAGTTAACATTTTAAAAAGTACTCCTACTATTATCTCATGAACAAAAGAGACACTTATGTTATAATGCTGTTGATTGACTTCAGTTCAGCTTTCAACACCATCACCCCTCATACACTCGTAGAGAAGTTGGGTCTGCTAGGCTACAAAAAAACCACCATCTCCAGTACCAGTACACTGAGCACTGGTACCCCCCAGGGCTGTGTACTCTGCCCACTTCTATTCACTCTGATGACTTGTGATTGTACGGCTGCTTACAGATCTAACGCGGCAGTAGGTCTCATCAGGAATGGAGATGAGTCAGCCTTACAGAATGGAGATAAGATGGTTTGTGGACTGGTGCAAGTTCAACATTTAGTTTGTTAATGTGGAAAAGATGAGAGAGAGACAACTGTTGACTACAGGAAGGCCCATGCAGCCTACACACCCCACTGCACATCGAGGGCTTTGTGGTGGAACTGGTGAAGAGCACCGAATTCCTTGATGTGCACTTGACAGCTGACCTTACTTGTTCAATTAATACCACCTCCATACCCAAGAAGGAGTAGCAACGTCTCCATTTACGTCAGTTGCTGAAGAAGGCAGGATTATCTCCCACCATTCTCACCACACCATCAAGAGTGTTCTAACAAGTTGCATCACTGTCTGGTTTGAGAACTACAGTGTCTCTGACCATAAAGTCCTTACAACAGACAGCGCACACTGCTGAAAAGATCAACGGAACCTGTCTGTCTGCCACTGAAGACATCTTTGTAAAGTGTTGTATCCACAAAGCCACCAGCAGTGTGAAGAACTGCTCTCACACCTCCAACGATCTCGTTGTCCCACTTCCATCTGACAGAAGGTACTGTAGCATCCAAACTAGTTCTGCCAGGTTCTACAACAGCTTCTAGCCTTTGGCTATCTGGACTTTGAACTTTGTGCTGCCCCCAAAGCCCTCAGATCTGCCCCTAATAGTGAATAATATGTAGTACATTTGTTACAATTGTCACCACTGTTTTGTTCTTATTATTAGTGTTATGTATATATGTATGAATGCATGTATTTATTTATTTCTATCTGTTTCAAACTATTACTATCTATTCACTTACCTATTATTTATTTTAAATGATGTATTTGTCTATTATAGTATTGTATACTTCTTTACCTATCTTGCATTTGTCCAGTTTACATATATGTTGCACTGCGGTCCTGTTATTTCATGCCACTGCTTGCTGCAATATGTTGTATGGATGGTATGACAATCGAGCCACTTGACTTGACTTGTCTTGAAACACTGCTTTATATTTTTTATGACAATAAAACGTAAAAGTCTGTCATTCGCAAATATTACTGTGAGCATTCATTCAAAAAATCTTATTTATTTAAAATAATTAATTTTATTTAAAATAATCAATTAAATTCAGATTAATTACAAAAATTGAGTGAAAACAGACCATTCAGCCCAGACATTTTTGTGTAAAAATTATGTGTTATTTTGGCACTGTGTAGAGCTCCTAGGTGACTCCATCCCAGAAAAAGGTTGATTTCAAGATATTTCCATAAAACACTGAAAAATATCTACAAGAATAATTTCCAAAAATTTGACCTATCTTCTTTAAATGCGTTGCATCGTATTGTTATTGCCTCCACACATATTGTTTTCGGTCCGGTTTGGTCCAGTATTTATCCCCATATCCTTCCAAAACAGTTTGGCCTGTGTCCAACAATAACTGCCATAGAAATTGTTCAATTTAAATTGTGTTTTTTTTTTTGCAGTCTGCACCATTTAGTCACGGTACCAGGCCTATCAGTTTGCAAAATTATTGCATGAGTAGTCTTTGAGATACTTCCTTTATTTATAAAGTATATACATGTATACACACACAAAGAGACACACTACTTTGTGCATGCATGCACACACAAAAACTCAAAGAAATTTACAAACAACGACAAAGCATATATATATATATAGCATATATAGAATGATGAAAGAAATGAACACACACTCACACACCTCAACAGATCTTTAAAGGTCGACATGGATGGAGGCATTAAGCCACCCCTTTGCCATTCTGTCTGTCTGTCTGTCTGTCTAAGCAGCTTGTTTACTTTGTATTATCTAATGTGTTCCGTTTCAAATTAAATATTGCTTAGATTGTCCATTGATTCAAATTCCTGTTCATTTTATTCTGCATTTTATGTGTGCTGTAAAAAGATACATGGATCTCAGATAAAGTGTTGGGGTACCACCTTGGTGACAATGTATAATTTAAAAGGTTTGAGGAAAATAAACACAAAGTTAATTGTTAAGATGTCTTTACACACAGAAGTCCAAAGCTGATTTTCTGGATTATGATAATAGATGACAGGAAGGTGCGGAACCAGGAGAACGGACATGGGAGCTAACATCATTGATGGAAGGGCTGTCAGTCACTCATTCTGCAAGGAGAGAAAGGATCAGAAAACAGCACCAGCCCCCAGTTTGGTGTGTAACTATATTCACCAGCACCATTAAGCTGTCTCCCATTCACACAATGCATGTAGGGGAATGTGACTTTGTTATTGTAGTAGATGTTATATTTCTTGCAAAATATTTAAAACCACTGCAGTATAGACAATGTTTCTTGTATGTTTAAAATTAGATAGATAGATAGATAGATAGATAGATAGATAGATAGATAGATAGATAGATAGATAGATAGATAGATAGATAGATAGATAGATAGATAGATAGATAGATAGATAGATCAGAAAATTCATTCATGAGTGATATTTTTCTGATCCCTGCTGCTTACACGTGAAGTGTTCTGAGCCTTTTGGCCAATAATGCTGCCCCCAAAAATGTGCCGCCCGGGGCGGACCGCCCCCTCCACCTGCCCTTAGCTACGCCACTGCTTGCACACCCCACAGATTGAGAACCGCTAGTATAATCTTTCATTGTGTGATTTGCTGTGGTATCACTAAAGTATCATTTATATGGCAGTACTGCATAGACCAGGGGTGTCAAACTCCAGGCCTGGAGTGCCGCAGTGGCTACAGGTTTTCATTCTTACCATCTTCTTAATTAGTACTGATTACTTCTTTTAATTAGCTTGACTCAGACCCCATAGTTGTTTCTTTTTCCTTAATTTGCAGCCAAACAATAATGAGACGCAAAACAGGCCGCCATATGACCAGCTCACCTGTGCCCATCACAAAATATCTGAAAATAAAGAAAGGTGAAGGTCTCAGTAAGGCTGATTTCTGAGGTCACCAAAGCATTATGAGGGCGTTCTTAGAAAAAGCAGAAAAACAACGTTTTGTAAATGTGTGCTGTGGCAGAATGAGAGTAGCAACAAGCCATGGAATTAAATAACACGTTTAATTAACAGCAAGAATTGGCTTCTCATTAAGAAAGTGATTGGAGTGAAATTGGTTGGAGTTTGAAATCCCAGTTTAGTGGGTCATCTGTCGGCTCGTTTCACATCTCATTTCTGTTCGGCTGTCATTTAATAAAGAAAGTAATCAATTCAGAAGACTGAATCCTTAAAAACAGGGCTTTTAAAATGAAGGTTAAAGGAGTTAATTAGCAGTGAAAACTGGTCACTGATTAGGAAATGGATTAGAATGAAAACCTGTAGCCACTGCGGCACTCCAGGCCTGGAGTTCGACACCCCTGACATAGACCATCCTATATTAATTTTGTTTGATATGCAGACTAAAACTGAACACAGCACTCCAGGTGAGGTCTCACTTATTCTTCTTGAGTCCACTTCTGCTTCCAGTGTCTGCGTGGGTTTCCTCCGGGTGCTCTGGTTTCCTCCCACAGTCCATGTTACGTGCATCGGCAATTCTAACTTGTAACTAGTGTGTGTGCTTGGTATGTGTGCCCTGCGGTGGGTTGGCGCCCTGCCCAGGATTGGTTCCTGCCTTGCGTCCTGTGTTGGCTGGGATTGCCTCCAGCAGACCCTGTGTTAGGATTCAGCGGGTTGGAAAATGGATGGATGGATGTGTAAAGGAAATGCAACATAAACACAGAACATACTGTTGAAAAATTAACAGGGAACAACATGTAGTATATTCACAAAAAAACAGTATACTGGTACAATTGTTTAAAAATATGAAACAACCACAGGAAAGCCAAACAAGTGGGTGTACTAAAATAATGAGTGGTACACCTTGATTACATGCTGAGATCAATGGAGCTTCTCTAATATGTGAAGACATGTCATTCCAAAGTTTGCAAATATTCTAGTTTTATTTTCTCACATAATTTTAAGGAGGCCTGCTTGTGGAGATGGTAATGTACATCCTGGAATAATAGGAGTAATAAGAGGAGGAAGGAGAAGATGACATATTTATGTAGCACTTTTCTCACTACTCAAAACGCTTTACGTACAGAGAGTGGGAAACCACCTGAACCTCCACCGATGTGCACCATCCACCACGATGATGTGACAGCGGACATTTTTGTGCCAGTACGCTCTATTTCACATTAGCTATTAGGTGGTGAAGGAGTCAAGGAAATAGTTAGCCAAGAGGCATGATTAGGGACCAGAATAATTAGGCTGTGGAGGGAAATTGAGCCTGGACATCAGGCTACATCCTACATTCTTCTTTACGAAGGATGCCCAGGAATCTTTTATGACCACAGAGAGTTAGAACCTCGGTTTTACTTCTCAACAGAAAGACGGCACCTTTTTGACAGCACAATGTCCCCATCACTGCATTGGGATTCGGCTTTGGGATTCACACACAGCCTACTGTTGGCCTCACAAACACATCCTGTTGTTCCTCTTCCTGCAGCAACTCAAACTTTTCCTAGATGGACTTCCATCCAAGTACTGGCCAGGCCCGAACAGGCTTAGCTTTAGTTAGGTTACTTGTTCTAAAGTGGATGTTGTGTGGCTTCTTGCCAAAAAGCTGAATTACATAGGGGGTTTTAAAACCATTTATGTATAACAATATATACAAGGAGGACATTAAAAATAAAGTAGCATAACATTAAGAGTTTATTAAAAAAAGCAAAAGTAATAAATATTTTATTTGGTCAGCTAATGACTTGTTTGTAATGTATTCTGTGTAAAAGAAAACAATGTAGAAGACCTTAAACATAAATGCATTGTGGCACCCGGACGGGGCTCATGCCCGGATGGGATGCCTAGGAGGACCGGAGGAGGGCTTGTACCTCCTCCAGAACACGAGGGGGTGACCGCCATGGTTGCTTTGGGGGCCACAGGGGTACAGAGCTGGGAAGCTCAAACCTGTAGGGGCCCGTGGCCACCGCCAGGGGGGCGCCCCAATGCCTTGGGAGCCCTGGACCTCAGCACTTCCGCCACACCCGGAAGTGCTGGGGGGAAGAGGAGCAGGGACACCCGGAGTCCTTCTGGTTGCGCAGCCGTCACAAGGACCTGGAGCCCATCCGGGGGTGAATAAAAGGGGCCGCCTCCCTCCAATCAATGGCAAGAGTCGGGTGGAAGTGGACGAAGCTCGGTGGAGAGGAGTGGAGGCGGACCAGAGACGGTGAAGGCATTGTGTTGTGTGGCCAGGACTGAAGGGGTGATAGGTGCTGAGGCACTGGGTTGTGCACTGAAAGACTTTGTAAATATTGTAAATAAACGTGTGTGTGGTGAAACCATCATGTCTACCTGTCTGTGTCCGGGCTGTTCCCTACAGCATGTTATACTTTTAATTATGGCTAAATAATAACGTCCTGGATTAGAGATAGCATAGATGATTATGAATCTTGTTGCAGCCAATAACTTGTCATTCAAAAATCAATGCACATTAATAAAAAAGACAAATGTCTCTGTGTGTGTGTCTGTGTATTTGTGTGTCCTTCTGGGGCTGTGTTTCTGTTATATGTCATTTGGTATGGGATACATAAAAACAGTGCTAATGTTTATGATTTGCCATCCTAGGGAATGAATAATGCAATGCATTTTAGTACAGTAGAACCTCTGGTCACATACAAATTGGATTACGATCAAGAAGTTTGCCAAACTTTTGCATCTATTCACGACCACATACTCTGGTGGAGAACAAAAACACTGGCGGCCAGTTTCCCTTCCGGTTCGTAGGCACCAATGATTTCCGCAAGTGTTCAGTCTCTCCCTGTACATTGTTCTTGGTCAGACGTGCGTGCATTCGCTGTGAACTCTTTGTGCTCTATTTTGTGTGCTTTTGCATTAATTTTGTAATTAACCATGGCCTCTAAGCAAGTGAAGAGTGGTAGTGTGGGTGAGAAGAAAGGTTCAAAGAAAACTGAAATCCAATTAAAGAAAGAAATCATTGAAAAATTCATTTTACTGATCTTGCCGCCAAGTACAAGAATTCGAACTCTACTAGAAATCTATCCATTTCTAAAACGAAATCTTCCTTTCTCCACCCAGTTTCTTCCTCACTTCCTTTACGCCAAAACTCAACTCATGCAAGGTTAGTTTTCTTGGTTGTTTATGGTTAGTTTTGTATAAATTAAGGATTTTTCAAACTTTCATTTTTTTTCCTGTGCTTAAAACTCAGAAAAAAAGTGTTTACAGTAAGTGGTTCGTAAGGGTGTAGTGCAAACTTTTGCAATGTTAGTTTTCTCTGTTGTTCAAGGTTTTCTCAGTGTTATTCAATGTTTTATTTATTTGTTATATTAACAGATTAATTGTATTTACAAACAATCTTATGAGGAAATTACGTTCGGGTTGCGACCAAATTGGATCGCATCAAGAGTTTTGGAACGAATTATTGTACTACATGCATCACAAAATACCCTGCAATAGATGGTGCCCTGCAAATGTTAATGGTGAAGATACTGAGGTCTACATTGATTATATAGATTTCAACCTGTCTTAGACAGGTAGCACAGCTAGTATGATACATACATTTGCTTTAGACCACAACACATAACTTTTTTTATATTACAGATACATGAAGATAGATTTAAATTTTTCAAATCAAGCACAATAGGTCATGTCATGAAATTAGATTGCATAAAATAAAGTTCATTTTCACTCTTTACGCTCCACCCCCATTTTAAATAGTTGTCGGCAATAATTATGCTTATTTTTTTTTATAAAGTATTAGAGATCATTTGTTTACAAAGCACTTTTTACATAAAGTTGAATAGTTTGCTGTCAAAATGGTGTATTGCCTGTGTCTGTACGTCTCTGCCTTGTTTTTCTATCTGCCTGTAAAGATGGGGTTTCAGTTGGGAACCTCCCCGTATTTGTGAGGCAGGGTCGATTTGATGGGCAGGTTTCTTTCAAGTAAAAGAGGATTTTTTCCGCTATCAAACACTGCCAGTCATTCTTTCCCATGCATTGTGGTTTACAAGATAAAGCAAATATGAATGCTTCAGAGACTGACTGCTTGTTACCTATTGGATTGCTAAGATGAAAATCAAATTGACTGACTTTTTATTGTCTAATCAGATCTTTAAAATCTCCAGGTTCTGCCCTTTCATACGAGGTAAGGCTTGTCTTTGAACCACCTACAGATCATGAGATATTCAAAGAAGACCAGAAAAGGGAAACACATGTCTTTATTTACAAAATTCCAATGAGCCAGGCTGACAGAGAAAGGCGCATCCTCACATGTTAGCAACAGCATTTTAAGAAGAATAATATCTGTAGAAAAAAAAAAAGTCCATCAATTACACAAGAAGCTTTGAGCATTATAAAAGAGAATAGCAAAAGTAATAGATCTGATTGAGATTTGGACACTTTTTGTAACTTTGACACTCGTAGGTTTCTGCTTTCTTCCAATATAATAGTGATGCAAATGGGGTGTGCAGGCTTTACTTATCCTACAGTTACATGCTAATTCTATACATTTTGTTCCAGTGATTATTTTTTTTTTGCTGTTTTTATTTTATATGTATATTTTTATTACTCAGAGCATATACCTTATAGAATTATGCATGCATGTGTGTGAATAATAAATACAGGTATATATACAGTATATATATATATATATATATATATATATATATATATTGTGACAAACGTGTGAGTAGGAGGACGTTGTATGGACCAAGCAAAGGTAATTCCACACCAGGCCAAGGGGTGGAGGGGTGCACTAAACCTTCTCCTGTTATCTCTACAGACCAGCCGCAGGAAAACCTGTCTGATTCAGAGCTGATGATGACGCTTCCGGCACTCAGCATGATGTCACTTCCAGTTCCGACACCCAGAAGAATGTCACTTCCGGTGCACAGACTGACGTCGGAAGAACATCACTTCTGGTCTGATCCCTTAAAGCTGCCTTCTTTGCAAACCCTCGCCAGTTCTGTTTTGGACTCAGTATTGTGAACATCTCTGTGCTATTCAAAACCCTATTGCAGCCAGTAATATTATATGGGTGGCTGCCCCAAACCTTTTTATGTGTGTCGAATCTGTTCATTTTCACTATATATATACAGTTAGCTCCATAAATATTTGGACAGAGACAACTTTTTTCTAATTTTGGTTCTGTACATTACCACAATGAATTTTACATGAAACAATTCAGATGCAGTTGAAGTGCAGACTTTCAGCTTTAATTCAGTGGGGTGAACAAAACGATTGCATAAAAATGTGAGGCAACTAAAGCATTTCTGTAACACAATCCCTTCATTTCAGGGGCTCAAAAGTAATTGGACAATTGACTCAAAGGCTATTTTATGGGCAGGTGTGGGCAAGTCTGTCATTATGTCATTATCAATTAAGCAGATAAAAGGCCTGGAGTTGATTTGAGGTGTGGTGCTTGCACACACCTGAGGACAGGGGTTACATAGCCAGATTTTCTATCTCTTATAGTAATTTCCACAGCAGCATTTTCAGTTAACTGAAAGCGACATAAAGAACGATTTGAATAGCCAGTGAACATTGCATTGCAGTAGTCAGTCCTACTAGAAGTAAAATATTTTTAAACTGGAAAACAACAGTTTATGGATAATGTTGTGTTGTGTGCTTTAAATGCTAGTGTCAAAATTGTGTGCTGATTCAGTAAAACTAATGGTTAGTTCAAATGTTCTACACAGGCATCTTTGTCTTCAGAATAAGTTAAAAGTAGTGTGGTGGACTGTAGATATTCATAACTCAACAAAGTGTTCATCTGACAAGGCTTGTTAGGCTAAATGGCTTATTGTTGTGTGAATAAATCTAAAGAACATTTACATTTTTTTCTAGTAAACAAACATCAGCTAGGGAATAAAGTATCATTAACAACAAAAATTTCCAAGGTACAAAAAAAAAAAAACAGGTCTCTAGAGTCCTGGAGATATTTTTAATATCCCATGTCACCTCAACTGGAAACCTCCAATGAGACTTTTACACGCTGAAGCCAATTAAAAAGCTCAGGTCTCAGCATCCAGATTTCTCAGTGAGATGCTGCATGTTTTCTTGAGGTAATTTACAACACATCATGTTAGACTTACTTATAATTTTTTTAACAGATTAGACTCCATACATTCAATATTTATTATATTCGTAGTGCTCAGAATCGTTATTAGTGATCCACAGATTGCATGAAGGATGGAGTCGGCCTTACTGGAAGACATACAGCGGAGGAGCAGCTCTGAGGTGTTTGGCTGTGTCTTACCCCAGAAGCCCTGCAAACAAACGTCAGCTAAAGCCCCCATGTCAGACACTGAAGACTTGCAGTAGACTCTGTGAGGTAATTTTTTTTTTTCAAGCTGTTGTAACAAAGATAGGCAATAATTACAACAAAGAAAAGGAGGTTGATGTACCTGTAAGTTAAAAAAGAAAATATATGAAGACATTTATTATTGACATTTTGGTGCATAAAATGTAGCTACAGACCCAGTATGTACTGTAGTTCTTCATAAAGATATGAATAATGTTAGGTGTTACAGCTCCAGAAACCCAGGTTCAGTTCCTGGCTTGATCACTGTCTCTGTCTTTCTAGCTTCTCTCTCATCTTAAGATGTACATCAATGGAAGAATCTAAACTGGTTCTGTGTGTACGTGTGAGTGAATTGTCCAAGATTGGCTTTTTCCTTTACTATCTTTCTTCTTCCTTTATCAGACATTGTTATCCAAAGTGATTTACAGCTTTATGCCTGATGCTGCGAGTATAGGCTAGCAGGTGAAATGGAGGAGGTAGAGAAAACCTATAGAGATAAGGGGAAAAAATTAGCATATCAGACACTAGAAATAAAATCAATGTTAATTCCCCCCCCAAAAAATTGAAATACCTAAAAGATATATTTTAAAAAATATATTACCACTTATATGTTTAAATATGTCATAAAATATTTCAAGGATACAATGATAAGTACATTACAGTATCTTACACTGAAATGCACTGTAAAATACCGTATTTATACGTGTACCACGCGCACATTTTTTCCCGAAAATTAGCATTAGAAAATCAGGTGCGCGTCATACACGAGGAAATGTAATGTTTACTTCTTCTGCTTGGGCTCTCTCGCTCGCTCTCTCTCTCTCTCACTCGCTGGCGCTCTCATGCTCTCCCTCACTCGCATATGCGAACGGAAGAAAGAAAAACTTTCATCATGCAACAAGAACAGAAGGGCATTTCGCAGAAAACGTTCCCTAAACGCTTCCTATACAATCATAACGCGCGTCGTACACGGGGCAAAATGGTTTTCGCGATTTTCTTTGTAAAAATTAGGGTGCGCGTCTTACACGACAGCGCGTGGTACACGAGTAAAAACGTTATGTAAATTATTGCCATTTTTGTATACTGCAATATATTTTCCAAAAATATAGTTCTTAATATATTTTAAAATGATGTTAATATTATACTGTAAAATGCATCTTAGACAACTATTAATACTGATACTGAGTATTTTGTTAATCCTAATTATGGTATACTCTACAATATATTTTTAGATTATATATTTTAAAATAGACATTATTCTTTTTTGTATTGAATTATAATTTTAAAATAGATTAACTGTGCACTGACAACTCATCTAATAGAAATCTTACATATTTAAGGTGTCTTCTAGATCAAACCACATTGTGACAACAGAAATTATAAGCTTGCCATTAACTAAGTATGTAAAAGTAAGAAGTTTGCACATTGAAGCCTACTGAACATACACTGGTGGAGTGACCAGCTTCGATGACTTTTAGTGAGTTTCAGGGAGTTAAAAATAAATTAGAATCATGGGGAAGATGGGGTTTAGCTTTTTCCTTATAAAAAGGTAATGCATGAATAATCTGCTTTGGATATGGACAACCAATATATTTCATGTGTTATGCATAATATATCTGTAAATGTGTGTTGTTATAACACATTATGGGAAATATATTGCAGCATCCCATCAGGGGTGAATCCAGGAGCTGGAAAAGGAGGCAGGGGTTTCTGAACAGTTCAGTGGATGACGGTAGGGGGTTTATAAGGGTGAGGTACGAGCACAGGAGAAAGAGGCTTCTGTGTAGGGAAGCAGAGGTTTTTTTTTTAGGGCATCTCTCAGGGTCACAACCAATGTTCCCTCTAAGGAGTAGCATATAGTGAGCAAAAAACATTGTTTATGAGCGACATTTTGTTTAAGCCAAAAATTTATGAGCACTAACTCCGACGGTCGGAGTGAGCGATCGTGCGGGAAGTATGAGCGACGCTATGAATTTGTGTGAGCGATCGCTCATGTGCTCAGCTTAGAGGGAACATTGGTCAGAACAATTACAGGCTTATAGGTAATTGTAAATAGTTTTGTTCAGTTTCTTTCGTTGTTGATTTATATTCATGTATAATTCTTAAACTGTTATGAGTAAATTGTTCTGCAAGAAAAAATAGTCGATTTTACCACAGTGTCTGCAGATGTATCTGTGAAAAATTAAAATTTATTTTCATGTAAAATGTACAGTTTGTGCTTAGGAAAACTATGCATTGTTTGTTTTTCCATTATGAAGACTAGGGTTGCGTGGTATACTGGTACTGAAAATGTACAGAAAAGCACAAATTTAAAAGAACAATTACGGTACCAACATTTCAAGATTTTCTGTACTAGGAGTAAACATAACTGACCTCGCAAATACCATGCCCTTACTAGAAATTCACTATTGCAGTTATGGAAAAGAATGTTTCGTAGACTTCACAAATTGAAAGTACAAGCTTTGACACACTCAGAAGACGGGTTGTGGAGTTATTCATTTTGGTAACGGTACTGAGGTTCAAATGCTGGTATTGATACCAAAATTTTAATTCCTATCCAAAACTAGTGTAAATGACTGGATGACTACATCCCAGCAAAAATAGAACATTTTAAAAACACGTATATATCCAGCCTGAACACTGAGATCTAGGTACAACAACAACTTTCTAAAAAATACACCTATCTTCTTCAAACAAGTTGTGTCGTGTTTGTCTTGTTACTGGCACCAGGCCTATTGTTTTTGCTTCAGTAATTATTTCTATACCTTTTAAAAGCCATTTGACCTATGTCCAACGATAACTGCGGTAGAGATTGTTTAATTTAGCTGAGATTTTCGCAGTCTTTTGTTTATAGTCTTGGGACCAGGCTTATTGAATTGTAAAATTCTTACATGAGTAGTTTTTGAGATACTTTACATTTATAC
The DNA here is from genome assembly GCF_900747795.2 of Erpetoichthys calabaricus. Classification (NCBI taxonomy): domain Eukaryota; kingdom Metazoa; phylum Chordata; class Cladistia; order Polypteriformes; family Polypteridae; genus Erpetoichthys; species Erpetoichthys calabaricus. The sequence goes on along the minus strand of NC_041397.2, from coordinate 306,680,178 downwards.
ATATGCACACACACACACACACACTCAGAGAAATTTATAAGCTGGGATATCTGACAGCTTGTTTGAGCTTATGCTCGAGGATGAAGAGAAAGAAATGATCATACAAAGACACAAACACACCAAGATCTATAAATGTCGATGTGGACAGAGGCATTGAACCATTCCTCTACTATTCTGTACATCCATGCAGCTTTATTGCTTCAATTTACCAAACGTGTTTAGCTTCAAATTAAGTATTGAAGTTGTTCACTTGATTCAGTTTCCTCCTTACATGTATTTGTGTATATTATAAATATTACCTGCGGTGGGCTGGCGCCCTCCCGGGGTTTGTTTCCTGCCTTGTGCCCTGTGTTGGCTGGGATTGGTTCCAGCAGACCCCCGTGACCATGTAGTTAGGATATAGCGGGTTGGATAATGGATGGATGGATATAAATATTACATAATATTATGTACTTGTTTCTATATTATTGTACCATACAATCAGTTGAATTATATTGTCAAATCTTCCATTAAGTGATTTCCTGCGGTATCACAAATGTGAAATTTACATGGATGTACAGGATGGATAATTCTATACTGATTTTTTGGTGCTGGTTATGTGTTCTTTTTTTGACTTATGACTTACCACGAATATGGCTATATATCCTGATTAATGTTTATTTCGATTTTTAGTCTTCAAAATTTTGACCCATGCTTGAATTCCAACCTGTCCGCACCTTCTTCTTATTTCATTGTCTCTCTCAAAACTGCCAGCACCCTGTGCAAGCATTTCAGTAAGGTATACATATAACTTGTTATACTTCATGATCATGAAGTGTGTGTCGTACTGCATGTCGATTAGACGGGAAACAACACATTTCACAGAACTCTGTACAGATGACAATAAACCAAAATTTAAACTTTAAAATGGTGATTAGGAGATAGAATATTTCAATAAACTTTGTTAAAGTTAAAGTCCACTACTTGGTGCCAAGACACCTGGTGAACAGAAGAACTCTCTTGCAGACACTGGTGGTCATTTATACAGTGGCACATTAATAAATGTTGTTTTTCATCTTATATAGAGTCTTTTGCATCATGAAGTTCTGTCCAAAGCAATGAAATAACAAAATGCAACATGAAGTAAATTTGAATGCATAATTGTGTTTTATGTTTTCATTATTTTAAAATCTTTTAAAACAACACTTCTTAAAAAAATTGTACTTTGTGGTTGACCAGGAGGAAATGGTTTGGTAGGCAAGGGGACAGTGAAGACGTTACATCCATGATGTGTGTGACATTATCATCATTTCACACCAAAAGTATTCTTGTAGACGCTTATTTTTTTGCGTGACTTTTATCATGAATACATTCATAACCTTCAAATTAAAATTAGGAAAGACATTTTGCAATAAGATTGTTTTACTCAGTAATCATGGAACTAGAGAGTAGTAAGGTAGTGCATGTAGATTAGCACATGCAAATAAGAATTTCACTGTTCTCTGTTGCAGTGACAGTACTGACCCCATAAAACGTATAAACATCTTTGGAATAAGCACAAACAAAGGCCTGCAAATCAGAAAATGAACTAAATGTGTTACTCTCTATAAAATGTGTTGGTCTGCATGTTTGCTTCACTTCTTCTTATTAAATTGGCAACAGAACATCTGGACCTCGTTGACTTTCATTTATTTCAATATTCCTAAACACATGGATTGTCAAAAAGTGAATGCAGGAATTTGTTTTAATCTTTTTAAGACATCATTAGGGATGTATGATCTTAAATTTAAACTGATTCTGTATTGCTTAATGCTGTAATTAATTATTTGAATAAAATAAAACGTGATTGATGATTGAAAATTTGAACTACATTAAGTAGTTCAGAAGCGACAAGAACAAAGCCTGGACCAGGAGTTGTGCTGCTTGCTCTGTCGGTTTCGGTCTGACCTTACGGATGTTGTATAGTGTGAATCTGCAGGACAGATAGACCATAGCAACATGGTCCTTGAAGGACAGATGGTCATCAATCACCACTACAAGGTGGTGTACAGACTTGGAACGTGTTAACGATAGTGAGCTGAGCTAAGCAGAGATTTAACGTTGAGTAGATGGATGAGCTGGAATATAAAAAAATGTCTGTCTTTGCCAGGTTGAGATGCTTAATCCAGGTTGTAATATCAGAACAAAACCAATAACATGTATTTATATAGCACATTTTCATGCAAATGATGTAGCTCAAAGTGCTTTACAAGATGAGGAAAGAAATGTTTATAAAAAATAGAAATATAAAAATAAGATTAGGCAATACTAAATAACAAAGAATAAAGTAAGGTCTGATGGCCGGGAGGACAGAAAACACACAAAAAAGCTTCAGAGGGCCGGAGAAAAAAAAAAAACAAAATCTGCAGGGGCTCCAAGGCCACAAGACCACCCAGTCCCCCCGGGTGTTCTACCTAACATAAAAAAATCTAAATCAGTCTTCATGGTTTTCAGGCTTCACGTGAATGAATTTGATGATGATGGTCACGTGGACATCTGGCCTTCAATCCATCAATGTAGGGATTGCATGGTGCCCTGATCACTAATGATTTCAGAGGTTTGACATTATAATAATGAACAATGATAGCTAATTTCCATTTTTCTATTTCCTACAGCTGAAGTCGATATTCTTCAAAGATGAACACTTCTTTCACTTCAGTGACCGAGTTTGTGCTGCAATGTGTGATCGATTCTGGACAACGGACTTACACGATTGCTGCTCTTGTTTTAATCTTTTTAATATCCTTTATTGGAAACTTGCTGGTTATTCTGGTCATTGTGATAAACCACCAGCATCAGACACCAATGTTCATTTTTATTGCGGCACTTGCAGTGGTTGATATGATTAACAGCACAAACCTTATTCCACGCATGCTGGCCGCTATGATCTATGGATCACTCTCTGTCTCGTATGGACCTTGTGCGTTACAAATTCACATTGAAGCCCACATCCTTGCTGTTGAAACTCTTCTTTTATGCCTCATGGCACTTGACCGCTATGTTGCTGTTGTTTATCCCTTGAGGTATCCATCACTTGTCACAAATAGAACTGCTTTGGCGTGCCTCTTGCAAGCTAATGTCATTGCAGTTATCATCATCACCCCACTGACAATATTGCTTACCGAACTGATTTTTTGCATAAGCAACAGCCTTCCTTCTTGTTTCTGTGATTACCCTACAATGGTTCAAATTGCATGCAATGACGATCCCAAGTTCCTAACTTACCTGTCAACAATAACTGTCATCTTTGCTTTTGGCCCTCTGCTGCTGATTCTCTTTTCCTACATTAGAATTACTCAAGCAGCATTACAAATTTCATCCGTTGAAGGAAAAAAGAAAGTTTTCAGCACCTGCTTGACTCACTTGTTAGTAGTTGGGACAATTTATATTCCACTCTTTTTGTCCTACATGTTGCCAGGACTGGGGATTCCACTGTCTATCGAAGCCTACAACACGCTTATCATAGTGGGCAATACTGTTCCTCCCATGCTCAATCCTATCATTTACAGTTTCCGGAACAAGGAGATTAAAGGCAGCATTCTAAAACTCTTGACTGGGACGAAACCAAGACAAGAAATTAAAAATTATTAAAACAAAAAACTAATGTCAGTATTAACTTCAAGAAGTGTATTCAAAAAAGACATTATGAATTGTTATTTTAATAAGGAGTATGCAACACGGTAGAGTGAGAGGGCTTTTCTTCCATTTTAGGTCAGTACCTTCTGAAACCTTGGATTACCTCGGTCGAATTGCTCTGATATACAAAATCCCAAAACACTTTCTCTTTTCCAGTATAACCACAGAAGTCACCTAATTGATTGTGCATGGTGACCTTGCTTGAACAATTGTATGCCACTGTTCCCAGTGTGTCACTTAATGTTAAGGATAATTGGCAACTCTCATTTTCACTTACTATTGTTCTGCTAGTCCTCTTCCTTCCAGCTGGGATGAGAGGCTAAGCAGACTTGCTTCCATCTAATCTGCCCTTTGACAACTTGTTGTGCCTGATCCCAGGTGAGGTTCATTTCCTTTTCTTCAGATGTTATTGTCCTCCTCCATGATGTTTTTGGTCATCTTTGTTTCATCTTTCCAAATGGAGTCCATTTGAGAGCAACTTTTGAGATATGTTCTTTGTCCATTCTAAACACATCCCCTAACCATCTCGGAGGCTTTTGACGTTTGATTTCAAGTGTTATACTCAGGCATTTTGTCTTTCTGTAGTGCTCACCATTTTAAATCTTTTCAGGCTAGAATATCTCACAGATCCTTCTCATGCCTTCATTTTGGAAGAGAATGAAAAGAGACTTTATATTTATGTTATACAGTCGAGTCTTAGTCTGTAGGCTAAATTGCTTTGATCTGCAGGTGCTGTGAGCTTTTCTTAAACTTGCCTGGGTGTTTTTACTGGCAGCATTATCAGGTGTACTGCCTGGTGCATGAGCTGTTGGGTTGATGTACATTACTTTTGGTTTTGAGAGAAATGAGAATTAGGCCACTTTGTTTGCCATATATATTCAGCCCATTGGTCTTCTCCTGCATATGGACATGTACAGCAAGGTCATCTGCAAAGTTCAGGTGTTCTACCTGGGGCAGTAAGGTCCACTGGATTTGTGTGGTCTGATGTGTTGTATTGCATGATGTAGTCAATAACAGTTAGGAAGAGGATAGAGTAAATGACACATCCATCTCAACCAGAAACCACTCTGGATTGTACATCAAGAATAAGGCCGAATTTAAAATTTTGATAGAACAACCATATTAAGGCAGTCATTTTTGGAGGAACTCCATAAGACCTTGGAATCTTCCACAGAGTGTTTCAATGCAGGGTGTCAGATGCTTTTTGGAAGCTGAAATTGATGAAACTGATGTTCAGTGGGCTGTTCAATTTCAGACATTGCTCAAGGATGTTCTTTAAAGCAAAGATCTGTTCCATACATCCGCATTCTTTCATGAATCCCAGCTTGGTTTCAAAAGCTGTATCAATTCTGGTCAAGAGAACTCAACAAAAGACTATAGATGGTATTAAAAGATGTGTTAGGCTTTGACGGTTGTCACATACTTCAAGGTTTCCTTCCTTAGGGACTTTCACAATTAATCCTTTGGTCCAATTCTTGAGTATAATGTCCTTGTCCCAGATGTTAATCAGTAAGAGCCTTAGTTGAAGTATTGAGTTCAGCCTTTCGCATCTCGGCTTCTATGACATCTATGACACAGGCTTTCTTGTTTACTAATGTACTGTACACATGAATAAAATACACATTTGAACAAACTGATGCATCTGTCTACATTATTTCCAATTGTATTCTTGTTAGCATTTTTCTAAATGATTGTCTGAATCACAAGAGTTTGTAAGTGTTTTAATGGCACCAGGTACGTACAGGAAAAGAGGTGTGCCAGTTACAGGTTCAAGAAAAGCAGAACATTCACAATTTAATGGAAGGGCACTTCTACATTCCAGTGTTGGAAAAAAGGGTTCTGATGGCTCTACGTGTAAGTCCTGTATGCTCAGTGCCTTCAGAATGTATTCAGACCCCTTCTCTTTTTATAGATTTTGTTATTTTGCAGCCTTGTGCTAAAATCATTTAAGTACACTCCATGCCCCAGAATGAGAAAGCAAAATTTACTAAAAATAAAAACCTGAAATACTCCTTTGACACAAGTATTCAGACCCTTTACTCAGTACATCAGCGATTCCAGTTTGACATGACAAGCTTTCCACACATGGATTTAGGCATTTTTCTGCCATTCTTCTCTGCTGATCCTCTCAAGCTCTGCCAGGTTGGATGGAGACCATCAGTGGTCAGCTATTTTCAGGTCTCTCTTGAGATATTTAATAGGGTTCTAGTCCAAGTTCTGTGTGGGCCACTCGAGAACATTCATAATATTGTCCCTAAGCCTTTCCTGTGTTGTCTTTGCTTTGTGCTTAGAGTCATTGTTCTTTTGAAAGGTGAATCTTGGGCCCAGTCTGAGGTCCAGAGCACTCTGAAGCATGTTTTCATTAAGGGCTGTACCTTTCTTTGTTCAGCTTTCCCTCAAATCTTACTAGTCTGTCAGGCCCTGCCACTGAAAAACTAACCAACAAAATGATGCTGAAATCCCCATGGTTCACCAGACATGATGCCTAGGTTTGACAGCAAGCAGTTTAATCTTGGTTTCGTCAGACCAAAGACTCTTTTTTCTCCTTGCCTTTTAGCAAATTTTCATGTAACATCTGCTAATGATGACATAAAGCTCAGATCGATGGAGTGTTACAATGATAGTTTTTTTCTGGACATTTCTCTGATCTCCTCACAGGTTCTCTGGAAGTCAGCCAGTGATCTTTGCGTTTTTGAACACCTCTCTTACCAAAGTCCTTCTCTTCCAATTGCTCAGTTTGGCTGGGTTGCCAGCTCTAAGCAGAGTTTTGGGTATTCCAAACCTAATTCGCTCAAAGAGGCTGCTGTGTTCTTGGGAACCTTCAATGCTGGAGAATTTTTTTATAGCCATACCCAGATCAACACAATCCTGTCTTTAAGCTCTGCAGACTTTCCCTTTGACCTCATGGCCTGGTTTTTGGTCAAAGGGGGGCCTTTCCCAGTTATGTTCAACAAACTGAATTGGCCAATGCTGGATTCAAAATAAGGTGTAGAAACATCTCAAAGATGATCAATACAAGTACACTGAGATGGACCTGAGCCAAATTTCAAGTGTCATAGCAAAAGGTCTGAATACTTGTGTCAATGTGTCAATATGATACTTCCATTTTTTTTGTTGGAGATAAAAATCTGGAATCTTTTTAAGATTTCAGAATACTAATGTAATTTATCTGAATTAATTAGAACGGCAAAGTTTCTAACTTGGCATTTAGTTTGAAGGCACCTAGAGTCTATTTTTATTCATTTCAAGAGAACTTTTTGCATTCAGTTACATATTGATGAGCTAAAATATTATGACAAAATGCCTGATATGCTGTTGCTCTTTGGTGTGTTGCCAATACAGCACCGACCCTTCATGGCATTTACTCAACAAGACCTCTGAAAGTGGCCTATGGTATATGGTACGAGGATGTTAGAAGCAGATCCTCGAACTCCTGTAAGTTGCGAGGTGGACTGATTCCTTGCAATAACAATACTTAGGACAAAGATATATGAGATATGTCATAAAAGGCACTGGTTTCATACACAGCCATTTATGGTGCCCCCTAATCCATTTGCAAAAGAACAACGCATTCTGTAGATGCTTACATAGAAGCATGCTGCACTCATAGTCAACAATTTGAAGCACCAACACACCTTGGTGATCAATTAAAGATGCAAAATGTAACTTTTGACACTTTCAGGAATCCTTAAAGGTTAATGCTAAAATGCTCTTGTCTCTATGGTGCATTTGCACTACTCTGTCCAGAACAGAAGTCCTCCCTGCAAGAAACATCCAGTCACACATGAGAACAACGCAGCTGCACCAGGCATAAAGGCGAAAGATGGCACCGTTTGGATGTAGCAACAGGTCGGGCATCATCCTGCCAGTGAATCTGACACATGCATGTCCTTCAACAAAACAGTTGTTTGTCTGTTGGTCTTTTTATAAAATACATTTATGTGTTACTTATAAAAGCCAGATTGAATATTATTTACTTAATTACCTTGATTTATTTACTTATCCTCCTACAGCGTAAAGTCACAAGTAGACTGCAGAGCTTTCTGTGTTTGATCGACACGGGCACGATGACAAAGTACATGTGCAATGCCATTTTTTGTTCAGGAAAAGATTCCAGTCGTCCCACAGGAGAAAGACTTTTCGAGACTAAGGTCATAAAGCTTATGGAGCCGTTTCTGGACAAAGGCAGAACCGTAACAACAGTTGTGTGAAGTGCGGCAGGAGCTTCATTCATGCACTGAAGTAGCATTGCACATGTACTTCGTCAGCATGCCTGTGTCACAATCCCCCCTAACCCATTAACAGCTGTGTTTGGTGGTCTCCCAGATGGACTTAAAGTGGAGAAGGACAAACAAACTGCAATTGCCTTTACTTCACTATTAGGACATATTGTAGACTTACCTTGGAAGAATTCTAGCCCACCACATTCAAGTCAGTGGGAAACTGATCTCCTATACTATTTCAAATTGGAAAAAAAAAACAAATGCTCAAGTAGAGGATTTGTTCAAAACTTTTTTAAAACCTGGCAGGATCTAATCAATAACATTTTAGAATAAGCTTTTATATTGGAGAAATGGATTCTCTTCTCTCTTTTCTACTCTTCAGGTTTTACTCTGGCTGTTAGCCTTCCTCTCTTTCTCTTGGGTGGGAGATGAATTGAATTGAGTTTTGATAAGTTGGACTTGTTTGTATGGAATGTTATTTGCTTTTAATCCATCCATCCATTTTCCAACCCACTGAATCCGAACACAGGGTCACGGGGGTCTGCTGGAGCCAATCCCAGCCAACACAGGGCACAAGGCAGGAACCAATCCAGGGCAGGGTGCCAACCCACCGCAGGACACACACAAACACACCCAGCACACACTAGGGCCAATTTAGAATCACCAATCCATCTAACCTGCATGTCTTTGGACTGTGGGAGGAAACCGGAGCGCCCGGAGGAAACCCACGCAGACACGGGGAGAACATGCAAACTCCACGCAGGGCTTGCTTTTAATAAATTCAATAAAAAATAATAATAATAATAAAAAAAAAGAATTTTTGTGTGTTTTCCTGTGAACAATACTGAGATTTTTGTGTATCTTTGTGTAGAAAATACACAATGTCAAATTTTCTAAAACACATACTCAGTGTGGTATGAATTACATGTGTTGCACAGCTGTAGAAAAGAATACAGATGAACACAGAAGTGTGAACATGGCTTTAGAAATCATAATACGTGTTTACTTTCTCCCCAAAGAAACCTTTAAAACTCAAAAAAAGCTATTGGCATCTATAAAATTTGCAAAACTAACACTAAAATTTATTTGGCAGCCAAACAATACATACAAACTGCAAGTTGCCATTTTCACTTACCCCTTTGTGCTCAATATTTTTTAAACTTTTTTTTTTGTGTCATCCTAAATAGAAAATGTATTGGTGTGCTTAGGGTTTTGATGTAGTTTATAAGTATAAAGTCAAGGCCAGGTCAGATTTACATGTACATAGATCCACATTCATATGCACAGACAAAAGTAACTTCATTATACGGTCTATTTGGGTGACTGAACTCAGTGGCAGAACTCTCCTCCAAAGGGACATGTCTGCATTGGGGGCTCTTATCCTTCAAAGAAAAAGCATGCAACGAGAAACAGGTATCTGCAAACTGAACAGCAACCACCAACTCAGAGAAACATAGTATGAAAGTTCTGCATGTGTGTAATAAAGTGGTCACAATACTGAAATTTCAAAGTTTGATACACTATGTCACACATGTGCATTTAGGAGGTAGTCAATGAGCCTGGAGGTGAGTGAACAATCGCAAGACAGGGGATTGAAACACGGTACTAACATCTCTCTCTCTCTCCCTTAGCAGGAAAAAAGAAGAAATTTAACATACCTGCATTTCCCAAGTCCCCAAGATGGCCACCAAGGGTCACTTCCGGCACCTTCCTGATGATCTCACTTCCGGTGTCACATCACTTCCTGCCAACTCACTTCTGTCTACCATTTTCTTCTGTATAAAAATGCCATTGTTCTCATGTACTGTGCTCAATAACTGTAAAGTTCATTGATCCAAAATTACTGGCTTTTTTGCATTTCTTGTCCTTGGGACATTATATAGGGACAGTCCCCTACTCTTTTTTGTTGTTTGGAGTCGTAATTATTCCACAACTACTAAAAATTTATTGAAATTTGAGTCCATTTTCAAAATCCAGCACAGTATATAATTTAGCTCAATAAAATGCATTTAAATAAATTGCAGTTCTGTATACATTAAATCTTTACATTGATGAAAAAAAATAATAGAACTTATATTCATTAAATGCAAATAATTGTAAAAGGTAAGAGTAAACGTTTGTAAATAATAACAAGTAAAAACGTTTAAATTCGTTCAATGTTTTTTGCATCGATGAAAACAATTCTACTGATTGTAGTACAAATGTTAAAAATGACATTAAATGTTAATTAAATAAGCATTGCAATTTTTTGTAAACAGTATATATTAACAAATCTTAAATAAACATTCAAGTAAAAAGTACCCATAAACAGACCACTAACACATTTAACAGCTTTGCAAACTGCATTTTTGTATAAATAAACTATGACATCTTTGTAACTTCCAATTTTTTGGCATGTCAACGTGCTTTTCCTTCAGGCTGCTCCAAATGATCCTTGACATACTAAATTCATGTGCTAAAGCACAGATATAAGTATAGGAGCATACGGACAAGTCTTGCCACTGTTTATGCAATTTAGCACAAAAAGTTATAGTGCTTTACATTATAAAGTAAATTTGATAAAATATAATTTTGAAATTGCACCTAATAAAATAAAAGAAAGTAACGCATTATGGCAGTACACTTTAAGGGTAAAGAGTGTTAAAAACTGAGGGAGCAATGGAGCTCTAGCGCTAAAAGAGTGTTGTCCTTAAAAGAACAGTGTTTAATAAAACTGTCCCGCAGAGAAAAGTAATTGCAGATCCATGTCTTGATGCATTTCTACAGTTTCAGATGTTGCTCCAGCTGCCGTCTTTGTCAATTAAATGTAATAGTGAAGGTTCCAACGCTGCTGAAGTTGCGATCTTATTAACATCTGTGAGTGGGTCCAAATGGAGCTGCAACTTAAGCCATGCCGACTTGTAGCCTACGAGTCTCAAATATCATTTGCCAGAGTGAACTGGAAGTACACACTGTCACACATGCATGTTTGGGAGAAAATTTTATGGCTTGTAGACCTTAAATTCCACCCTGAGCCATGAGTAGCGCTGCCTTAAAATTCTTCTCCACTCCTTTCCCCTACAGCTCTGAAAAACAACCAATAAGGGAACATGAAGAAGAAGATTAATAGGAAGCATAATGAAGGGAATTAAGAGTGGATCAAGACTGTTGCTTTAAAATTAGTTCATCAAGAGCACAGGGATACAATTATTTTACACAAACATTAGAAAGCTTCTTTACCCAAAGAACCACAGACACATGAAATTAGTTACCAAGTAGTTTGGAAGACAGTAGGACTTTAAAAACTAGAATTGATGTCATTTTAGACGAATTAGGTGGATAGGACAGATGAGCTTTGTTGGGTTGAATGGCCTGTTCTTGTCTGGATTGTTCCAATGTTCTAAAATGACATCACTTCCAGTTCCAGGGCTCCTGGACCTGCCCCTTCAACATCACTGCCTTCATAATTACTATCACCGCCATCTTTCACCAGTCTAATGTTCGACTCGCGTCTAAAGATGTTTCAGAGAGTATGCATTAAACCATGTTTATATATTTGCGCCATAATAATATACAGGGAATGCCTGAGGATGCCCCAGTCATTTATGTTTGTTCCCATTGCCTTTTACAACTCAAAATGTAGGCTGAAGAATCAGTATCATGAAGAATGAGCACTACAGTCATTACAAAATATCAAAATCAATAATGATCGATATTTATTACTTTTGACAACCCTAATGTGTAGGCAGGCACACTTTTAATATCCTTTGGTTGCAATCCTTCCAAGGAAGATACATTATTAACAAGTACTGATTTGATTTGATTACATCTTGCCTGAAGAAGGGGCCTGAGTTGCCTCGAAAGCATATTGCATATTGTAATCTTTCTAGTTAGCCAATAAAAGGTGTCATTTTGCTTGGCTTTTCTCTACATTCATAATGGCTAACACGGTACAACACCCTAGTATAACAAGTACTGAAAATGGAGAGATGACCTAATGTCTTACAATATATTAAGAATTTTAAATTATCATTTTAATGTGTTAAACTTAATGAACAGAGTTCAATAGATTGCTTTCCAAAAAATAATAAATAACAAAGCAGAACAAAGAATTTCACTAACATAATGATGTTTGCATGAGTGTTATAAATAATCCCCAAACTCTCCATTACTATAGCTACACACTGAGAAATCTCAAAGGGCACAGCTGTTAAAAATATCACAGCATGCCGGCATCAACTTTGTGCAGAGACAGCAGGAAATGGTGAGGAGATCTCATAACCAGAACTTCTTAAATCTGCTTTGAAGTAAGAAGCATTTTACTCAGCCTTTCTAATAATATAATGGTGTTAAACATTTGTGATAAATTTGTGGCATGGTTAAAATTTATAACTTTAAAGTAGTATACTAAAATCCGAATAGATAGATAGATAGATAGATAGATAGATAGATAGATAGATAGATAGATAGATAGATAGATAGATAGATACTTTATTAATCCCATGGGGAAATTCCCATACTCCAGCAGCAGCATACTGATAAAGAACAATATTAAATTAAAGAGTGATAACAATGCAGGTATAACAGACAATAACTTTGAATAATGTTAACGTTTACCCCCCGGGTGGAACTGAATAGTCACATAGTGTGGTGGAGGAACGATCTCCTCAGTCTGTCAGTGGAGCAGGATGGTGACTGCAGTCTGTCGCTGAAACTGCTCTTCTGTCTGGAGATGATCCTGTTCAGTGGATGCAGTGGATTCTCCATGATTGACAGTAGTCTGCTCAGCGCTCGTCGCTCTGCCAAAGATGTCAAACTGTCCTGCTCCGTATCTACAATAGAGCCTGCCTTCTTCACCGGTTTGTCCAGGCGTGAGGCATCCTTCTTCTTTATGCTGCCTCCCCAGCACACCACCGCGTAGAAGAGGGCGCTTGCCACAACCGTCTGATAGAACATCTGCAGCATCTTAAAGACGCCAGCCTTCTAAGGAAGTATAGTTGGCACTGTCCTCTCTTGCACAGAGAATCAGTATTGGCAGTCCAGTCCAATTTATCATCCAGCTGCGCTCCCAGGTATTTATAGGTCTGCACTCTAATAAATAAATAAGCGTGTATTATATGTATAATGTTTGTTCCTCTTGTGAAATTTATCTAAAATTTAAAGTTATGGGATAAAATGGTTAAATTAGTAAATTAGTATGTGAAAGAGCTTGACATGAAAGATATTCTATTAATGGAATGATATTTAATTCAAGGAAAATCTTGAAGGATTTCAAAATTTTATATCTTTTTAAGTATGTAACAAAACTCATCTGTTATACATTAGTCAAAAAAGTGCCTGCATTTACTATTATATTAGGGCTGGAAATTGATTTAAAAATTAAATAATTAATTGGATAGCTGATGTAATTAATCACAATTAATCAAATCTAACATTAAAAAAAGTAATCATAAAATAAATACATAAGTGATGAAGTAAATGCACATTGAACTACAAAACTGATGTAGAATCAACACAAAAGAATAGAAAAAAATTAATGGCATAGTTTAAACTTAAACAATGACCTGAAACCTGAACTTTTGTTAACATACAACTTAAGCAAGTACAACCTGAATGTGAATGCCTTTCTAAAGGGCAAGATGAAAAGAAGGCAATAAGAAAATGAGACCAATGTATTAATTCTCAAATTGGCATAGCATATGACACCCAAATGTGTCAAAGTAAAATTAAACGATCGAAATGACTGTGGACTTTGAAGACACTTCTAATGACTGATTTAATTGAAAGCATAAGCATCTTTAAAATGGGCATACATTAAAACTTGTGTTAAAACTCTGCAAATACCGTCCTTGATTGTTCATCGCTGCTTTGTTTTTCAACTGGTGAATGATGAGAGCTGGCCAGGTTTGTCATGGAAATAATACTGTAGTGCCCCTGGGTCCTGACCTGAGAAAGATATGCTCGTCAGGGTGTCCAGACCTGTTAGAGGAGGACAGAACTACCTGGAGAAGCCGACATAAAAGCAGCTCTACGATTGCCATTTTGCAGACGCAGCACTTTAGAAGCCAGGAGATGTGTCCAAGGTGCCTGGGTGCATGTTCGCCAGGCGACTCTCACAGGGACAGGGGATAGTGTGAATTGCCTCTGACCCCGGGTCAGTGGATTGAGACAGAGAGAGCCGGCAAAGGAACGAAGCAGCTGGGAAATGCATCCAAAGTGCTCACTTTTTGCTGTGTCTGCGAACGTCAGTCTCCAAGCTGCTTTTATTTTGCTGGTATCTCCAGTAGTCCTGCCACTTTGGACAGTTTAGCACATGTAAGAGATTTAATGTTTTTGTAGTTGGTAGAATCGTGATGTGCCGTGGGTTTTTTGGGTTACCGAAAGTGTGCCACCACAGAACATAGGTTAGAAAACACTGCACGACACCTTTGCTCCTGGCACGCTAAAAAGTTCTCCATAGCTGCTGTTTCACTTAAAAACTCACTTAAAAACTGACACAGTGAATTACTTGGATGGTTATGCTGCATTTGTTGTGTAAATTAGCAAAGATACTGCAAACTGGAATTATAAGTAGGGATAATTAATATACTTCTGTTTTGTAGAATTTTGTCATTATATTAAGGCAGTCAGCACTGCAAACTACCTGGCAGACTGGCAAGTTAAATACAGCGATACAAGAGAGTTAGTTTAGTTTTAGTGCCACTCAAGGATAACTTATTTTGCACGTATGTGATATGATATGACCTTCTTACAGAATTGAAGAAAAAGGGAGAGCCTTTGCAACTTTTCTTTAGCATTGTGCCTGGACTGCCATGAACCCAATTGCTGCTCCCTTTCCTCCCACTCCCCTGCACCCATAACAGTATGTATAAATCAGGAAAATGAACACCAGTACCACGTACTGACGTGTGCTGAGGCGTTGTGAACCACGTAATATGAAAGTTCATACCTTTAAGTTAAAATTTTATTTCTCAAAATTTTTAATGGTAGTATATACAGTAAATATGGTACTGGGTGTGTATGTAGTTCCATACTTAACAAATTACATGAAAATGCTGCCCTGATCAAAGCACTGTTTGAAACGATCGCCTTGTTATTAAACTGGCCACATTGATCACAAAATTCATGCGTTATCTTTCTCAGGCCTACTTTTAACACATTTGTACTTATTTGTAGCTTTGCTGGTGGTAACATTTCTAGACTTCTTCCTGAATAATTTGTTTTCTCAGTTAAAAAATGAAAAGGGATGGAGAGTGTGGGTAAAGAGAGTGGGAGGCAAGAAGTCTCCCTGCCCTCCACTTTTTTCTGAGCTAAATGTTTTTTGTTTTTCAGTTTGGTTTTGCTCTATATTACTTGTGTGTATATTTCCCTAAACAATATTTTACAGAGCAAACCATCAGTGTCTGGGGGTGGCAAGCCGGCAAAACTACTTCAATTTTCTGCATTCAAAAAATTGAAAGTGGACTGACAGACTCACTCACCACTTACTATCTGCTCCAACCAGTCGCATGGCACCTCTGAAAAGAGGTAGCAGTTTAGCTGCAAGATTATTGACCCAAGTACTTACAAATAAGCAAATAAAGGAGAATATCAGGAACCATGTTCTTAAAAATGTACATTTTAATTTAAAAAAAATCCACATTTGGCACGTTGACTGGCACAGTGAAAATAGATTAATTTCATAGATGAAACAGATAAAATCAGAATATTATTTTATAATACTAATTAAAAAAATTTTGTTATTGAGCAATACTTAGGGTAAAAATGCATCTTCTGTGAAAAAAATCTATTCAGGTTATCTTGTAGTTGGTGCATGGAGCAGATCATTGTTTGTGCACTCCTGTTACACAATAACTCAGCAGCGTCTAACAAATTTCTTTTTGGAAATCGTAGGCACAAGGTGAAGAGAGAGGTAGCGAAGGCAAAAGAAAAAGCATATGATGAGTTGTATGAGAGGTTGGACAGTAATGAGGGAGAAAAGGACCTGTACCAATTGACTAGACAGAGGGACCAAGCTGGGAAAGATGTGCAGCAGGTTAGGGTGATAAAGGACGTGGCCTCAATGGCAGAGGAGCTGAACTGCTTCTTTTCGCATTTTCGGATGGCACATCATCACCAAGCCTCATTCTCTCAGACCCCTTTAGCCTGTAGCACCCAGACATTTACTTTACAAAAGCGTGTGCTGACCAGCTGTCACATATTTTAACCATCATTTTCAATCACTCCCTGAGATAAGCTTTCATTTCTCCCTTCTGTGAAGTTAGCCACCATCGTTCCTGTTCCCAAGAAATCAGCCACTGACGATCTCAATGATTATCACCCAATAGCACTTACATCTCATGTCACAAAGTGCTTTGAGAGGTTGGTTTCATAATTCATCAAAGCCTGTCTCCCTCCCACTTTTGACACACAAAAGTTTGCTTACGAAGCAAATCAGTCCACTTAGATGCCATAGCTATAGCTCTTCACGCTGTACTGAGCCATTTGGAACACCGGGGGAGTTATGTGAGGATGCTTTTTTATTGATTCCAACTCCACTTTTAATACTGTTATTCCAGATATTCAAATCAGTAAACTGTCTAATCTGAACTTCCACCCACTCTTCTGCGGCTGGATAAAGGGCTTTCTTATCAATTGCCCTCAGACAGTGAAACTCTGCCCCCACTTTTCTCAACTCACTCATTCAGCACCAGTTCTCCACAAGGCTGTGTGCTGAGTCCATTGCTGTTTGCCCTCTACACCCATGACTGCAGTCCAGTCCACCTTAATAACACCATCATCAAATTTGCCGATGACACTACAGTGATTCGACTCATCTCAGTGGGGAGCGACTCTGCCTACAGAGAGGAGATCCTGAAATACTCAGCTTGGTACTCAGCAAGTAACTTGACGCCGAACACCACGAAAACAAAGGAAATCATCTTTGACTTCAGGAAAAACAGAGCAGACCTGCTCCTTCTCTACATCAACAATGATTGTCTGGAGAGGGTCCCAACATTCAAGTTCTAGGGTACCTTCATCTCTGCTGATCTGTCTTAAACTGCAAACACCAAAGTGGTCATTAAAAACGCACAGCAGGGACATCACTTCCTGAGACTGTTTAGGAAGAACAATCTATATCAAAAGCTGCTGGTGAACATTTACCACTTCTCCATAGAGAGCATGCTGACATACTGTATCATAGTGTGGTACAGAAGCTGCATTGCCGCAGACAGGAGGGGGCTTCAGCACATCCTCAATGCAACTCAGAAGATTGTCGGCTGCTCTCTGCCCTCATTACAGGACACTGCCTTGGCAGGGCAAAAAACATTTTGAAGGACCCCCTCACATTCTGGTTTTCACCTGTTTGACCTGTTTCCCTCTGATAGGTGATACAGGTCCATCAAATCAAGGACAAACAGACTCAGGGCAGTTTCTTTCCCACAGCCATAATGACATGCACTGAGCATCTCTCTCTGTGTCTCTGTCTCGGCCCCTCTCTCTTTTCTCTGTCCTTCTGTCTCCCCACCACCTTTCCCACTCACTTATTTTGGACTTGTAATAATCCTCTATTCTCTTGTGTAATATTCATATCATTGGTAATTCATTGTGCAATACCCGCATGATCTGTAATATCTCTTGTTTAGTAATACCACACTTGTTGCTTAGCAATACAGGATTATTTCCTATTAATTAGTATTTTTGTATACAGTATATTCTTTTTTATTTAGCAGTTTTATATGTAGTACTTTATAGTTACTGTATAAATTATTGATTGCTTTTTTTCCACTGCATCTGAAAGAGTAGCTGCTCAATAATTTTGTTATACATGGTATAATGACAGTAAAGATTTCTAATCTAATCTAATAGAAAGTGTTCTCCAAGTCTTCATTTAGTCCAAGTAGCTGTAACAAGATAGTTACTGCCATTCCATTCCCAGATTCCCCTCATCCTGCTGATTATGATTTGTTAAGCAAAATGGAAATTTAGTTAGAGAGATACAGAACTCTTTAACAGTTTTTAAAAGCAGGAGGGTGTCTTCTAAAAAGTGTTTTCTTTTGAAAGCAGCATCAGCTCTCTTGCCCAAAAGTGAGTAAACACACAGACCAGCTGACATATGGGTTTCCATCTCAATACATATATATGCATATAGCCACCAGGTGCAGGAATCACAGGTTCTGTGTTAGAATTTGGGGTGTCAACCAGGTCATCGTATTTAATTCAACAGAAAAAGTTCAACAAAAATAGACACTTTGTGGCATTGTGTCTTGACCTCAGGCTTAGAAATAACAGAAAAAAGGCTCAGTTTTAGCCATAGGGTCAGAGTCTGTTCACTTGGGAGATCCATCCAGCGGGTCACTTTTACCAAAAAGACGCCTGCTACTGTGCAGTCATGGTTCTAATGGCCGGTCAACTGTAAGTGGTGGGCTAAGTGCCTTCACCAAGTGTTTTTCAGTGCTGTGGGGAGAGAAGGATAAGATAATGTTAGTGAGAGCACCTCCTCCCACCCTGGCATCCAATGAAATACCTCGATCGAGCCTGTAAAGCGATCCTCTGATGGTACGTGTATTTATTTAATTTTCTTTATCAGCACAAACAATGTTACAGGCATCATTATCAAAATCCCTTTCGATTCCTGCTTCGAGTTCCAACTTCTGCATCATGCACTGCACTTTTCTTCAGGATGATAATACACACCAGAAAGCAAAAAAGCATTTTTCCTATAAACGTCTCATCCTAAAAACTAACTCTATACGTGAACAAATCTATTCTGAAATACCTGATCGCATTATTGTAAAATAAACAGTGTGTTTTTATTTTACATCACATTTTCATACTGTTAAAACTGGTAAATACTGCACATATTATAATGGTGAACAATTGCATTTTTCTAAACATGTCATAAATTCTCTAAGTCTGTCACAGTGCGACATGGCCTTAAATCCTGGGATGCATCTCCTCTGCACAATTTCAAGTGCTGCTATGTTTTTCTTGTAACAAGGGCTGCAGAACTTAACCTCAAGAGCTCTTGACTTGTACTCCACATATCATGACGTATAACCCAGTGTTATTTTCATAACAAAAACGAGAACTAGAACTAAAAATATTGTTTTTTCTTTCACAAGAATTGAAATTGAATTGAATTAGCAAACAGAGAAACTAAAACTAAATAAAAATAAAAATTACTGATATGTGAACAAACTAAAATGAGAACGAAAATTGAGTGAAAACAAAAAAAACAGCAATAGCATTTTCGTTCAATCCGGTTCAGTCTTGCAGAGGAGTTGTTTGTAGGTCCCCCTGAGCATTCAGTTACGTTGCGCTTTTCACTATGCGGTGATCTTTTAACTTGAGCTTACTATAGTCACGTGGTGCAACTTCCGTAAAGGATCGTTGTTCGTTTGTTGTGCACATTTGGCTCGTTGGGTTGAAGCAGTAAGCATTTGTGGTTGACGATGGCGAGTTTTGCACAGATGTTTGCAGGTAGAAAGCAGGAAAGTAACGTGTGGAAATACTTTAAAGACAGTGCAGATGATAATAAAAGCAAATGTAGCATGCGAAAAGAAGAAAAGAGTCTCGGAGTTTCAGTGCAGGACCAGCTGGATCAGTACTTAATGGAAGTCCAGCACTTCTCTGGCACCATGACTGCACTTCTTACAGGGACATGTGGTCTTGCCTATCATCATGAAAAGTAAAAAAAATAATAATTATAACATAAAATAAATGTGTCCACTGGTCTGTGCTATAAATTTGTTTTCTGTTGTGGCACGCAGCTGAGAGTGGTACCCAGGCGGGACGCCCAGGAGGACTGGAGGAGGGCTTGCGCCTCCTCCAGACCACGAGGTGGCGACCACCCTGGTTACTTTGGGGGCCATGGGTACCGAGATTTGAAGCTTGACCCTGTAGGGGCCCGTGGGCACCGCCAGGGGGCGCCCCGATGCCTTGGCATCCCTGGACCTCAGCATTTCCGCCACACCAGGAAGTGCTTGGGCGAATGGAAGCAGGGACACCCGGAGTGCTTCCGGGGATGCAGTCGGCATTTCCGCTACACTGGGGCGTGTCGGTGGAAGATTGCCGAGAATCACTTGGAGCACATCCGGGAGCTTATAAAAGGGGCCGCCTCCCATCATTCAGGGCTGGAGTCGGGTAAGGAGAAGGACGAGGTCTCTGGAGGAGGCAAGGAGGCGGCCTGAAGAGATAAGGCATTGTGTTGGCCAGGACTTTGGGGACTTTGGGGGTTTGTGGTGCACTTTTTATAACTGTAAATAATGTATAATAAATGTGTTGTGGGTGACTTGAACGTGTTCGCCTGTCTGTGTCCGGGACGGTTTCCACACTGTATTAGTCCAATTATTTTGATCATTTCTTTAGTCAAAATCACTGAAATTGGGCATTTCCTGATTAAATACAGGGGAGAAATGCGAGGTGTGGCAGCGACAAGATAAGCCAAGCCTCGGACTGTGCTATCCCTCATACACTGAGCTGATGCATGCAATTGGCGTGTGCCTGTTGCTGTCTCTCTGTGTGTCGCTTATATAATGTTTATAGACACTTTTATTATACACTCTGACTTTCCGTAATCTGGCTAATATCTTTAATGAATGTGTGTGACATATTTAGCCTGGCTGATCGGACATAAAACCGCAGTGAAAAGGCACAACGTAAGGCACACAGTACCGTGCCGCACTGAAGGGGATGGATGTGAGCCCAACAGGTGCTTGTTGCTGCTGTTCTTCTGCGCAGAGGCTCTCGGCGCCAATACAGTTAGCGATATCAGAAAGTCAAGTGCACTACAGCAGTCCATTTATTTTAATTTTTGTTCTGACTGACCGCCAAAATGGAAGATTAAGACTTTTAAAACTAAAGGAAAATAAGGAGGACTTATACAAGAAAGTGACAGAGATTTTCATGGAGAAGGATATGCGGAAGGATTATGGTCTTTCCTTCATTTACAAATAAAGGAAAGACCATAAACGGTTTTCAGTTTTATAAAAAATGGGATAAACTAAGAAAAAAAGCGAATATTTAAAAACTAACTTTTGACCTTAAATAAAATATTCTTTTGTTTTCCTTGTTATCCTTTTGTTGTAGAGTCTGTATTAAAATTGATTAAAGCATCAGAATTAAAAGCATTTTAAAAACAACTAAATATTTCAATGAAGGTCAAAATTGAAATCCATTTTTTTGTACACCACTCTATACTTTAATTTGTATTGAATAAGTATGAATTGTGAAGTTGCAACGGCGGAGCAAATGCACTCTTTCTGCTCTCTCTCACCGCTATAAATGTAATGTTCTTTCCTAGCCAAATATATGCCTTACCTATCTGTGTGAGAATGCTGATGAGATATGAAACATAACCAGTAGTCAATGTACGTGCTGCCAATTGAATAGTGAATAAGCTATTCTTTGGGGTTCATATATTTGTAACTCTGACTCTGAAGGAGTCCGTGCCTCACCAAAACATGTCACTGCTTCAGTACTGGCAGCAAAAATTGTCAGCATACAATCTGCTGGCGCCAGTGGCTGAGGCCCTTGTCTGTGCACCTTCATTACAGGCGCTCATCAAGCGAATATTTTCAACGTGTGGCTATCTGTGCAGTGGATGTCGGTGCAGCATGAACAAATCTCTTGGAATACGTGCTTGTTTAAAGCTTAACAGCAATGCGCTTATACAGACTGGTTTCTGGGGTTGAAACATTTGATCTTGCAGACTTTACTCATTAGGCCACTTCATCTGTTTGCTCATTGATAGTCAAGCTGTGTTTAACAGCATTATGACCTGTGAGTGTATTTTGTTGACTGAAACATAACGTGCATTGAAATATGTGTAGGACAGCATTTGTGGTTTTGCAACAGAAAAAAAGAAAGAAAATTGTACTAATATTATGTAAAAAAGCCAAAACTAAATAAAATAAAAACTAAAATAAAAATTGTTGACTCCACTGAAAACTAGAACAAAATAAAAATTAAAATTAATTTTATAAAATAAAATAAAAACTAAAACTACAATTAACACTAGAATTACCAGAGCCTACGAAAAAACTCGTAGATCCGGCCCACCTTAAATCCATTCGCACCTCTCCGCCAGCGTCTTTTGTCCTCTAAATGTGCTGATAAAGACAAGCTGCCAGCAGCTGGCTATTCCATCCCCCCACCAACTTAGAACGTGCATGAACTTCTCCCAGCTCATGCCTTGATTGATTATCTGGGAGTGAAGTGGAGTTTTAGAGTGAAAATAATAGATCGTTATTTGGAACACACGCATTTCATGTGTGTTCCGTGTCTACAGTAATCTGTGTAAACACATTTTTAAAATAGAAGCGTTTTTCATATTTTAGTAGTAAATGACAAAATGTGTGCATAAACTATATAATGTATGAAGCCTGAAGTCCAAAGATCAACTAAACACTTTCACAAAAGGTTCAAGGAAAAGACAACAGCTTCAGTGGTGTAGTTGTAAGATTTGCTGCCTTGTAATCAAGACTCCCCGGTTCGATCCCGACTCACTCCTATATTTGCCGTTTTCAGTAGTGAGCTGCTCTTATTGTTAATATTATACAGTACACACATACACTTGGTTTGCGTCTGTAGCACACGGTGTACATTTATAGGACTTGTAAAAGTTACCATTTTTTTTCATTTTTATTCCCTCTAAATCAAGATCACGATACATACTACCGCCCCCCCACCCAAGGATCTGACACTGTTAGTTTTTATTTGAGACTGGGAATAATTGGAGATGTGAGTGGTGTTTTGAGACAATGGAACTGGACATTCTCTCATCTGGAGGGATTAAAGCTGACACACAGACGCTGGTGGCACGGATGCAAAATTATTCATATTATTCATATTCATTCGCATAACATCTTGTGGTTTGTAATCAGTGACCGAGTGTTTTTTTTTCCCCGATCTTGCCAGTCCCCACATGTTACTGTATGCTGCTTCTTTTGTACTCCAGGACATGCAGAGGAAAGAATAGTACAGAGAGGTAACTTCAGCGCTATATGCAGTCATCAGATTCAAATGTTAACAGTTCACACACACGCAAGGATTATCCTTCCTACATTTACAACGTGTGTACTTGTTACAATGTACATACTTCTCTCTATGCTGTGGTTTCTATTACACACCTGAAAGAAAGAGACAATATATGTGAAAACATCATCTCGCTAATGCAATATTATTTGAAAACGAACAGTCAGATTGGGTGTATAACGATCTATTATTTCCACTCTAAAACTCCACTTCACTCCCAGATAATCAATCAAGGCATGAGCTGGGAGAAGTCGGTGGGGGGATGGAATAGCCAGCTGCTTGCTTCTTGTCTTTATCGGCACATTTAGAGGACAAAAGACGCTGAGGGAGAGGTGCGAACGGATTTAAGGTGGGTCGGATCTACAAGTTTTTTCGTAGACTCTGGTAATTCTAGTGTTAATATCAGAACTGAAATATCACTGGTATAACCTATTGTCCTATAAACCTTATTGATTGCTTCTGACCTCTGTCTGGATGTAGATAGTGATGAGTCCAAAATGACTCCTACGTCTTTCTTATAAGGTGTACTTTCATGTTTCAAACCACCCATTGTGTAATCTCACATTTTTACATCCTACATGTAATACTTTACATTTAGTTACATTCAAATGTCTGGAAGTTGATGCTGTCAAGTCCACTACGACTCCTAAATTCTTCTCATAAGGTGTACTTTCGTTTTTCAGGCCTGTGTATGTGTATTGACACCTCACATTTTTGCTTCCTACGTGTAATACTTCACATTTAGTAACATTAAATTTCATCTGGCACAAATCTGCCCAGGGCTGTACACTGTCCAAGACCCTCTGTACGGATTTTAGTTTATCTCCCAGTCCACCCAGCTTGGTATCATCTGCAAACTCTGCCAGCTTATTGAGTGTATTCTTGTCCAGGTGATTTATGTATGTAAATATGTAGATTTATGTATATAAAAAAAGAGCATTGGCCCCAGCAATGACCCCTGAAGGAGACCAATTTTAACATCACCTAATTCTGAAAAGGTTTTCCTCTCCATAACACTTTGGTTCCTGTGAGGGATGCAGAAGGACAAGAAAGTACTCAGAAAACATCCATGGGAAAGGTGCTATATAAATAAAATTTATTATGATTAGTTTTATTATTATTATTATTATTATTATTATTATTAGTATTATTATGTAGACAGAAAACATGTTAACTCCAGATAATGAGTAACTGGGGTGAAGTTTAATCACTGGTTTCTAGAATTGAGTGGTAGAAGTACTAAGCACTGTACCACTGTATCAGCCAACAAATATATTGTAATATACATTAAATATATAATTGAAAAAGATGCATTTTGTTAAAATAACTTTCCTGATTTTTTTTTTTTAGTTTTCTGCAACAATATGGTCCCACATGTAGAAAGATAACATCTAGCTGTGTGGAGAGATTTGGAACACTGACAGCACTGACTTTGGTGATGAACTTCTTGGAAGGGCTCAGTGCAGTTTAAAATTTGTAAGTATGATAAACATAGTCATATTGAGAACATGATACAAAAGTGAGGAAGAACAAAGACAAAAAGTGGTATTTCTAGGATAGCATAAAACTAATATAATCTCTTACTCCAGGGCTAATACCTGATTTATGTAATAGTGGGATTAGGACCCAGAACTGGATTTAATGCTGCTGAGCTAATCCTGTCTTGTTATGTATTTTTGTTTTTTTTCAGATGACTAAATGTGCTTAAAAACATGAATAACGGCAGTGTTATTGTGTCTGAATTTGTCCTTTACTGTAGCATTAACTTGGATCAGAAGACCATCACAGTCTGTGCACTCACTTTCATCTACCTGCTGTCCCTATTTGGGAACCTGCTGGTAATTCTCGTAATATTATGGAATCCTCAGCTCCATGCCCCGATGTATATATACATCATGGCCCTAGCAATCATAGATTTGGCTAACAGCACTGTTCTTATCCCAAAAATGATCTCTGTCGTGCTGCTGGACTTCTCAGTGGTGCCCTATGGAGCCTGTATGCTACAGATGTTTGTGATACTACATGTAGAAGAAATGGAATCTCTTCTTTTGACATTCATGGCAGTAGACCGTTATATAGCAGTGATCTATCCTCTACGATATCCATCAATCATCACAAACAAAACTGCGTGCATTGGCATCTTCATTCTGAATATCTTTGGCTTGATCTTCAAGTCGCCCTTTGTGTTTTTTGCCACTGAACTTTCATTCTGCCACAGTAATATTCTCCCTTATTGTTTCTGTGATTACGCTACAATGGTTCACGTTGCCTGTACCGAAGATCCCAAGTACTTGAAGTTTCTGTCTGCTGTTGTCATAACCACTGGCATTTTCCCGTTGGCACTCATACTCTTTTCATACTGTAGGATTGCTCTGGCTGCATTAAAAATCTCTTCAGTGGAAGGGAAAAAGAAAGTTTTCAGCACTTGTCTTACCCATCTGCTAGTGGTTGGGCTTTTTTATATCCCACTTCTGTCATCTTACATATTACCGGGAGCAGGAGTTAAGCTGTCCACTGAAGCCTACAATACCATGGTCATTGTTGGCAATGTGGTGCCACCGATGGTAAATCCCATAATCTACAGTTTCCGGAACAAGGAGATAAAAAGCTGCATTCTTCGACTTTTCAAAGGAACCAGAGCAGCTCCTTCACACACCATCGGCTAAGCATATGAAAGCTTTAAAAAATGTAAGGACTTTGTTGTTGCTTTTGAATAGCACTTATTTTGTGTCAACAGCTCATTTGTATGAACTTCTCTAATACAGTAGTCATAAATAACAAGAAACAGGGCTGTTTTGTAAGCACAATCTAAGAACTAATGCACAAGTGAAGTTTGGCAAACAAGTGAAAAAACATACAATCCACCCAGCTTGTTTAATTTCCACAATTCTTAAATGAATATGAGTAAATAAATGGCATCATGTGTTAAAAATTTCTCAGACTCTTTGTTTATTTTTTAAATATATAGGGAATAATGCAAGTCCAATGAAATACAAACACAGCCTTTCAATTAGAAACTGAACAATAACACAATTATGTAAAAATGTCCTAGCTCATTTTGGAATATCCCCTCTGCTCTAAAATCAGGAATTTTGGCATTTCCATCCCTTCTTCCTCACAAGCATTAGGTGAGAAAACTCTTGCTCTAACACAATGTCATGCAGTAAGCACATATATGTACAGTGTAACATGTCTGTGGTGAAAATCTGTTGTCCTCCAATGGTTTTTGATCATAATGTGAGCATATTTTCTATACACCGATGCACATATCTTTTTTGTGTTGCAAGATGCTTCAGGGTTGCTAATGTATTATTCTTCAGCCTCCTACAGAAGGTTAGTTATAAGTGTCATCATGTATGAACTAAGGAGCTACAAAAAATCATCCATTAGCCATCCACTGCATCTTGCCTTGTGGAAGACTACCAAATTGACCCAGCTGAAGAAACCATGAGTGCTCCCAGACCACTTTACCACAATATCTATAAAAAGTACTCAGTGTTAATTAGGTGTGTGTTGAATGCAAAGAAACATTACAACAGATGCATCTAAGCTTCAAGAGGTTGGTGGGTATCAGCTACAATCCAGTAGTTTAACATTCATAATGTGTTATTGTAGAAATTGTGGAGTGGTAGTAAGTTTTCTCTATAGCAACTGTTTACCTCCCTGTTTTAATGTGGAAGGATTTTGGGGTGACTCTGTCCCAAAACATAGATTATTTTGTTCCCAAACTCAGATTTTTCATTATGTAGACCCACACATATGTCCTCCACCCCAAGTCCTATTCTCTTATCCTTGCATTCACCTGGCCAGAAAGGAGACACAGCCTGCAGATGCAATACACTTGTGCTTGGGACCATGGATCCTATTGCACCCAGGACTGACTGCTACTGTGCTTCACTTTCCCTATTGGAGGACATGATTTCCTATTCTCTGTACCCCAGACAACAAGAAAAAGCAACATGGACAAGTGGGGAATGGGTTTAAATTTTTATTCAGTCATTATAGACTTTAACATTAAATGTGCCAAAAGCAGAAGCAACAAATAAATAGATTTGACACCATACAACCTGGATATTTTAGGAGCTGTCAAAGACAAACTGGCCAACACACCCAATGTCTGCCAGCGTTCAGTCTCTTAAAGTTGCACTGCTACTTCTCAACCATTGTGTCTTCTTGGTCACTGTGTTCTTCCTAATGCTCCTTCTTCCTGGTTCTCCTTCATTCACTCAAATTTTCTGACGTTTTAAAGCTTTGCAGCGCAAAAGTTAGCACCCTAGACATTTTCTCTCCAATATTATTTTGACAGACTGCGATGCCCTGTGACTGTACCCTGGACATCTTGTAATTCATGACCAAGTTAACTACTGGATGAGTGAGAGACACAGACAAGTAAAATATGATGCTGAACAGCTATTCATTATTTGTAGTGAGTGTCACTATCAAACGTTGCAGTTCTCTGTCATGCAATAAATCAAAGTCAGTTCACCAAATAAAATATAAAAATGAATAAGTACTTACATATATACATCTGCATCAGAAAGCCATTCAGTAAATAAATAAATAGCATTCTTCTTCTACCAAATAATGTTTACAGTCCAGGCTGATATTCCAAAAATGACTCACTACCTCTTCCCAACGCCTCCACTCCACTTTTAAATTACAGGCTATCTGCCTATCTTACATTCAAGGTCAAGAAAGTGGACAACTTCTAGCATCTGCTTTAGAGTTTTATACATTTGTGAGGTTTACACAACCAGTCAAAACTGAGGCTTTTTGGATCATCCTGTGTTACTTGACACCATGATGAATGCCATATGACATACACCTTCAAGTTAGGAAAAACAATGCATCTGATGATCAGTCTGGTACATATGATCTTAATTTCATTTGTCCAAAGAAAACTGTTCCAAAACTGGACTGTTTTTTTAAATATTTTCTGGCAAAGTCTAATCTGTCCTTCCTATGCATGAGGATCACCAATGGTTTGCACCTTGTGGTAAAACCCTCTGTCATTACTTTCACGAAGTCTTCTCTTGATTGTAAACTTTGTCAATGATAGGTCTGCCTCCCATAGAGTGTTCTCAGTTTGGTTAATGCTGTGAATTGTTTTTCTTCACCAAGGAATAAACTCTGAAATCATCTAGAACAGTTGACTCCATGGTTGTCCAGGCCTTTTGTTGTTGCTTAGCTCACCACTACATTCCTCCTCTTTCAGAATGTACCAGATGGTTGATTTGACCACTCCTGGGGCCTCATGTATAGCAGCATGTGTAGAAATCACGCTAAAACATGGCATATGGACAAAAGTGGAAATTTGTGTACGCACAAAAAAATTCAAATACACAAAACCAATGCGTAAGCCAACTTCCAATGACTTCTGCTCCATAAATCCCAGTCAGCGTGAAAAGTAATACATGTGCATATGCCTGCCACCCCATCCCGACTCCTCCCAGAATTTTGCATATTTTAATATGCAAATAATCAAAATCAAATCAAATCAAAATTATATATATATATATATATATATATATATCACCTTCCATTCAGTGTTTGGTTACAAGACAATGGCAAAAGCATGTGAAAAAAATAATTTCTGCGAATGCAAAGTGGAGGCAAGGGAATACGTTTGTTGGCTTATACAGTGGTATCAACAACAAACGCATGGCAGAGACACTTGAAAGTTCAATTTCAGAATGTTGCATAGTGCGCAAATAAAAATGAACTGGTCAGATGTCACAGTCAACGCGATAAAATGAGCCACAGCCTACCATCTGTTTATTCTGTTTCAAACAACATTACAAAAGCTGACCCTCATGTGATGGTCAAACAGTGATGGTGCTGCTGTGCCGAGCCCGTTTGCGAGTGCTGACTGTGCACACAATTCTGCCTCAGAAACCGCTAGGCAACTATCTGGCTGCGTGGAGACAGCCGCTGTTCTGAGTCATAAAATGCAGTAATGGATGCTGTAAGAGATATTGACCAATGAACTAAGGAATATAAGGGCTGTAGTATGTGATATTGACCACAAATTAAATGGACTGGTTGAAAAATAAATGAGCATCTGATTACCTGTTTTTACATTCTGCTAATTACATTACATTCCTCACAGGTGGCGCAGTGGTAGTGCTGCTGCTGCTTTGCAGTAAGGAGACTGTGGAAGATTGTGGGTTCGCTTCCCGGTTCCTCCCTGTGTGGATAGCGCTTTGAGTACTGAGAAAAGCGCTATATAAATGTAATGAATTATTATTTTTATTAAATGAAGTTGTAACGCTGTCCAATTTGGCTGATCATTGTCAGGTTCATCATACCACACCTCTTCAGGCAGGGCAAGCCACAATTGTGTGCCACACTACATGCTTGCACAATGCATCACACAAACTTTGCACTATAGAGCAGCACATTAATAGAATGGAAAAGCTTTCTATTTACTTAAGCAAATTCATTCTCTGAAGGTGCCTTTATAGTGTAGCGTCAGCAACGAGTGGCACAATGGATCAATTCTCTGTTCCTTATCCTTAAAAGGACTGCTTGCCTTTTGCTGCACTAGTTGGAAAAAGCACCTGCGACTGTGCAGAGCTGCCATTTTTATAAGCACTCCTGCTATAGATGATGTAATGCCAGCTCATTCTTTTGCTGATTAATCCCTGGCTGATGTAACTTGTCCAGCGCCGTTGTAATAGCAATGTGCATGCAGCTGACCACTCCAATTACATTTGGAAAACCTGATGTTGCTGTGAATTGCACTTTGATGTTTGCCAGCTCAACCACAGTGTAAGGAAATCTTATATATCTAGATAAAAACTGGATAACACCATCCTATACAGCTGGCATGACACTCAGTGATGATTGTGAAATACCCAGTCAGTCAGCAGTTCAAGATGAAAAGCTCGCGGATTTGTTTCTTGTGTTTTCTCTACCTAATGTCCTGTTATTACTTAATAATAATAATTCTTTGCATTTATATACTGCTTTTGTCACTACTCAAAGTCGCTTAACAATTGCAGGTTAAGGGTCTTGCTCAAGGGCCCAACAGAGCAGAGACCCTTTTGGCATTTTACGGGATTCAAACTGGCAATCTTCTGATTGCCAGTGCAGATCCCTAGCCTCAGAGCCACCACTCCGCTTGCATGGAAAGCTCTTTGGACCTCATATTGACCTTATATTGCACAATTGGAATCAGCTGTATTGTATGTTGCCCTCTCCAGAGTTCCATCTTTTCATTCACCTACAGTCGTATCCTCAAAACCAACCCCATTTGGACAACTGTGTCTTTCAGGAAGTGTTCACCCATCAATACATAATTATGTGGCGTATGCTACGCCGCAGGCTGGCTAGTATATGTATATTATGTGTTGTCCTCTTATACTTAACCTTCATCTGAGTAAAAAAACTATTATTAACACTGCTCTAAAATGATTTTTTTTTTAGCATTTTTTCATAAGGCATGCCTGGGTGTCTCAAATTCACGTTTCATAATCATCATAATCCTAGCCATTCTAATGTTTACATGAACAACAGCTAAACCCTGCGCATAATCGGCTATTTGGAGGTGTAGACTCTTTACGTCAGTAGGCAGATGTACCTAATAAAGTGCCCACTAAGTGGATTTTACAAAAGCAATTACAAAGATGTGTGGACGGACTGATTGTGAACTGTTAGGATTGTATTTACAGTCTTTGAGATGTAAGTTTCTAATATTAATTCTGAATTTCATTCCATGTGCACACTTTGCTTATACAGTACATGCACATTTGTGTGTACATATGTCCTTTAATTAAGCTGCTTTTTCACTTGTCATTTTCCTAGTATGGCTATGTTATAAAGAGAATTTATATATTCATGTAACACCCATGTGTTACCAAATTAGAAAGCACATTAATGGAAGTGCACCAATACACTATAAAATATATACAATTTACACATTTGTATTATTTACAAGGCTTTAACTACATCTGTAGACTTGGGAATGTAATTCAAGAACAAATTCATAAACACAAGAGAATAAAATTAAAATTACAGGAATATGAAAAACAAGCAAAAACCTCATTAATATCTGTACTCACAATAGTCAGAGAAAGCACTATATAAAAAATTATCATTCTATGTATAGTAAAAATCCTATTTGGATTACTTTAGGGAAATAAGCAGAGCACACTGTAAACAAAAGAAAGTCTCTCGTAATTAATCTCTAAAGTCTGCAGCGCTGAATATCTCTGAGGAGAAACACATTTTAAAAGGGGAGCTGCTACAGATGAAAGCGAGAGATCAGTTAGATATTTATTTGTCAAGGAAGAAATTTGTGATTGTAAAATGGCCATGACTGCATACAGGTGGTTTGTATCACCTCACTGACTTAGACCGGTTGTATTAATGAACAGCGCACTTATAAGAAAACAAATATATTAGGGATCATTTTAGAAATGCATCAAATCAAAAGAAAGGATGGGAAAAAAGATTCTTTATAGTTCAGGGTTCAGTGTTCTCGTAATTACGCCAGTCCTTCTCAAGCTCTTCATCATCAAAAATCAAAAGAAGAACTGGTGTGATGCAAGACTGAAGCAAATCAAGATACATCCAGTGACCACCATAAAGGTAAGTTTCTGTATCTTTCCATTTTCTGATTCTGATTTTTCCATTCGGGTAAAATTTGATAAACAAAATATAGGATGTCACTGTCTAAATAAAGAGAGAGTGATTATTACAGTTTAATGTTGATGTATCACAGTTTTAGTAGGGTCAACAGATGAACTGAACCGAAGAAGCAAATTTGACAAAGCATGCAGCCTGACCAGTTTGCAAGAAATGTATTGTCACACATTCAGATTAAAGTGAGTTCAGGTCTCCACTCTGAAATGTGTGTGAATGTCCTTTTAAATATTCATAAGCAGGTTTTGTTTTTTGGTGCCTGTCCTGCTTTTTGATCAGAAATGTTAGTGGGTAAATTATGGACTCATCACTCCAAAGGTCTCTTAGCTGGAGCAGACTCTTTACATTATAGAAACTGCTTTCAGACAGCTCCCAACCATAAAAAATCTTGATTATTTTTAATAATAAAGAAAAGATTTTGGAAAAATTGACCCTAACTATAATATTGCAAAAGACTGGTGCATTACAACATACAAATAAGTATGAACATTGCACCTGAAAACAACCTGAGGAAGAATCCATTTACTTTTATTATATTCAGGTGGTAGTGATGCCACCTTGAAACAAGCAGACTGGGGTTCTCTGCCCGGGTCCCAAATCCTGGGTCCTCCTTGTTTGGAGTTTTCAGGTCCTCCCTGTGTCCCCAAGGCTTTCATCCAATTGCTCTTGCTTCATTAAGTGAACTGGCAAAGCTAAACTGGACATGATGTGTGTGTGTGTGTTTGCCCTGTGATGGACTGGCACCCTGTCCAAGGATTGTTCCTGCTTTATACCAACTGCAAAATGACCCTGCTCAGAATCAGAAAATGAATGTATATATTTGATTCCGTAATTCTTTCCACTTTTCCATTTTTCTTTCCTGACATATAGTATAAATAAAGATATAAACAGCAATCCAAATGAAAAGTTCAAGTGCAGTAAATTACGTCTAACTAAACAATTGATATTTTGTGTATGTTTTGGTGAGTGTGTCATGTGGTGAATCGGTGCATGGCCCAAGGTTGGTGTGCACCTTATGCTTAGTGCTATCCTGATAGACCATGGCTCCTCATGATCCCCAACTGCATAAGTGGATTTCAAAATTACTGCATGTTATGTCGAGTATTGATATTGGTGTGAAAACTCTCCCTAGCATTTGACGGAGTCTTCTTCTTTCAGCTGCTCCTGTTTAGGGGTCACCAAAGTGGATTATCCGTCTCCATCTATCCCTGTTTTTTACATCATTTTCTGACACACCGACTGCCTTCATGTCCTCCCAAACCACGTCCAGAAACCTCCTCTTTGGCCTTCCTCTTTTCCTCTTGTGTGGCCCGTTATACCCCTCATCTATCCTCTGCACATGCCCAAACCATGTCAATCTAACCTCCCTCAATTAGTTACCAAACTGTCGTACTTGTGTTGTCCTAATAATATACTTATTCCTAATCTTGTCTACCCGTATTACTCTGAGCGAAAAATCATAACCACTTCCAACTCTGCCACCGTCTCCAAACCATACAGCATAGCTGGTCTGACTACTGTTTTCTAGACCTTTCCTTTCACTCTTGCAGATACTCCTCTATCACAAACCACTTCAGTCCACCCTGCCTGCACCCTCCTCTTCACCTCTCTACCACACTCTCCATCGCTTTGGACAGTTGAACCCAACTGTTTAACCTTCACAACTACTTCTCCTTGCATTCACATCCTTCCACCACCTTCCTTCTCATTTACACACATGTACACCATCTTACTGACTCTCATTCCCCTTCTCTCAAGTGTGTGCCTCCACCTCTCCTAGTTCACTTCAACTTGCTGTCTACTCTCACTATAGATTACAATGTCATCCGCTAACATCTGTGGAACAAGCCCCGGACACAAACAGGCAGACATGTTATTTTTGCACCACCACACGTTTATTTACACTACTACTATTTACACAGTCCTTAAGTGCACCACAAACCCCAATCTTCCCCAAAGTCCAGGCCAACCACTCTGCCTCTTCGGACCGCCTCCTTCTCTCTTTCTCCGACCTTGTCCTGCTTCCACCCGACTCCAGCCTCGAATGAAGGGAGTCGGCCCCTTTTATCCATACCCGGATGTGTTCCAGGTGTGCACTTGCAATCCCGCGGACACGCCCCAGTGTGGCGGAAGTGCCTGCTGTTCTCCCGGAAGCACTCCGGGTGTTCCCTCTCTTCTTCCCCCCAGCACATCCTGGTGTGGCGGAAGTGCTGGGGTCCAGGGTCCATCAGGCACGGGGATGCCCCCTGGCGGTGACCACGGGCCCCTACAGGGTTGAGCTTCTAAGCCCTGTACCCGTGGCCCCCAATACAACCAGGATGGTCGCCACCTCGTGGTCTGGAGGAGGCATGAGCCCTCCTCCTGTCTCCCCTGGCATCCCGGCCGGGTAGGAATCCCAGCCGGGTGCCACACATCATAGTCCATGAAGACTCCTGTCTGACCTCATCTGTCAACCTGTCCATCACCATTGCAAGCAGGAAAGGGCTCAGAGCCAATCCCTGATGTAATCCTACTCTCACTTTGAACCAGGCTGTTATTCCTACCACACACCTCACTGCCGTCACACTGTCCACATACATATCCTGCACCACCCTCACATACTTTTCTGCTACTCCCGACTGGGGTAGCATAAGACAGTGCTGTCTTAGTGCCAGTCCCAAGCCTGGGGAAATTGGGGAGGGTTGTGTCAGGAAGGGTACCTGACGTAAAAGACCTGCCAAATCAAACATGCAGATGAGAAACAGAATGATGAAGTAACATCTGTTCATCCATTTTTATTCTTAACCACTTTCTATAAAAGGCAATCAATTACAACCACTTTAGTCAAAAATGCAATTGTACAAATAATACACTAATGCAGATATTGCACACCAAAAAAAATTTCCAAGAAGCAGAAAACACAACCTCCTTCTTTTTCTTCTTGATTTTCAATCCCACTTGGCACAAGCTGGGAACTGATGCTGAACACGGCACCAGCCCATCACAGAGCACGCTTACGCTTAGTGAGACATCTTTAATCGTGAAAAAAACACACAGTAACAGTAGGAATGTGCAATTAAGGTTTAAGAGTAGTTGTTCATGTTTCGATGCATAACTAGACAGTTTAAGCAGTTATGTTTCTACCCTTACTGACTTAAAGCGTTAAATTAATAAAAAATGTAAATTTTGATTGATATTACATATATTAAGTCCATTGAGTTCAAGTAATACAAATGATAAAGGTTACAGCGTAAAAAAGAGGATGGCAAGTTACTTGGTTTTGCCACTTCTCTCTCCGGAATATTTTAAGAATATCCATCTACTGCGGGTTTTCTCAGCCTCTACAGTCTTACAACCCACTTTCTCCTTTTCATTTCCCTTGGTGTAATGAGAGCGCACATAAAGGCGAGAGGGTCCCCCATGGTAAAATATGCGCAAAAGAAAGAGCTATCCTTCTTCATGAAACTTCTGTGATTATGCTACTATGGTCCATGTTGCCTGTACTGATGATCCAAAATACCTGAAATTTTTGACAGCTGTAGTAATGTCAGCAGGTATGTTCCCAATGTTTTTCATCCTCTTCACCTATGCAAGGATTGCTTTGGCGGCACTGAAGATCTCCTCAGCAGAGGGTAAAAGCAAAGTCTTCAGCACTTGTCTCACTCATCTACTAGTAGTTGGGCTCTTTTATATCCCACTTCTCTCATCGTATGCTCTACCAGGAGCAGGAGTGAAATTGTCCACAGAAACTTACAACACCATGGTTATTGTCGGTAATGTGTTACCACCTATGGTCAATCCCATTATTTACAGTTTCAGGAATAAGGAGATAAAAAGCTGCATTCATCAACTTCTCACAGGAAAGAGAACATCTCCTCTACTCAATGACAAGTAGACAACATGAAATTGTGGAAACAACCTGTCACGTATTTCTTTATTAAAGTTGTACTTGTCCAGCCTGATAGAGCACTTGCAAGTTTGTGTTTTCTTTTTCTTTTCTACAAAACAACTATCCATTCATTTTCTAAATCTATCTATCTAACTAATCTTTGTCACCGTGAAAGTAAAAAATGTGAGTAAAGAAAACAGAAATCACTTATCTCCAGATGAATAGAAAAGGAATGGAGCTCCATAAACCTGTTTCTATAAGCCATTAAGCATACAGTGAATAAGCGTACTCAGTACTGATGTTACATTAAAAACAACCTCATTATTGCTCAAATTGCAAATTGTAATGATTCAGCATTTGTTTGACAATATCCATTATCGAAAATATGCTATAGAGACCTGCTATCTATCATGTTCGTTGCAGATAACAATTACAGCACAGATTTTAAGTCTCCATTAGATAGTACTTTGAAAAATGTATGTTGAGAAATAAAAGCCAGAATTAAACATAGACCCTCCACAACAAACATCTAACAATTTTACATCAATTTATGCCACTTTAGTTGGAATCTGGAGCTTATTTGAACCATCACAAGCTTATTTACACTCATTTTTAAAAATAGGATATTCAAAAATATGTTTTTTTTTACTCTGCTTCTACTTGTTGTTGTTCTTCTTCCCCCTTAGCCATTCCCATCTTGACACGGGGTCACCACTTCCCTTTTGACTTGATTGCCCCAACAGTGGTTTTGACGTGATGTTTACAGCCGGATGCCTTTCCTGACATCATCCATCCCCATTACTAACACGTGTAGTTATATTCTATTATAACAGTTCATTTTTGATTTTGACTCATTATTACAACAATATTTAATCAACAGAAATGTAATATCTGTCTCTTTGATGAAGTAAATAAATAAAAATGAAAAATGCTTCAACTTTCAAAATAGTTCACTAACGTCAATGTCATATTTTGTGACTTCTAGTCATGGGGTACATCAGATTTACCAACTGTAGTTGCTAATCGGCAGACCCTATCAGTTTCTTACAACTGAAAATGTTAAATTTAGCAACTGTGTGACAACTTTTGAACACAGCCTTGTTTGCCCATTTTTCTTACAGCCCATAGCATGCTGTCTGATGGAGCCGGTGCAGTATGAGGGGTTAAGCCGCAGTTTTGCTTCTTTTCTCTTTTTATTCCATTCTGAGGTGGTGTGTAAAACAGGAGACATCAGACAGACGAGGTTCTCTTTTGTTTTTGTGGTGGTTGTCACTTCATTTATATGCATTTTACTTTTAGGTGAGCATTTATTGGTTGTCTGTTCTCATGCACACAGACCCTGACCCTAAAAACTAAAGACAAATCTTTTTGATTTTGTTGGAGAGAGTCACAGATTAGTTGAAGTGAGTCACTGGGTATGTCACATTATTTGACCAGCTTCACAAGAGAACACCGCTGACTGTAAATGAAGGCTACAAATGAAAATCGGTGGCATAGTCATCTAATGTGACAACACTTTAAGGCCTCAAATGCACCTTGTTGGGTTTAGCTTTGGTCATAACTGCCGTTAAAATTTTTCATAAGATTTTTGGCATGTTAAGTTTTGGTCTAAAATGGGAATTATGCTTTAAAACATAATAAGAAAGAAATACATGCAATCCTTTTTTATTTAATACTGTACTAATATGCTGTTTTCACTTTCTTCTAGTCAATGGGAGAAATGACAAGCATGGCCAATGGCAGCATTACTGTGTCTGAATTTGTATTACAATGCACCATCAACTCAGATCAAAGTCTGCTCACCATTTCCATACTTATAATAGTCTACCTTCTGTCTCTGTTTGGGAATCTGCTGGTAATCTTGGTAATATTATGGAACCATCAGCTCCATGCCCCAATGTACTTTTACATTGTTGCCTTAGCCGTCATCGACTTGTCCAACAGTACAATCCTCATTCCTAAAATGATCTCTGTCCTGATGCTTGACACTGCAGTGCCTTATGGCGCATGTGTGCTACAGATGTTTGTAATATTGCATGTCGAAGAAATGGAATCTTTTGTTTTGACTTTTATGGCTGTTGATCGCTTTATAGCTGTGATCTATCCATTAAGGTACCCATCAATCATAACAAATAAAACGGTAGGTGTGGGACTCTTCATACTCAATGCTTTTGGACTGATTTTCAAGTCGCCATTCATATTTTTTGCTACTGAACTTTCATTCTGTCGCACTAATGTATTGCCCTATTGCTTCTGTGATTATGCTACTATGGTCCATGTTGCCTGTACTGATGATCCAAAATACCTGAAATTTTTGACAGCTGTAGTAATGTCAGCAGGTATGTTCCCAATGTTTTTCATCCTCTTCACCTATGCAAGGATTGCTTTGGCGGCACTGAAGATCTCCTCAGCAGAGGGTAAAAGCAAAGTCTTCAGCACTTGTCTCACTCATCTACTAGTAGTTGGGCTCTTTTATATCCCACTTCTCTCATCGTATGCTCTACCAGGAGCAGGAGTGAAATTGTCCACAGAAACTTACAACACCATGGTTATTGTCGGTAATGTGTTACCACCTATGGTCAATCCCATTATTTACAGTTTCAGGAATAAGGAGATAAAAAGCTGCATTCATCAACTTCTCACAGGAAAGAGAACATCTCCTCTACTCAATGACAAGTAGACAACATGAAATTGTGGAAACAACCTGTCACGTATTTCTTTATTAAAGTTGTACTTGTCCAGCCTGATAGAGCACTTGCAAGTTTGTGTTTTCTTTTTCTTTTCTACAAAACAACTATCCATTCATTTTCTAAATCTTATTTCTTCAGATAGATAGATAGATAGATACTTCATGACATTGTCATTTGGGGTCTGAGCCTGTTTTGTGCAGAACTAGATAGATAGATAGATAGATAGATAGATAGATAGATAGATAGATAGATAGATAGATAGATAGATAGATAGATAGATAGATAGATAGATAGATAGATAGATAGATAGATAGATAGATAGATAGATAATACTTTATACCACTTTACTGAAGCCCAAGCAAAGATATACATATTATAACAAACTGCAACCCCCCAAACACACACAAGAACTGCTAACTTAGATAATAACGGCTGCTGCCATCAAACATTGGCTTGTACGTGGGAGTAAGGATGTAGTCAGATCTGCCCAGTTGTGCCACTGGTTTAAATTTAAAGACGTTAACATTTGGAGAGAGCAGGTCCCACTTGTTGTGTCCACAGATGGAACATGTTGATAGAAGTTTGTTCCTACCAAAGTTCCTTAGTTGTAATCACCAGTATTCCAGGGTCAAAATGATTCATCATTAGAGTATTGGTTTCAGAGTGAATCATTGTCATGAATGAAAGAGTCCATTCAAACACAGTTCCAAAAACTGCCCCACAAGGAAAATGATCCGTCAAACTTAGGTTTGTAATACTTAAACGAAGAATCTTTATAAAATAAAAGATTTATTTTCAAAAATTCTCTGAAAAAGGGAAGTACCAAAGAGCACAAATGGCCCAGAGAGAGTTGCCTTAAACCACAAAGGCAATCTAAAACGAAAAAAGGCAAAGCCAAAAGTAGAGTACAAATGTAAAAAAATCTGCAGAATCAACAAAATACAATAATCACAAGAGAAGTCGCCAACACAACTAAGCAGAGTTTATAAGGGGCTGCTTGTTTCTTCAGCCTTTATAGGGCTGTGGTGAGTCTCTTGACAGAGATTGACTAGCATTCTTGCGGAAACACCCACAACAGATTGAACATAATAGAAAAAGCATAGACACAATGAAACTAAATAAAACACAAAGCTAACCAAATACAGAATGCAAATAATTAACACAAATAACAATATTAAGGCAAACAAAATAACCAAGAATGAGCAAAAAAGAATAAAAAAGGAATTTTAACAACAGCCAGGGCAGGAACCCTAGCTGAAATATAACAGTTCTGATGTAACTAACCTCCCTAGGCAGTAACGTGGACGACTTCAGTCACATTCAGTTACAATGTCTGGATTACACAATTTAGTTCTAATTATAACGTGCTCCCCTTTTCATCATTGCTTATTCACATTACATGTGCAGTCCTCCTCCGGCCTTTTCAATCTTGTTTGATTGTATCAGATGAAACCCATCCACCATTAAGATTCCAATTCAAATAAGTTTAAGTAGGTTCTCCACAGTAGCCATAAGATGTGACAGTTTATTTAACTTATTTAAAAGTGATCGAACATTCCTCATTATATATAGGTAGGTGAGATCTAAAACCTTTCCACCTTAGTTTAATCATTGCTCCCAATCTTCATCTTTTCCATCCATGGACAATCTGGATGAGGTGTAACAGAGTCCGTGGAGTATGGGAATATTTAATATCACACTTTACTTTCTCTCACATTTTCAGATGTTATAGATGTAAGGTGGCCTTCAAATCCTCTACATTTACTCTGTGATATCTCTCAAGTTCTGCAGGTTATCCGAAAGGAAGTTGAGACGAGCTGTTGCTTGGGGTTGTAATAACAGCAGCGAATCTTCAGTTTAAAAATCTATTTAGAAATGTATAGTGACAAGACAGATGCCAGATTAGAATCTTAACATTACTA
Organism: Erpetoichthys calabaricus; assembly: GCF_900747795.2. Taxonomy (NCBI): domain Eukaryota; kingdom Metazoa; phylum Chordata; class Cladistia; order Polypteriformes; family Polypteridae; genus Erpetoichthys; species Erpetoichthys calabaricus. The sequence continues at coordinate 306,640,178 of NC_041397.2, read as the reverse complement.
ATTGTAAAAAGAAGTTTATTAAGTACTAGGAAAATCAAATCACTTTAGAGTCATGCAGTCAAGGAGGTGGTGGGGGAAATAATCTTCACAAGCCAACTGGTTGATTGAGATATGTCTTCTTCTTTTACATACCATCAAGGGCTCTGTGAGAAGCTGATTAAGATGCCCAAAAGGCCTGGGTAAATTGGTGGGTGGGGAGTTTCAGTTGTTATCACCTGGTTTAATGGCTCTGCTGTTGTGGAAATGACCTGAAAAGCAGTAATTTACATGACAGGGTTACCTTTAGTCATCTCAGCCTTAAACGTAAGGCCTTCTCTGGCTAAAACTCTTATCAGACCAATTTATAGCCAATATCAGTATCAAAAAAGTATCCATCATCCAACCTGCTATATCCTAACTACAGGGTCACAGGGGTCTGCTGGAGCCAATCCCAGCACGCAAGGCAGGAAACTAACCCCAAGCAGGGTGCCAGCCCACCGCAGGGCACACACACGGGACAATTTACAATTGCTAATGCACCTAATCTGCATGTCTTCGGACTGTGGGAGGAAACCCATGCAGATATGTGGAGAACATGCAAACTCCATGCAGGGAGGACCCGGGAAGTGAACCCGGGTCTCCTAATTGCGAGGCAGCAGCGCTACCCACTGTGCCACTCTCAAAAAAGTTCTTGAATGACAGTCTTTAATTGTGATAGTTTTTCACCTTCAAAAGTATCAGCTTTAATATTAGCCTTTGACATCATAAAGCAGGAACTGTATGCATAAAGGTGTACATATCAAATGCTTTAATAATCCATTCACCCATTAATCCAGTTTCTACCTCTTTGCCAGTCTGTGTTATGGAAGCAGCAGTCTAAACAAAGAAACCCAAACATCTCTTTTTCCCGATACCTACCAGGGGAATACCAAGGTGCTCCCAGGCCAGCCGAGAGATATAATGTCTCCAGCATGTACTAAATCTACCTCGTGGACTTGCCTGAAACATCTCCCCAGTGAGAAGACCAGGAAGCAATCTAATCAGTTACCTCAGTGTTTTTCAACCGGGGTTCCGCAGAGGGTTCCGTGAGTGCTAGCCAAGGGTTCCGCTGAAAAAGTCCTAAATCTCCGGAAAATGCTGGGACAAAATCCAGCATCGTGGTTTTATGTGGTTATTAATCATTCTTTAGTTCTTTAGTCAGTTGCTGTTTCTCTGTTAGTCTATGTCACTGCCTCATTCTCATCTGCCTGACAGGCCGGTTAACTGCCTGCTCCTCTGTTCTTATCTCTGTCCCTTCTCTCGCTCCCAAAGTTAAATGACGGCCAGAGTACAAGAACGGTGTGCTTTCACTAGCTATAGGTGGCGGTTGTGTGGGTACGACAGTTTGCGTGGTGTAATAGCAGTTAGGCTTGTCGTTTGCATTCATTTTTGTAAATTATTATTTTGATTTCAAACATGCACCAATTTGTTAAGAAGCGTAAATTAGAAGACGCCGCAGCACACGTCAATACTCAGGTTCTGGAGCAGTTGATTGAAGCTGCAGCTTCTACCGTTAGCACTGCAACCACTCAGCTGCAGTTGCCAAAAAATGCCGCCGGCAATCCGCACCTCAAAGTTCGCCAGTACAGTCACAACTACTTAGCTCTGGGATTCACTTGGATGGGAAACCCTGACTGCCCTTCACCACTGTGTATTGTTTGTGGCGAAAAACTTGCCAATAGTGCCATGGCGCCAGTTACACTTAAGCGGCATTTAACAACTAGACATCCGGAGGTATCAGACAAAAACGCACAGTACTTTCAGAGGACATTGGCCTTGAATAAGAAGCAAACGGCTGCGTTTGAGAAAAAGTTCAAGATAAGTAAGTAAGCTCAAGAAGCAAGTTATGCTGTGGCGGAGATTGCTGCTAAGAAAATCCATCCATCCATCCATTGTCTCCCGCTTATCCGAGGTCGGGTCGCGGGGGCAGCAGCTTGAGCAGAGATGCCCAGACTTCCCTCTCCCCGGCCACTTCTTCTAGCTCTTCCGGGAGAATCCCAAGGCGTTCCCAGGCCAGTCGAGAGACATAGTCCCTCCAGCGTGTCCTGGGTCTTCCCCGGGGCCTCCTCCCGGTTGGACGTGCCCGGAACACCTCACCAGGGAGGCGTCCAGGAGGCATCCTGACGTCGCTGAAACGGTAATTTTACCTGCATGCCAAGAAATGGTGAGGATTATGTTTGGGGAGGATGCCGTATCATAAATTAATAAGATTCAGACAATACGATAAGTAGGCGTATTGCTGACATGTCCAGCGATATTGAGTGTAATGTTCTCTCAAAAATTAAAAGTCGTGGGTTCTTTGCAATTCAGGTCGACGAGAGCACAGACATCAGCGGTAAAGCACAGCTCTTTGCGTTTGTTCGCTTTATTGACAATGAAGCTATTATGGAAGCCTTTTTTTGCTGCAAAGAGTTGCCAGAAACAACAAAAGGACAAGATGTTTATGACGTTTTAAATTCACATTTGCAGTCTTGCGAGTTGACTTGGGAAAACTGTGTTGGCAGGAGGGTGCGCCTGCAATGACAGGAAATGTCAAAGGCTTTGTCTCGCTGGCACAACAACAGAATCCCAATATTATCGTCACTCATTGTTTTCTTCATAGAGAAGCACTGGTTGCTAAAACAATTGGACCTGAACTGAAGTCTGTACTGGACATGGTGGTGAAAATAGTTAATTACATGAAGATCCATCCATCCATCCATTTTCCAACCCGCTGAATCCAAACACAGGGTCACGGGGGTCTGCTGGAGCCAATCCCAGCCAACACAGGGCACAATGCAGGAACCAATCCTGGGCAGGGTGCCAACCCACCACAGGTACATGAAGATGAGACCACTAAAATGTCATCAGTTTGCAAAAGTTTGCGAAAGTGTGGAAGCAGACCACGTCACTCTCATCCAGCATACAGACGTACGATGGTTGTCTCGGGGAAAAGTTTTGCGTCGTTTCTACGAACTAAGAGAAGAGATGTTAGTCTTCTGTTCGCAAGGAAACCTGAAGGACTTTGCAGAAGTTCTGGGCGATGAATTTTGGGTGTTCTAAGCTAGCATATTTGGCTGACATATTTCACGAATTGAACTTCTTGAACAGTGGCATGCAAGGCAGGAACGAAAACATCTTGACGTCAACGGACAAAATAAGTGCTTTTCAGAAAAAATTGACAATTTGGAAGAAACGCGCAAGTGCAGGGAATGTGGAAATGTTTCCTAGTGTTGTTGACAGAAACTATCAGGACATTTTGCCATTGATTTTGAATCACTTGGACACACTGTTGGCAGGTCTCAGCAAATATTTTCCATCAATATCTATGGACCAGTACGACTGGGTTCGAAACTCATTTGTAGAATTTGAACCATCCGAAGGACAGTTCACCTTGTCAGAAGAGGAACAGCTTGCTAGTATTGCAAGTGACAGAACACTGAGGCGAACGCACTCAGAGTTAAACCTGGATGCATTCTGGATGCTGGTTGAAAAGGAGTACCCATCAATTGTTCAGAAAGCTCTGTGACTGTTGGTGCAATTTTCAACTTCTTACTTGTGCGAGTTTGGATTTTCAGCCTTAACCACAATTAAACACAAAAAGCGAGAACGACTGTTGTCAGTCGAAGAAGAACTTCGTGTGTGTCTGTCTAAAACACGACCCAGAATTCAACTTATCAGCAAAAATCATCAAGCACAAATTTCTCATTGAACGTTTGACTACTGCGATGTAATGGTAACTATAATAAAATCATCATCTTAAATTTCTACTATAGATAATTGCAGATTTTAACTTTTATGTAACTTTTTAAAAAAATTGTTGTTAGTGACGTTTGGTGAATTGTGAATAGGCCGAACATAAATTTTGAAAATAGTATGATTAAACATAAAAGCTAAGTTTCCGCTCATCTGGTTTATTACATGATATAGGACATACTGGTGGATAATTGCACAGGCTTCTGTGAGCAAGGTAACCATTCGTGCAAGGTTCCACTCCAGTAAAAAGGTTGAAAAACACTGAGTTACCTAGCCCACCTCAAATGGCTATTTTTAATGTGGTGCAGTAGCGGCTCTACTTTGAGCTCCTCCCAAATGTTTGCTGTCCTCACCCTATCTCTTTGGATGAACCTAGACACACTATGAAGGAAGCTCTTTTCTCCCAGTTGTATCTATGATCTAGTTCTTTCAGTCATAACATATAGGTGAGTGTAGGAACATAGACTGACTAATAAATCAAGACTTTGGCCTTTCAGCTCTGCTCCCTCTTCATCACAAGGTCCATATAATGCCTACATTGCTCAAATCCTCCTGTTCATCCCTCACCCTCTTCTTCTCTCACTCTTGAAGAAGACCCCAAGATACTTACATTCCTCTGTTAGAGGTATCACCTCCTCCCCAAACTAGAGTGGGCATTCCACTCTTTTCTTGCTAAGAATCATGATTTTAGACTTATAGGTGATGATCCCCATCCTGACCGCTTCACACTCAGCTGCAAACTACCCCAGTGTACGCCTGAAGTCACCATCCGATGAAGCCACAGGACCACATCATCTAGAAAAAGCTGGACCCCCTCCACCCCTTGACTGCAAATAGAAATTCTGTCCAGAAAAATTGTGAACAGGATCAGTGATAAAAGGGAGCACTCACCGGGATCATTTATGACATACTGTTGGGAATGTGAATCAAGCTCTCACTCCATTTATAAAGAAACTGAATAACCCGTAGCAATAGGCTTGGTATTCCATATTATTGAAGCACCTCTCACAGGATACCCAAAGGAACACAGTTATATGTCTTTTCCAAGTCCACAAAACATATGTGGACTGGTTGGTCTGACTGAATATGGATGTGTAGTTATGCATGCAATAGAATGGTGGAAGCATCTGTCTGTGCATTTTATTAACACGCCTTACACTACACCACTACACAGGTACAAAAAGCTGAATTAAATACCAGCAGCACTGTGTGTAAAAAAGGACTGACAGAACAGGCAGACCTTGGGTTATAAACAACTTTCATTCCCGCAGAAATTCTCAACCTGATTTTGAATGAAAGACAATCTGAACTGAAAAATGCTCTTGTGGACTAAAATAGAAAGGATGCTAACACTCCCAAACACTTATATATTTTTCTGTCAAGAAATTAAACTTCCTAGGGACATTTCTAAGTATGGGGAATATAATGGCATGCTTTATACATACCTAGCAAGCCATGTTTAAAAGTTTAAAAGGATCACATTGAATTTTTAATTTATTGCAGCACCATCTTTGTTTTGGATGGATGCTACCATTTTGTGGAATTTGCTGCTATAAACAGCTCGGAGTTACTAGAGGTGTGGCCACAGAAAACTTGATCGTTTTCTTCAACTGTGAGACAATATAAAAAAAAGTTAGAACATTAGAACAGGGGGCAGCACGGTGGCGCAGTGGTAGCGCTGCTGCCTCGCAGTAAGGAGACCTGGGTTTGCTTCCTGGGTCCTCCCTGCGTGGAGTGTGCATGTTCTCCCCATGTCTGTGTGGGTTTCCTCTGGTTGCTCCGGTTTCCTCCCACAATCCAAAGATATGCAGGTTAGGTGCATTGGCGATCCTAAATTGTCCTTCCTGGGGATTTGTTCCTGCCTTGCGCCCTGTGTTGGCTGGGATTGGCTCCAGCAGACCCCCGTGACCCTGTGTTAGGATATAGCGGGTTGGATAATGACTGACTGACTGACTAACTGACATTAGAACAATCTAGATGAGTACAAGCTATTCAGCCCAACAAAATTCACCAGTCCTAGCCACTTAATTCTTCCAAATAAAATCAAGTAGAGTATTGAAAGTCCCTAAAGTCCTACTGTCTGCCACAATACTTGGTCACTTATTCCATGGGTCTATGGTTCTCTGTGTTTAGAAAACCTCCTAATGTTTGTGTGAAATTTACTCTTAACAAGTTTCCAACTATGTCCCCATGTTCTTGATGAACTCATTTTAAAATAACAGTTTTGATCCACAGGATTAATTCCCTTCATAATTTAAAACACGTCACTCTTCTTTTGCTTAAACTGTAAGGCTGAGCTCTTTTAATCTTTCCTCATAACTCATCCCTTGTAGCCCTTGAATCAGCTTACTCAACCTTCTCTGCACTATTTCCAATGCTGCTATGTCCTTTATGTATTCTGGAGACTGCACAAAACTGCACACAGGACTTAAGATGAGGCCTCACCAATGTGTTACAAAGCTTCAGCATAACCTCCTTGGACTTGTACTTTACTCATCATGGTGCTATATAACCTGACATTCTCTTAGCCTTATTAATGGTACCAGAACACTGTTTGGAAGCTGATAGTGTCAATTCCACTATGACTCCTAAGTCACTCATAAAGGTAGACTTTCGATTTTCAAATCTCCCATTGTGTATTCCAACCTAACGTGTACTTCCCATGTGTAACACTTTACATTTACTGACATTAAATTTCAGTTACCACAAATCAGCCCAAGCCTATATACTGTCCAAGTCCCTCTGTGATGATTCAACAGATTCTAGATTATCTGACAGTCCACCTAGCTTGGTATCATCTGCAGACTTAACCAGCTTGTGACTTACATTCTTATCCAAATCATTTATATAATTAAATATAGTAGTGACCCCAGTACTGACCCCTGCTGGACACTTCTCTTAACATCAGGCAGTTCTGATAAGGTTCCTTGCACCATATCCCTCTAGTTCCTGTGTCAGTCAATTCTGCACCCTCACACACAACACCCTGATCTCCCACTTCTTTTAGTTTAATGTCCATCACTCATGTGGCACCTTATGAAATGCTTTCTGAAAAGCAAGATAAATAATGTCATATGCTCCACTCAAGTGTATCCTTTTGTTACTACCTTCCAGCATGTTGGTAAAACTTGACTTTCCTCATCTGAACTAATGTTGACTACTCAATGAAACTTGCGTTCTTGCCATGAGTTTCTCAATCTTTTTTTTAATAATTCCTTCCATTAATTTACCTGTGATACAAATTAAACTTTCTGGCCTATAGTTGCTTGGATCTGTGTGGTCTCCCTTTTTATATAATGGGATAATATTTGCCATTTTGCATTCTTTCAGAATTTCACTAGTTTGCAGTGACTTCCTAAACATATGTGTCAAGGGTTTATATATATACTCACTAACCTCCTTAAGAACTCTTTGATAAATATTATCTGGTCCTGATGAATTGTTTGATTTCAGCCTATTTAATCTGAGCAGCACATCTCCCTCTACAATTTCCAAATCACTCAGTACATCCTTAGTAGTCCCTGTTACTGCTGGGAGGTTATTCACTTCCTCACATCTAAAGACCTCAAAAAATTGAGAGTTTAGAATGTCTGCTATTTCATTGACTGTATGTTTTAATTCCCCTTTACTATTCCAGATACACTTCACTTCCTCTTTCACTGTTCTTTTACTTCTAAAATAATAAAATACACTGTTATACAGGTATACTTTTTATTTGTAAGCAGGGAAAGTTAACATTAAAATAACAAGTAGAAGGCACGTTACAGTAGCTTTGAACTGCAACATTCCGTAGTGTGTAGCTCTTCCTCTTTGCTGTGTGCTGTGGTTTATAGGCCTTCTGTAAATCAATGACACGTTCATTTCTCAATTCTTCGAACTCCTGGCTGATATTACGCAAACTTATTGTTTGTGATTTTAACATACACGTTGGTTGTTTTTTAAACCTTTGGTTAATGACTTTTTATCATTATTGGACTCTTTTAATTTTATCAAGTCAATTAATGCTCCAACTCATTCTGTCGATCACACCACTGATCTCATTCTTACACATTGTATTTAAGTTAATAATACTGATATATTTGATGTTCCTTTTACAGATCATTTCTCTGTAATGATTTGAGTATTACTGTTATTACGTTACTACTACAGGTTGTGCCCTACGCTATTCTCACTTTTTAAATTCTTACATTATATTTGATTTTAAAACCATATTCTCTAGTCTTGATATACAAGGCCAATGTTGTAGTATTGACGATTCTGTCTTATCTTTAAATTCATCATGTAAAATGATTTTAGACTCAATTTTGCTCTCTTCAAGATACGCTGCAAAAAGGGAAGACCAATTCCTTGGCTTAATGACACTACATGGCAGATGCGCCATGCCTGTAGAATTGCTAAACGGCATTGGTAAAAAGATAGGTTTGCTGTATCTAAGCAGATTTTTAGGACTTCTCTCTCTGCAGTTAAGAAATCTAAACATACTGCTATTTGCAATCGCCATTGAACCTCTGGCAGTTCACTGTCGAAATGCTTATCAGATAAAGGGGATTATCAGAGAAGGACTGGAACAGAAAATTTCTCTATATGCAGATGATATGGTACTGTATATATCAGACCCACAAAATACTGTGCCTGCAGTCTTAACAGTACTTACAGAATTTCAAAAGATCTCTGGTCTCAGAATTAATTTGAATAAAAGTGTGCTCTTTGCAGTGAATTTCTCAAGCATACAATATTAGATTGGACACCTTCCCTTTTATTATTACAGATCAGTTTAAATATAAATATCACAAGTAAACATAAAGCTCTTTATCATCAAAATTTCGCCATCTGTATGGAAAAAATTAAGCAAGACTTGCATAGATGGTCAACCCTTTATCTCACTCTAGCTGGAAGAATTAACATTGTTAAGATGAATATCCTTCCTAAGCTTCTTTTTTATTTCAGAACATTCCAATATATATCAATAAATCATTCTTTGAGCAATTAGATTCAGCCATAACCTCATTTATTTGGAACCTAAAACATCCACGTATCCAAAGAGCGACCCTACAAAGACCTAAGACAGAAAGTGGCATGGCTCTACCTAACTTTCAGTTTTATTACTGGGCAGCAAATATACAAGCTATAAAAACCTGGACACAAATAGATGAACATACACAGGCTTGGTCCGCAATAGAAATAAAATCCTGCAGTACTTCTTTATATTCCCTGCTTTGTACCCCAATAAATGCAAGTTATCACCAATATACTAATAACCCAATTGTGCTTCACTCACTCAGAATATGAAACCAATGTAGAAAGCATTTTAAGATGGAGAATCTTTTATCTGTGGCACCTCTGCATGAGAACCTCCTTTTTCAACCCTCACAAACATATGCAGTTTTTAATATCTGGAAAACATTTGGGATTAAATTACTTAGAGATCTTTATATAGACAACATCTTTGCATCCTATGAACAATTACATTCCAAATTTAATTTTCCAGCAACACATTTCTTTCACTATCTTCAAATTAGAAACTTTGTTAAACAGAACCTGCCTGATTTTCCTCATCTCCCACCTTCTTCTATGCTGGAAAAAATATTGCTCAGTCTCGAGGACTTAGACAGCATTTCTGCAATATATAAAAATATTTTACAGTCCCTCCCTTTCAAAGATCCAAGAGGACAATGGGAAAAGGATCTCTCACTCAACATATCAGAAAAGGAGTGGAAGGTAGCAATGCAGAGAATTCTCTCGAGCTCCATATGTGGAAAGCATACAATTATTCAACTCAAAATTATATATCGAGCACATCTGTCTCGCTTGAAATTGTCCAAAATGTTTCCAGGGCAAGATCCAAACTGTGAACGCTGCAATCAAGATCCAGCTTCACTGGGTCACATGTTTTGGGCCAGCACCAAGTTAACATCATTCTGGAAAAAAATTTTTAAGTGCCTTTCAGACAGCCTTGGTTTCACAATCGATCTTAATCCACTAACAGCTGTTTTTGGTGTTCTTCCAGATGGGCTTAAAGTGGAGAAGGACAAACAAACTGTGATTGCATACACCACACTATTGGCACGCAGACTTATTTTGCTAAACTGGAAGAATCCTAACTCTCCTCTTTTAAGTCAGGGGGTAACTGATGTTTATATTATTTGAAATTGGAAAAAATCAAATTCGCACTTAGAGGATCTGTACAGAACTTTTTCAAAACCTGGCAGGATCTGATCAATAATATTTTAGAATAAGCTCTTAAAGCACTGAGGAAGTAGATGCTCTCCCCATTTCTTTTTTTTCTCCATTTATCTGTATCCGCCTATTAAACTCATCAATTTATTAATTTTTACTATTTTTAAGTTTTATTCCATTGGCCATGCTCTCTTTCTCAGGGGTGGGGGTTGATTTGTTTTCAATCCTATTTTTTTGTAACAATTGATCTATTTGTACGGAATAATTACAATAAAATCAATAAAAGTTAACGAAAAATAAATAAATCTAAACATTAGGTTACTTTGCTGATTTGGTATCCTCACATTCTAATAAACCTAAGCGCTTCTTTAATGCAATTAATGTAGCTATCTATCCCCATTCAGAGACGGGATTAGTATTGCTTTTTCATGTGTGCAGTTTCTTTCATTCTTTGTCAGCAAAGCTGATACTATCTGTTCTGGCATTGTTCCTACTGGTACTGTAATTCCTGTTGTTAATCATTGTATTGTCTTGAAATCTTGTGATGTTGTTTCACTTTCACAGCTAAAAAGTACTATTGACAAAATTCAACTTACTTTCAGTCCTCATGATGTCATTCCACTATGCCTCTTAGTTGAAGCTTTTGATGTTCTGAGTCCATATTTGGTAGCTATTATCAATGTTTCTATTAGTGAGGGAGTTGTGCCCTCATTTTTTAAACATGCGGTGGTGCAACCTTGTCTAAAAAAGGCAGATTTAGATCCTGGAGTGTTCACCCGATTTCCCAATTGCCATTTCTGATTGAAATATTAGATAGAATTATTTATAATCAATTGATTGATCATCTTAATTGCAATAAATTATTTGAGATCTATCAGTCTGGCTTTCAGTATTTTCAAGGTGTTGATACGGCCCTCTTGAAAGTATTTAATGACATCTCTCTTATTACTGACTCAGGTGGGGCTGCAGTTCTTGCCCTCCTAGACCTTTATGCAGCTTTTGATACTACTGACCATGAGATCTTGGTGTTGTGGCTTGAACATCTGGTGGGGCTTAAAGGGGCTGCTCTTAACTGGTTCTCAGGTCATATCTTACTGGTAGACACTTTTGTGTGTCTTTCAATTCCTGTTTCTCATCTACTGCTCCTGTTAAATGTGTTATTCCTCAGGGATACATTTTAAGTTCTATCTTATTTTCTATTTATCTTCATCCTATAGGAGCTATTTTCAGGAAATTTTATATTATTTATTAATACAGGTAAAATTCCGTTGCAACGAATATCATTACAATGAAATTTTCATTACAATGAAGTGTTTTTATGGTCCCAACAGCTTCCCCATATGACACGAGTCTATAGAAATCTTGTAACTACAAAGTACATTCAGCAGATGCTTTCATTACAACGAAGTGCCCTAAAGACCTTGAAATGCCTGAATGAATCCTCCACAGAGCAGTTAGTTCTGTGGCCGCAGCTCAGTTGTGCACAACAACCCCCCAAACAGAAACACTGTAAATTTTTTCTTTCTTCGAACTTTCCTCGTAGTTTTTTTTTTTTTTTTTTGCCTAATTTTGTTTCCTGCGGATTTCAGTGATATCTTTTGCTTATTGCTCGTCAACATTTGAAAAACATCCATTGGAATTTAACTCATTGTCACCCTCCTATAGAAACGGCAGACACGAAAAAACGATAACAGTTCATATTAGAAAAAAAAGCTCTTGATTGCGGCAAAAAGGAAAAAGACGTTGCCAGTGAATTCGTAATTTCGCTATCGCTGTTGACGCTGTCAACTTTCTTGAAAGACCAAGCAAAAAAAGAAGAAAAATCTCCGGTTGCAATCGAAAAAGCAGTTTTTATGTGGTTCAGTGATGCACGTTCAAGAAACATTCCTATCAGTGCGGCACTCATTCAAGAAAATGTCAGGTTTGTAAACTTGGGACCTCCCACAACTAGACGACACGCCGAAGAGCGTCCCGACTTCCAAACTCCGCGTCTATGGAAGACTGTTTATCTGTTGCTGGGGCAACAGCCGGCTCAAAGCTGTGCTGCGTCTCTCAACCAAAGCAAACAGAAAAGATATCGATGGGTGATATGCAAGGAACATTGTAAATGCAGGTAACAGGTAACTTGATCACTGATCTGCTGTGTCTCTGTATAGCAGAGTGGTAGATCACACTACAATAAATAAGTGTGCCATTCCTGTTTCAAGCTGAATAAAGCTGGTTTTGCTAAAGTACTGAGACTCAGCCTCGTGTTTTGGGGTGCAAGACAGGGACTTATAGCGTGACCCCGATCATTTATGATTTGTTTCTGTGTTGCTTCACTGCAGCGCTATGAGCCTGTTGTTACCCTTCCCGGCAACGGACAAACGATCTTCCACAGACGCAGCAATCGCGCTTCAGGACGCACTTCAGTGTGTCATTCCCGTTGGGTGGGGAGTGGGGGGGGGGTCTCAAAAGAGTTCAGAAACCTCACAATATGAAGAAAAAAAAAAAGATGATTCAGCTCCTGATTGATAACTGTGCTGCCCACAACATGCTTCCACATTTAGATAATGTTCACATTGAATTCCTCCCACCCAACTGCATGGCAGCGCTTCAGCCATTGGATTTGGGCATCATTCGCACCCTGAAAGTGTATTATCGCAAGGAAATGCTGAGAAAAATTCTCGTCAGCATAACTTGTAGACAGTAGGAGATTAAAATTAACGCAAAAGATGCTATTGAAATGATTGCAAAAGCCTGAGCGCAAGTTAAAGAAAGCACTATAGCAACAAATCCAGAATCTCATTACAACAAAATTTTCATTACAATGAAATATTTTTTAGGTCCCTGGGAGTTCGTTGTAACGGAATTTTACCTGTATATTTTTTATTATTTATGGTACACAGGTTTATATTCCTGTTTGTAACTCTGTAATTAATCAGGTGCCCAACTGTCTTTTTGAACTAAGATCCTGGATGACTGACAATTTTCTTGATCTCAATCAAAATAAAATTGAAATGCTAAAAGCTCAAATTGGTCTCGAACTTCTTGGCTCTTTCGCTGACTTTAGCAAACCTCAAGTCCGTAATCTTGGTGTCATTTTTGACAGTAGCCTCTCTTTTGAAAAACAAATTAACTCTGTAGTAAAGAGTTGCTTTTTCCAGCTTCATCTTTTAGCTAAGATCAAAACTTTATTATCTCCCAGGGATTCTGAGAAAACTACTCATGCTTTTGTCTTTTCTCGGCTTGATTACTGTAACTCGTATTCTGGTATCAGTAAATCCCGGATACACAGGTTGCAGTTGGTTCAGAATGCTGCTGCCTGTTTTTTGGTTGGGACAAGAAAGTTTGTTTCTGTTTCTCAAATATTAGCTTCTTTACACAGGCTGACTGTTAGTTTCAGAATTGACTTAAAAATTTTGTTGCTAGTTTTTAAATCATTACATGGGTCTGCCCCTGCCTATTTATCTGAATTGTGTGTTTCACACCAGCCATCCAGAGAGCTTAGATTTACCGGTCAGTTGTCTCTTTTGGTCCCTCGCACTAAGTGTAAAACTAAGGGGGACAGGGCTTTTGCAGCTGCTGCCCCTCATCTGTGGAACTCTTTATCTCATTACATTAAATAGTCACTTTCAATTGAACTGTTTAAAATGAGATTGAAGATTCTTTTCTATTCTCTAGCTTTCAGTGACTTTCACTGATACTGATGCCTTGCCCTATTCTTAGTCATCTTCTTTCTTTTTTTATATTCACCACTGGCTGTATTTTATTTTATTGTATTCTTTTTTTCCTATACATTTCTATTTATTTTATTTATGTTTGTTGTATGTTTTCATGTAAAGCATGTTGGCTTCACCAATACTGAAGTTGTTTTAAATATGCTCTATAAATAATTTGACATTGACATTACTGGCAGTGCAATCGCTTTACTTACAAGTGACATAAGATAAGTGTGTTGCGTGGGGGAGGTTGTTGCGTCTGCTACATCCCATTCTCCAACTGGGATTTCTGAACTCTATTACAACCTTATGGTACCACAGACGTATATGTAGTTGGACGTTGCCCGAACGAATGTTATGTAGTGCATTGCTGTACTTTTTATAGACACCATATACGGGTACAGTACACTGCAGTATAGTGAGATGTTTTAGAAAATTCATCTTCACTATGCATCACCAGTCATAAAACTGGTCATATGGGCATTCAGGATGGCCCAAAAACTGAGTGGACTTTGCTCATTAACAAGTAAAAGAATAATCATGAAATCAGTTCAGTTTGAGTCTTGAAATGAAGTACTCACAAACCCAAGTGTTTATGCAATAATTGGTTCCCACAGGATAAACTACACATTTAAACATAAACATCATCTAATCTGATCCTTTGTCACAGGGGGTTCTGCAAATCTCAGTGGACTGAAGACCTTGCAATAAAAATACCATATGCCATGAATACAGTCTGCTGAAATGCTGCCTCCACTTTTAGCTCTCTCCACTCTTCTAGAGTTTTTAATTAATTTGGTAATTTGTTATTTTAAATGAGCTTCATATTATGCACCACTTGGTGCTAAATGTTTTATAAACATAAGATTCTGTCTGTTATACAGAGCCCTCAGATAAATTACATTGAATTTAAAACTCAAACATTGTATTGAGTTTTAGTCCTATTAAATCTTTCCATGCTACCCATAACCTCTGAAGAACAAAACCTGAGAAAGAAGAAGAAGCCGAAAAGATCACAGGTATTATATGATCTTATTATTACTATAATGTTAGTAATTTATTTCATGGTTCAAGTTTTTTATTTAGTCATGTTTATACAGGAAAATATTAACTTTGTCTTCTCAGTTGCCTCCAATAACAGGTAGAAATAAAATAAAAAAACAGATAGAGACAAGACAGGTTATAACTTACACAGAAATTCTAAAATATTTATTTTTATACGGAAACAGATTCTTTTCTAACTACTTCTAACACTTTGATAGCATTTTTACCTAGAAAGGTTACATGATACATGTCAAAAACGCTCCAGTTCTGAAATTTCTATTATCTTTGATATTCCTTATTAAATAGACGTATGGCAGTGAGGAAAAAGGAATTTCTGGAGGGATTTGTTTGGGACTTTAAAGCGACTCTTCTCCCTAATTAACTAAAGTAAAGTGCTGCGCATAATGGCTGTCTGTCATCAATTGAGATGATCTCCTGTTTCTTCAACGTAACCCTCTGACACATACTTATCAAATCATCAATATCAGTCCTAGCAGCTTTAATAGTATTTTTGTTAATCTGCTGAAGCGTTTTAAAGTTTGAGTTGTCAGACCACTAAGCCAGGCAATGAAGCTGAAAGTGATGACAGACTGATCACCTTTATGCAACTTTTGATACTACTGACCATGAGATCTTGCTGTTGTGGCTTGAACATCTGGTGGGGCTTAAAGGGGCTGCTCTTAACTGGTTCAGGTCATATCTTACTGGTAGACACTTTTGTGTGTCTTTCAATTCATGTTTTTCATCTTCTTCTCCTGTTAAAAGTGTTGTTCCTCAGGGGTCCATTTTAAGTCCTATCTTATTTTCTATTTATCTTCATCCTATAGGAGCTAATTTCTTGTACTACTTGTATTTTTGGTAATCTGCTGAAGCGTTTTAAAGTTTGAATTGTCAGACCACTAAGCCAGGCAATGAAGCTGAAAGTGATGACAGACTGATCACACTGACGTAAAAGGACTGCAGGAGGTCCTTGTCCACTTTAAACAGTCAGAATTTACAGAGGAGAAATACATGTTTATTGCATTTAGGGTTTATAAACATATTAAATGTCATCCCATCAAGAGGCAATTGGTGACTTCAGCCTGTCGCTGCCAAGTGTGGGCTTTGACACTCACTGACACCAAACAGAAAAAAGCTAAAACAAGATGAATATAAAAGTAATATTCTTAATATTGTAGTGGATCGTAAATGTTTGGCAGCAAAAGTGACCCATTAAAATACATAAGGGTGTCCTTCCTATTTTAAGGGAAGGGTTACTTCATTACTATTTATGTACGAAACATTAGCATATTTATGTTTCAATAAAGAACATGGTGTTGTACAACGTTATGTTTTATCACTAACTAGCTATGTTACCTGTCAAAGACAGGCAATCAGATACATTTAAAAATACTTGTACCCTCAGCATGTGTCCTACGCCTTTCCTCATGTATGTCAGCCTCTCTTACTCGGGGCATTCTGTCTTGAAATCATTAGACTGAGAAACCAAAGTGAAAATGACCAATCCTGACTAAAACCTAACAGACCAATCAGATGGTTTGGAGAGATCAGACACACATGCAGACAGTACCATTTTTATTATATAACAGATAGATTTTTCAATCCTGTAATCCTGAACTAGATTACGTCAATTCAAAACTGGATGGATGGATAGATGATCATAAAGATACTAAGATAAATAAATGTGATAACAGCTATATAATAGATATATACACAGATTTGCAAGGGGCTATAAGCCAGATAGACAGATAGATGTGAAAGGCACTATATAATAGATAGATAGATAGATAGATAGATAGATAGATAGATAGATAGATAGATAGATAGATAGATAGATAGATAGATAGATAGATAGATAGATAGATAGATAGATCTATTATAATAAAAAAATCCTGGGACAAGATGTGACTTTTTCAGAGAGATACTTTCATGTCCCGCGTGATGATGAGAGTTTGTGCCAAGAGATTTAACCACGCCCAGGGCCGGAAATAAAAGACAAAGAGTAGATGGCAAAGTAGAACGTCGCAAAGAATTCAAAAACTTTGCCACTTTACACATGCAGAGCTGGTAAGAGATAATGAAAGTGCTAAAATTAGAAAGTCTCAAAAAAATGATAGTAAAGGTTGCATTTGCGCAAACAAACAGAAATTATTACTAGGTGAAATAGCGAAACAGTAAAAAAGAGATATTGTTTGGATTTAAACTTTAAGTTTGAGACTTGTAGATCATCTAATTTGTGTTGCCATCAGGGAAAAGTAGTGTTTCTTGCCAATGAAGAGGCGTATCTGCGAGAATTAAAAGACTTGTTGTTTAGTGAAAGTGAAATCCACATACGTGAGTGGCAGAAACGTGAAGTTGCTGGTGCGTAGCGCATGCCGGCAGGGTTGGCGAGCGAAGTGAGCAGGGGGCAAGGCCTCCTAGTAATCATTAAACAATTTCTGTTTTTTTATGAAGCCCTTCATATAAATTTCTAAGTCCAGTAACATCTCAGTTAACAAAGCAGAAGTGTTTGATGGTTTTAGTTTGTTTTAAGTAATGACATCACTGGTGGTAGATGTACAATAGGAGGAATATGGATATGTATTGCTGTGGGAGTCCAGGTTGGGTCTGTTTGAGAGCGGAGGGGCTTCTTCTTATCTGCCTTACCCCGTGTCTACACATTCACACCATCATCTGTACCTCACACCTCACTTGCAGTCAGAAGCAACACTATCTGCACTCTCTTTCCTCGACTTCATGAGGTGATTCAAACCAGAATCCTTCTGAACCATGCATTATTATCTATGATCCTAGGCCAATCTATTTTAGAGGGCAAGTGCTCTCGGTATGCGATTCAGCTACATGGCATTTCTTTCCTCCAGCGTCTAACCTCTTTGTAGCCTTCATTTTAGTTTCTAAAATATATTGTTTTACATTTTCCTGGTAAACTAGGCAATTATATTTATTACATTCCACAGCTCTTAAAGTAATTATAGCATGCATGAAATATCTAAGCACTCATGTATAATGACTTTGCATTCTGCAGTATGTATGATATTAATGACTGACAATTATTTTGTGTAGGGAAGTTGCACAATGACTGGCACTGGGCTGTAGTGGACAGATATTTAAACTTGCATGTTGTATATCTATTCACTATAAAGGAGTTTCTTTATCAGAGGATTTGTTAACCAAGGTTATTCATTTTTTTTTTAAATACTGTAGAAATATCATACCAATAGAGGAGGTCAGTTCTAAGATCTTCAATTATCAGACACTTATCTTCCTCATTTTCTCAGCTATTTAAAGTACAAAATAAATGCTTTACTTTTTCAATATATTGTCAGATTTTAAAGTATTTTCAAGTGGGAGTTGTATCATGGTCACTATTTTGAGGAGATATTTCAATCCCTAACCTACTTAATCCAGATCAGGGAGCCTATCCCATCTGGCAAAGGGCACAAGACAGGAACAGTCCTTGGACAGGCCACTGGTCCACCACAGCCAAGGAGACAGCCAAGTAAGAATTTCTTTGGACTGTGTACACATGACAATAAACTTGCAGTTTTGCTAAATAAGCTTCAAATCGGAGTTTACCTGCTAAATCGCAACTTGAAACACTTAAGTTTTGGTATATGATTATTGGGATGTAAAGCATCAAATGGTTTTGCCCACTACCATAGCTACTCTAAAAACATATCACGTTTTACAGCTTGTTTGAGACGTATAAATGTATAGTTTCAGTGTTAGTCATCTGTTGCATAACTAAGCTTGGATCTTCAGACATCTGGGTTAGATTTCCAACTCAAGGTCTATTTGTGAGATGTTTTCATGTTCTCTCATATTTTTGTGTAGCTTCAGTTTTTCTACCACACGCCAAAGATATGTGTTTTAGGTATCATCGATTTGGTGAGAAACAGTGTCAGTGTGTGCATAAACAATGGTGTTCCAGCTCTCCACAGCCATGTCAGAAAAAAGTGTAGTTAGAAAATGGATGGAAGGAGAGTTGAATGGATAAATGGAAATCTAAGATTTAATTTTAAATGGATTAAATTAGCTATTTTTGCCCATCCATTTATATTCAATAAACCATAATGGATGAAAACATTTTTCGGAAAGGTTTGCACATTTATTAAAAATCACAAACTGAACTCTCTCACTTATGTAATGTGATAAAATAAGAACACAGAGACACAGGTTAATGGTTGGGGAGCCTCCCCGTATACTGGTTGTAGTGTCAAGTTCAAAATGAGATCAAAAAAATAATCAAACATTCGACAAAATAAAGTTCGTTCCTGACTCTTTTATACAGACAGTAAAGGAAGTGCAATTAACAGGGAGGAAATGCGGAAAAATAGTGGAGCTGACATTAATCGTAGTGGCGGGAGATGATGTCAGAATCTGAGGTGTGGAACCAAGGTCATTGGGGGGAATCTGGAAGTGTGATGACTCCACGGAGCTGGACGAGGAGTCTTTTGTACAGATGGGATGTGATGATCGGTAGGACTGCTTTATTCGGTTGTTTTTCTGCAGAATGAAGGAGAGAAAAGCATTAGTGCCTTGCTCCAGTCCCCCGTCCTTTGTTCTTTCACGCGCAATCAAGCCTTTTGACTGTCCCCTAAGCATGCGTGTGTGACAGTAAGTATTCAGACTTTTTGCTGTGTCACTCCAGATTGTGCTCAGGTGCCTCCTGTTTGCTTTATTTCTGCTTGAGGTGTGTCTAGAACTTGAATGGATTGCCAGTGGCAAAGTGAATTGCTTGAGTATCACTTAGAAAGAGACACATGTACCTGTGTATAGAAGGTCACACAATTCACACTGTATATTTGGATGAAAAAACTCTCTGTAGACCTCCATGATCAAACTGTGGTGAGGCAGATCAGCGCAGGGGGATAAAATCCTTTGTAAAGCTTTGAGTGTTCCCAGGGGCACAGCGGCCTCAATAATTGTGAAACCAAAGAAGGTTGGAATCATCTGAATTGGCCGCCCAGCCAAACTAAGTAACCAGACCAGAAGAGCTTATGTTTGTTGAGGTGACCAATAACCGAGCAGCCATTCTAAAAGAGCTTCAGAAGCCCTCTACTGAAATGGGAGAACCTGTCAGAAGGACAACCATCTCAGAAGAGCTCCAACAATCAGGCTTTTATGGTATAGTGGCTAGAACTGTCACATTTCTAGCCACTCGCTTCGCTCGCCAACCCCAGGTTTTGGTTAACCCGAAATACATTTTAAACAGATTCTTTTTTTCTTGTTAATTGTTACATATACATTATGTTCACTTTTACTTTAAAACTTCAGTAAAAACAATTTTTGGAATTAACTTTTCTTCAAGATTGCATTGAATTTTGATTCCTTGTTTGGTCTTACATTGAGATAATGCAACATATAACTGGCCATGATTGAATATCGTTTCTTTCTCTCTTTTAAATAAACCGACTTTTTCGAATGTTTGTCCTTGGGATTTGTTAATTGTCACTGCAAAAGCTATTCTCACAGGAAACTGTAAAAGTTTTAATACAAATGGCATATCAACTGCTCCTTTTGTGTCTAATGTTATTCGCGGAATATGTACTACATTACCTTTCTTGTCGCCTGTTAAAATTTTATATGTTAGAACTGTTCTACCAATTTTCAATACAACTAATACATAAATTACACAATAATATCACAATACATCCATCTTTCAACAGTAATTCGGCCAGTGGGAGACGGGACGGTGTTAACGTTTGTAGAAATTCTGTGCGATATCGTAAATTGATGTTTTCATCTTCCGCAATATCACCACCAACTGTTTCAGCATTTCGACAGGCAGATCTTTCTTCTTCACTAAGTCTTTGCTTACATTCTTTTTCAGAATTTGCATTCTTTTCTCTCCTGTGCTTTTGTGTTTTTTTTTGTCGCGCCTCTCTTTCTGCTTCGCTTAGTCGTGGTCATGTCACCTTTAACTTTTCATTTTTTCTAAAGTTGCTCTTTGTTCATTCTCTAAATCTTTGCTTACATTCCTTTTTTCCGATTGTGCTTTCTTTTCTCTCCATCGCTTTTGTGTTTCTTTTCGCCGCGCTGCTCTTTCTGCTTCGCTTAGTTGTGGATGTGTCATCTTTAACTTATCATTTTTTTACAGCTGCTCTTTGTTCTGAAAGTTGAAAGTGTCTCTCTAAAGTGTCTCTCTGTCTCACTTCAAATGTCTCTCTGTCTCTCTTCAAATCTGTCTCACGTAGATGTCAGTATGACGTGACTTGACCGTGTCGTGTGTGTCGCGGGACGTGACAATGTCTTTCTGAAGCGTCACTCTGTCTCTCTTCAAAAGATCACATCTCGTCTCATCCCAAGTTTTTTTTATATAATAGAGAGATATGCAAAAATCAAGGTAGATATTACATCAGCCATCAACATATGACATTAAATTTAAATTCCGGCATACTGTATATGGCTAATATATTCTTCGTTTAAGAAGTAATTTGCAAGACTAAATGTATACAGGACTCAATGAGTTCTTACAGACTTACTCTTTTTCTTTTAAAAGTAACTTAGTTACATTATTCATTTCTTGCAAAAAATGTAACTAAATATGTTACATAGTTAATAATTATAATGTGTAATTATAATAACTACATTACAACACATTACAAATAGTGTTTCACTTTTGCATTACTTTTTTCTTCTTTTGTATGAAATACTACAGATTTCACTGGCAGAATTCATTAACCTTCATAACACTGACCAGAAACATTTGATAATTTTATTGTGTTTTATAAATATTGTAGCACCCCCAGGGCCAGACCTGAGAGGGACACGCTCCAGAGGGAGTAGGAAAGCCTGGAGAAGCTGGCTATTAACAGCAGTCCTCTGAGCAGTGTAGGGGGGGTAGTTTGTGTAGACTCAGTACTAGAAATCATTTTGATAGCGACTCCCGATTGCTCAAGCCTATTGGCATCTTGCCTTACACCGAGTGCTGCTGTGATGATCACTGTGACCCTAAACTGGGCAGATTAAATTTGCCCCTCAGTGCATGCAGGATTTAATGTATACTTTGTGTATTTTGTTTTGTTCAAATATTTTCACTTGATTGCACACTATGCATGTGCTTAACCTCTGCCTAACTATCCATCACCAGACAACCAGAGTACGCATATGCACAATGTTAAGCCTTGTTTATACATATGTCATAAAGCTTGCGTGTAGGCCGCAACACAAAACGTGAGTGCTCTCAGTGACAAAAACACATTTATACTTGTGGCAACTCAATTGTTCAGTGTATTGATATCCTCCTAGCCTTGCACCTATCAATTTTATAGCAAAGGAAGTGAGATTCTGCCAATGGAAATATGAGTTGTGCCTGTTATTTTTGGCTTTAAAAGAGCAAAAAACGAGAAGGTAGACTTTTCACCAGAAGTGGTGAATGGAGGCAAGGTATAATATTCTCGTGAGTGGGTTACCTACATGATGATCAGATGCACTTCAGATATTTTTGCATGTCTACCTTGTGTTTTGATGACGTATTACATCATATTCAGCATGTCATTGATTATTCTGTAATCCACGTAATCAATCTCTCTTCAAAATTCATAACTTAGGATACACGGTATCACTTCTCCATCGTCGTGCAGTTTGAAAATCACTATCAAGTGAAGTGAAGTGGTGGCTCTGAGGCTAAGGGTCTGTGCTGGCATCTGGAAGGTTGCTGGTTCAAATCCCATTACTGCCAAAATGGATTGTACTTCATTGGGCCCTTGAGCAAGGCTCTTAACCTGAAAATTGCTCCAGGGTGATGTACAATGGCTGACCCTATGCTCTGACCCCCAAGGTCATGCACAAAGACAACTTTCCCTTGGGGACTGAAGAAAATGCAGTGTGCTCGAGCCATGTGATGGGGAAAGTCTCTGCGTCTGACTAGAGCGGATGCATCAAATATAATCCAGGCTTTACTCTGACAGAAGCAGGCAACATCTTTGCCAAAAAAAGGCAAATAACACAGTATTTTGGTTTTTTTTTTTGGAGCGGTAGGACTAATTTTTACTAATAACACACACACACACACACACACATATATATACAGTATATATGTATATTTACTTCAAGAAAATAAGCATTGTGTTATGTTACTTGTTACTTTAAAAAGTATTCAAACTTTGCCACACATGTTTACTTACCCCATAGCTCAGATGATTTGGTTGATAACGCCTGTAATGACATGCAAACTCCATTACTCCGTACTAAGTGCAAAACTAAGGGGTACAGGGCTTTTGCAGCTGCTGCACCTCGTTTGTGGAATTCTTTACCTAATTACATTAAGGAGTCACCTTCAATTGAACTGTTTAAAATGAGACTGGATGCACTTCTATTTTCTAGCTTTCTGTGATCTTCAGGAGAAAGTAGGGTTAAATGACACCTTTTATTGGCTAACTAAATAGATTACAAATGCAAGCTTTCGAGGCAGCTAAGGCCCCTTCATCAGGCAAGTGATGCTGATGGTATCCCTCCTCCTAGTCATTTGTTTATAATTTTTATTCTATTTTTTTATTTATATTTATTGTATGTTAACTGTAAAGCACTTTGGCTACAGAATTACTGATGTTGTTTTAAATGTTTTCTATAAATAAAGTGACATTGACACATCTATATAACAAAAGTAAAAAGCTTAACATTCGTAGTAAATGGAGCTGTTGGAATTAAAAATTACATTTGAACTTTAGAGCAATAGAACAATTGTGCCGAGAACAGGCTATTCAGCCCAACAAGCTTGTCCATTCAATTCATCTTGATTGTCCAAAATAACAACAAGTTGAGATCTGAAGGTCTATAAGGTAATTTATTCCCTGTGTCTGTGGTTCTTTACGTGAAGAATGCTCAATATTTGTTCAAAATTTACCCTTAACAAGTTTCTAGCTGTGTCCCTGTGTCCTTGATAAACTCATTTTAAAGTGACAGATTAATTCCTTTCATACTTTTAAACGTTTCAGTCATGTGAACTCTTAATCTCTCTTTGCTTAAGTTATTCATTAGAAATTTACTTAGTTACATACTTATGGCTTTTCTTATCCCTAAGTTGTGTTTGCAAATCTGCGCTGGTCCTCTTGTGTCTGTTACACATATAAATGACTAAGCTGAGAGTTCTTACTAGTTGCACAACATAAATGTTTTTCTTTTCATTTTCTTTCAGGATGTCTTCCAAGTCAAACAACGGTACTGTTTCTGTCTCTGAATTTGTTCTGCACTGTTTGATTGATGCACAACAAAAGAACGCTACAATTTCTGCCCTCACTTTCATCTTCTTGGTCTCTCTACTTGGAAACCTCTTGGTAATTCTGGTTATACTCGTGAACCATGAACTCCATGCCCCTATGTATATCCACATCGCCACCTTAGCAGTCATAGACTTGGCGAACAGCACAGCCCTCATTCCAAAAATGATCTCTGTGCTGCAGTTTGACTTGTCGGTGGTGCCGTATGGAGCCTGTGTCCTACAGATGTTTCTTATACTGCATGTTGAAGAGATGGAATCCCTCCTGCTCACATTTATGGCCATTGACCGATACATAGCAGTAGTTTACCCATTGAGTTATCCTTCAATTATCACTAACAAAACTGTCTGGATTGGAATTTTAGCGATGAACACATTTGGATTAATTTTCAAATCCCCATACTTTTTTTTTGTTGCAGAACTCTCCTTCTGCCACACCAACATCCTTCCCTATTGTTTCTGTGATTACCCCACAATGGTCCATGTCTCATGCAGTGAAGATCCCAAATATTTGGGATTTTTGTCTGCTGTCGTTTTCACCACAGGTGTGTTTCCATTGGTACTCATTCTCTTTTCATATGGCAGGATTGCTATTGCAGCACTGAAGATTTCTGCTGTAGATGGGAAGAAGAAAGTCTTCAGTACCTGTCTTACACACCTGCTGGTGGTGGGCCTGTTTTATATTCCTCTTTTGCTATCTTATATCTTACCAGGTGCTGGAGTACAGCTGTCTACGGAGGCTTACAATACAATGGTAATTATTGGGAATGTGCTCCCTCCTATGATGAACCCTATGATCTATAGTTTCCGGAACAAGGAGATAAAGAATACCATCTATAGACTTTTTACTGGGAAGAGAACACGTCCATCTGACTGAAAAAATCATATTCTGTCAATTTCAGCTTTAATCAGTTTTGCTATCACCATATCATATACAGAACTGCACAACTGAACAGTCAGAATATTGATTGGTTTACAGTGGCCCAGGCAAATGTGGTAACCATTGTAAAATTGTTTATATTCATTTTTCTTTCATTAAATAACACTCACTACTCCAGAAAAACAAAGCAAAAACAGGTTTTTCAGAATCTTTGGGAATGTATTAAAAAAAACAAAACTGATATCACATTGACACAAGTTTTTAGATCCTTTACTTAATACTTTGTTGAAGTCTCATTGAAGCAATTTCAGCCTGCAGTCTTCCAGAGAATGACATGACAAATTTCACCCACCTGCCTTTGGAGATTTTCTGCCATTGTTCTGTGTAGAACCCCTCAAGCTTTGTTCGGTTGGATGGAGACCATCAACAGAAAGCTATTTTCAGGTCTGTCCAGACACATGTCTAGGACACTCAAGAACATTTACAATGTTGACCCTAAACCACTCTTGTGTTGTCTTTGCTTTGTGTTTAGGACCTTTGTCCTGTTGTAAAGTGAACCTTCAGCCCAGTCTGAAGTCCAATACACTCTAGAGCAGTTTTCTCATTAAAACTTTGAACATGAGGCAAGAGTTAAGTCGTATGTCATTGAGCCTGTCAAAATGCAACATATGAGAGAAGCCTGCCACATCTCAGTTACCTACTATAGCGCTGCAATCCAGTTGATAGCCATAGACGGGTTTTTTTTTTGATGCAACAGTTTGTGTAAAAAAATGGTATAAATAGAACATCTGTAGTTATATAATTGAGAAAAGGGTATAAAGCTGCTGATGGTTTGAAACAAGTAAATTTATTGCAAGGTGAATATTTTGATGATGACAGTGATCAAGATGGTGACAATCAATTTAATCAAGTGGAAGCTTTCGACTCTAGTGCTGATGTTGATCACTGCCCCAAATGTGTTTCTTCATCATAAGGCGTCTGACTCATCACGAGTATCAGAAGAGCACCACATGGACATGAGTGCAAATGTGTTGTGAGCAACAAGTTAGACAGTCCAAGGAAACGTGTTATATTTTTGACACATGTGCTTCTAAGCCTGCACTCTGCGAGGTGCCATGCTTCAAGAACTCTCATTCAAATGGAGACTTATAGTCATGTTGCTGGTGAATATAAACTAATTAGTTTCTTTATATTTTTGACAAAGCTACTGTTCCTTTCTAACAAATTTCTTGATTTTTAAAAATTTTTTTTACACATTTTCATTATTTATCATATATACATAGACCTATATTGCAGCATCCTGGTAATAAATGGTCCAACAGTCAATTTGTAAATGATATCTTTGTACTAGTCTCCTATTTCCTATTGTTGAAAACAACCCCACAACATGATGCTGCCACCATATTGCTTCACCACTGGAGCGATATTGCACATGTGGTAAGTAGTGCCTGGTTTCTTCACGATAAGACACTCAGAGGGCAAATTGTTCAATCTTGGTTTCATAAGACCAGGTCTTGTTTCTCATAGTCTGCGTCTTTTAGGTGCCTTTTTAAAACTCAAAGAGGGCTTTCACATGCCACATGGCCACCATCTCATCATGCTCAGATTAATGGTGTGTTGCAGTGGCTGTTGCCTTTCTAGAAGTTTCTCCCATCTGCACACTGGTTCACTGGAGCTCAGTCAGACTGACCACCAGGGTTTTAGTCACCTCTCTTACCAAGGCTCTTAATACCTGATTGTTTAATTTGACTGGACATCCAACTCTAGGAAGTCTCATGGTTGTTCCAAGCTTCTTTCATTTTACAATTATGGTGGGTACTGAGCTCTTGGGGACCTTCAATGCTACAGTATTTTCTTGTTGTCTTCCCCTGATCTGTGCCTTGACAGTTCTGCAGGCAATTCCTTCTACCTCATGGCTTGATTTTTGTTCATCTGTGGGACCTTCTATGGAGAGGTGTATGCCTTTCCTATACAGGTCCAATCTGTTGAATTGACCACCTCCAAACAAGGTGTAGAAACATCTCAATGATGATCAATAGAACAGGATGCGCCTAAGGTAAATTTCAAGTATCATAGCAAAGGATCTGAATACGTGTGTTAATGGGATTTTTTAGTGTTTTATTTATTACAAAAACCTCCTGATTTTAGCACAAGGCTGGAACATAACAAAATGTGAACAAAGTGAAGGGGTCTGAATGCTTTTTGTGGGCAATGTGTATGATGCAAGGTGTCTGTAAAAAAAGTGAACATTACTTTTATATTAATAGAGACTAATAAATAGTATGTGATCTTTTTCTAAGTGTACCCTTTTTTGATCCAGTCTGTGAGTTGATTCTGGTGTTCTGCATTGCGTTTTTGTGGTCTCCGCATGTCTGTGTGGGTCTCTCACCACAGTTCAAAAGACATGTGGTCAGACTGACTAGTGATGGTCTACTGGTTTGGTGTGAATGAACGTTGGTATGTACACAAATGCACTTTGTGCAGTGTCATCCAGTGGCAAAAGTACTGGAATTGAATCCGAGAAAGTTGAGTGTTGAATTCCATATCCTTGACTCACGGTGTGTCTTTGAACATGTGACCTGCTTTTCCAAAACATCAAAAGTCTGAATTAGTGTAAACCATCCTAATTCGGGCAGTTTGTAAGAAATGATTGACTTCATGAGGAAGAAGTACATGAAAAACAAGAATAGTTGTGTCAGATATTTGAAATATTAAAATGTGTGCTTCAATTTAAATATTTAAAGACTAAATATTCTTGATAATAGAAATTTGTCATTTTTTGCCCTCTAACAGAGGTCCATAGAGGGTTAGAGCCCTAGGAAAGGATCAAAAATCAAAAATAGTTTAGACCTTGAAATGGTTTAAAACGATTCCCTAAATACTTATGTTTACAATTTGTCATTTTTAACCTTCTGGGCATGGACTTAAACCTTAAGGGCTAGGACTACCGGTGAAGAATCAAATATCAAAAATATCATATTCATGATCAGCAAGCGCAAAATAGCATAGAATATCACTTCATATGCCTATATTACCAATCCCCTTTTTTAAAAGTTTTTTGAAAAAAAGTAATTTTGACCCCTTGTATCCCATTAGAGAACATTTGGGGTCAGTTGATGTGGCCTGCAAAACGTCATGACCTTCTCATTATTTTTGGTGAAGACATCTATTGAGTTACTCTTTATCATAAATGTGTGATTTCCTGCACAAAATATGGTCTACAATTGGCCAAAAAATGTGAGATTTTGGCGTCAAAAATGGGAACTTGAAAAAGCTCAACATCTTGCATATCTAGTCATCAAGACGAGTCAAACAGTATATAAAATGTGGTGATTTTCTCATATCGGTGAATGAGGAAGCAACGAACAGAGAAAGATGAAGTGATTATAAACCATTGATAAGTAATTCTTGTGAACAAAAAATATTTATAAAGAGTTCAATTAATGTTTTACTATAATTAAAGTTGAGTGGCCTGTTAACACTAAAGCCTCACATTCAATACCAGCATAGGCATTGTCTTTGTGTACATTTTGCCCCCCATATCTGAAGGATGTTAATGTGAAGTTAAATGGCAACTCTGAATTGGACTCAATAGAACTAATGGAACTAAAACCAGGATAATGCTTCATGAGTCGGAAAAAAATTTTTGAGATCCATAATAAAATACAAAGATTGAAGCCAGGACACTGTGTGCACCCATCTTTATAAAAATGAAATATATTGTAAAATAGCTAAAAAAATATGTCGATAGATGTTCCAATATAATATAACCTATATGTATTTCAAATATACTGTATATTAAAAAAAAACATATATTCCCTTAATATATTGTAACAAACATGATTCCAAACATATTGCGTATAACACAAGAAATATGCTCTGGTCTGTGTCCAGATTCACAGCAGATTATTCATGGCTTATTTCTTAACCTGGAAAAACCTTTTAACGGCCGCCCCCTTTTCCCAGACCGGCAACTACACAACCAAGACTAGTGACTTGGCTAAACTGAGGATTCCCAAGATAATAATAAGCCATACCCCTTACAAACAGTCTTTTTCCCCAAGCGACGAAATAATAGGCAATGCAAATCAGTGATGTAAAATTAAGTGCAGATATATTGAAAGTGAAACAAATATATATACAGTACATACATACAAGGACATACAAATGCTCAGTATTATATATATATTGTGAAGAAGGGGGCTGTATACACCCCTAGAAGACGCAGCTGCTCCTCCAAAACCCCCTCTTAAATGCTGATACAATGGGAACAAATACTCTTCTCTGTTAGATGCTGGGCTGCTGCTGTGTTGCGTGATATGCTTCTCGCACAGAGCTTCATATATTTAAAAGCCTGTACAGCACCTGTCCTTTTTGCTCATTGCTTTGTCTCTCTCTCTTCCTCCAGACATCTTCTGTTCCTGTTGGGGGTCCTGCGCACCCCTATGAAGAGGAAGATGTTTGTGTATTCTTTAATTGAGAGACAGAACTGTCCCCTCTGTCTACACACGAAGCTCATTTTACTTCTGAAAGAAACGTATGTTTGTTTGAATTGTTTGACTAAAGTTCCTGTCTCTACAATCTTCTGTGTTTCTGTGCAATTCTGTGACCCAAGCACGACAATATATATACACGATTCTCCACTATCCCAAAAACACCAGTGAAAAACTATATATATATATATATATATATACTGTGGAACACAGCCTGGACACAGACAGGCGGACATTGTTTTTAAGCACCCAACACATGTTTATTTATAGTATACTATATACAAGTGCACACACAACCCCCAAAGTCCAGGCCCTCTCACAATGCAATGCCTCTCTTCGCCGCCTCCACTCCTCTCCTCTAAGACTCTGTCCACCCGGCTCCAGCCATCGAATGGAGGGAGGCGGCCCCTTTTATCCCCAC
This sequence comes from Erpetoichthys calabaricus, assembly GCF_900747795.2. NCBI lineage: Eukaryota > Metazoa > Chordata > Cladistia > Polypteriformes > Polypteridae > Erpetoichthys > Erpetoichthys calabaricus. The sequence goes on along the minus strand of NC_041397.2, from coordinate 306,610,489 downwards.
CCGGACGTGCTCCAGGTGCCTCCCGATTAGCTTCTGCCGGCACTCCCCAGTGTGGCGGAAGTACCGGTTGTGCACTCAGAAGCACTCTGGGTGTCCCTGGTCTTCTTCCCCAGAGGACTTCCAGGTTTGATGGAAGTGCCGAGGGCCAGGGCTCCTCAGGCACTGGGGTTCCCCCTGGCGGTGACCACGTGCCCCTATAGGGTTGAGCTTCCAAGCTCATTTCCCGTGGTCTCCAAAACCACCAGGGCGGTCGCCCCCTCACGGTCTGGAGGAGGCATAATCCCTCCTCCGGTCCTTCCGGGGCATCCCGGCTGGGTTCCACCCCCAGCCGCCTGTGACAATATATATATATATATATATATATATATATATATATATATATATATATATATATATATATATATATATATATATATATATCCTATTTAGTACGAGCACACGAATATGCAGTTATAAAAAAATATATAAAGCCCTCCCTTGCCCCTAAACAATAGATGAATACACACGGAACACAAAACACAAATCAAAAACAAACAGCAATTGGAGTGGATGTGGCATATGAGTCAAGTGTTATTAAAGTCCTGAATTAAATGAATACTGGCTGAAATTATATTTTGCTGCTTCCCGAAAAAATACAAAATGATCTAATCATGTGAGTCCTCAGCAATGGCTGAATGAAGTCCAAACCCCGGGGTTTCTCCGCACTGGCTGTCGTGATGATGTTCCGGATAATGAAAAAGCAAATGGTACAGTTACACAATCAGGAGTGCGGAAATCCAACGCCCGACTTCTCCGACACGGGTAAATTGACCGTCGGACAATTCCGTGTTTTTCTGGTTTCAGTTGTCCGCGGACAAGTGCAAGAGACAAGAGAAAAAATAATTATATGTGCTGTGCAGGGCACATCTTTACCACTACTTTCAAATTGTAAACATTTGGGTATGTACTTCGTGTGGAAACCGTCTACTTAAGCATGTTCTTCATGTCTGATATTGGTCTGCAATATTGTTTACAAAATGACGGCTGATTTTTCAAAGGGGAAGCACTCTTATGGTCTTACATAAGTATTTTACCCTACTATTTACACGCTTGGAGATGCGGTCATTTTTTTCATGCTGACATTACGATGTAATCTGATGATTTTTCATTATAATCAATAACTTTTATATATTACCAGTAACGGCGTACTGCACAATAACGTGCAGTGAATACACTTGACTTGAGCATTCCTAGTTTTCATCCTCTTTCTCTGTCTCTGTTTGGCATTCGTTTGCTCAGAGGTTGATGCGCTTGCTGCTTCCTGAGCAGCTCTTCTTTTCTCCACCCTAGTGGCTCACTGCTTCTCTTCTTTCGTTGGCATCTTTTCGCGTTAAAACTGATTAAGTTAGTTTTTGTGTTGCAATTACTTTTTCACTTAAGCTGGCACTTAAGTCTTCAATCTGCCACAAGAATGATTAGCGAAGGTGATGGGGAATGAGAACGGCGCATATACACATGTGCCACACGGCCCACCCTGCTGCGCGGTGTTGAGAGTTGATTCAACAATAAAATAAAATAAAAATGAAGAGTAATACAAATCATCACCCCGAAAGTGGATAGTAGACGTCACGTAGTATATGTGTACCAAACTTCAAGTCAATAGGTGAAACGGTTTGCGAGCTACAGGTGATTTAAAATCCTATTATAGAAGACGATTGATAAAATTAATTGTTTCTACATAAAAATGCGGTCATTTTACTTACAATGCAAATGCTTTCACCACATAACAAAGCTTGTTAGGCAGTTAATCTTTCTTGAAATTTGCAATTTCGCTCAGGTTGTGATATATTGAGGAGTTAAGAAATTTATTGCGTCAATTTGCGTCAACATCAATTTTGATGAGCTATCTATAGATCATTTTTGATTAGAGGATTTTTCATATAGTGGAATTTGCATGTTCTCCCCGTGTCTCTCCAGTTTCCTCCCACAGTCCAAAGACATGCAGGTTAGGTGGATTGGCGGTTCTAAATTGGCCCTAGTGTCTGCTAGGTGTGTGGGTGTGTTTGTGTGTGTCCTGCGGTGGGTTGGCACCCTGCCCGAGATTGGTTCCTGCCTTGTGACCCTGTGTTCGGATTCAGCGGGTTGGAAAATTGATGGATGGATGGATGAATTTTTCATATAAAACAAGTTGGTTTCACGCTGTCAGTTTATTAAAAATAAAGAAGAAAACATTTTAACGGTTTCCAAATGTTATGAAATATCTATAAAAATCTTCACTTAGACGTGATTATTTTTTCTTCTTGTGAGAGATTATTCTCCAATATGAATTTAGCAAAGAGTTCTCTAAGAACCTGCCTGACTCAGGAAAACCTTCAAAACCAGATATGCATTGTTGTTAATGGCAAACCTTTAGAAGAGTATGACCCACTACCAGCTGTGGAATTCTGGCTGTCATCTGGCAACAGGCACATCACTCATAAAAACCTGAAAAGTCATCAGCAATAGACTTCTGCAGGACCATCAGTCCAGGAACCATGCAGTTCAGCTCAAGCAGAAATGAACAGCATTCAGCCCATGCTGTCTGAGATGGTAAAGATTCTTGGGGGAGAAGATGTTGCAAGACAAAAGCTGAAGAACATGGCAAAAAATGAATCAGGACAGTGTTCTGTTATGTAACTGTAATATGTGAAACAGAACTAGTGTAGCTATAATGAAGGCATTGTTTATTAGTGAGTTAAAATGATAAGAGAATATTTTATATAATGTTCTAGAGCAAGGTGGCAAAATACTACTCCCTGAAAGAACTTTTTTCAGTTTTAAAATGGAAGGCAGTTTTGGTATCAATAAAAGAGATCAGAAAAAATAAACTATTTTTCACTTTTGTTATTTGTTTATGGGCAAGTGAATTTAACTGGCGGACAAGTGGATTTTCTAAGTTTACTTGTCCGTGGACAAGTAGAAAAAAATTTGATTTCCACACCCCCTGACAATGAACATAAGTGATGATTTGGAAAATAAATGAGATAATGACTCCTTTCTTCTATATCTTTTTTGTAGTATAGTTGTAAAGTTGTATATCTTTTACTCAAGAGTGGTTTCAGTCTTTCCACCCCACCATAAACACCTAATTAATGGAGTGCTACTGAGATGGTCATCCTTCCGGTAGTTTCTCCCATCTCAGTAGAGGACTTCTGAAGCTCTCCCAGACCAAGGCCCTAATTGTTTGGTTTCTCAGTTTGGTCTGCGGGCCAAGTCTAGAAATAGTCCCGATGGTTCCAAACTTCTTCCATTTCACAATTATTGAGGTTAATGTGCTTCTGGGAATGCTCAAAGCTTTAAAAATGGTTTTACCGCCATACCCTGAAACAACATCCAATCAATTCAATTTTCCACAGGTGGATTTCAATCAGGTTCTAGAAACATCTCAAGGAAGAATTAAAGCAAACAGGATGCATCTGAGCACAACTTGGAGAGTCACAGGGTCTTGAACACATATGAAGGAGGCATTTCAGTTTTAGATTTTTATTAAATTTTCAAATCTTTCTGAAAACGTGGCCACTTCATCATGATGGGTTATTGACTGTAGATTGATGGACATTAATGGCAAATGTATTCATTTAAAGTTATATCTACAACACAATAAAGTGTGCAGAAAGTGAAGGGGTCTGAGTACTTTCTGAATCCTCTATAATTTTTAGTATTTCAATTTGCATATATTTTTTCTGATATAGATATTATTTAGCACAAAGGTACTGTAAGAGAATTTTATTTGTTTTACAGGATTATAGTAACATAAAACACTCTTAATAGTAACATGAGAGGGAAGAAAACAAATAGGAATCAGTAGATATGCCAGAACATGAGTATTATAACAATACCCTTAATGATTTTGATGTTAGTTAAGAGACAAATTTTTCTTTTCAAAAGAATTACTTTTAAATGAATTTAAAATCACCATTTTTTGTCACTGGTACAAGAAAATTCATACATATGATATTCCATCTGACATCTCTTAATGTTTTGATGTGCAAGACATGAAGCTTTTTGACATACTCGTCAATTTTTGACCCTATAGACCCAACAATATTTTGCATATTTTTATAGGAAATTACACCCTTTTGACAAAAAAAGGTTAACCAATAGATATCTTTAGCAAACCCCAGGGGTTCATGGGATACAAGGGGTCAAAGTTACTCCTTTTCAAAACACGTCCAAAAAATGGGGATCGGTAATATAAACTTGTGGAGTGTGTTGTTGATCATGAATATTATAATATTTCTTACACTGTTATTCTTCACCAGCGATCCTAGCCCTCTAACAGCCACTCCCAGAAGGTTAAAAATGACCAATTTTAAATATAAGCATGTAGGGTATCATTTTAGACTAATTCAAAGTCTGTGATTATGAATATGTTGCTATTTTTCAATTTTGATCCTTTACTGGGGATCTAGCCCTCTATGGTCTGCTATCAAAGGATGAAAAATGACAAATTTCTATTTCAACTGAGAATATTCAGACTTTAAACATTTTCATTTGAAGCAAACGTTTTAGTATTTCAAATATCTGAAACAACCATTCTTGCTTTTTATGTACTTCTACCTCATGAAGTAAATCGTCACATTTGCTATGAACACCCATAATTAGGGCAGCTTACACATTCAGACTTTTATAATTAATCTCCAGTGTCACTGCCACTGTAGCTTCTGTGTGCAAAAATCTCACAGGGGAAAGTTTTAAAGAGTGCTGCCTCTCAACACAATAAAGGCGTGTTGGCCGAGCCTCGGACTCGTTGCAAGGTTAGCGCCTTTCATTTTCTATAGTCTACCGACGTACAAAGTCCTTTGATAAGTGCATTCTTTTAACCATTTTATTTGCTGTTCCTAATTACAAAAAATGTTACAATGACCGCACCAGTTATTGATAATTGATGTGGAGAGGACACAGAAATTCAGACTTTAATAATGCCACATTGACCATGATGTAAATTACATTACAAAGTTAAAAAACAAAAGCAATTATGGGAAATGGAATAAAACCCCTGAAAATGTCCAGCAATGCACAAAGATAAGGTAAGCCCTTCAATATTGTATATGTTAACTGGAGCAGGCTAACTTATACCTAAAAAGAAAGAAAATAAGCCTTAATTCTGGTTATTATTATAATCTGGATGGCATGCTCTGATTTACTTAGTAAAATGAAAGCAATTACCAAAGAATTTTCTGCATAGTTGTTTGAGGCTTATTCTGGATGAATGATTCCCGGCTATGTAAGCAGATTTTTCAGTACTGTTACTAAAGTCACCTTCCTCACATTTCTCTCTGTTTAGGAAAGGCTTAATATATACATGAACAAGAGCAAGTGATACGAAATCTCTTTTATTGTTATTATTAATGTTTATAAATTAGTCCTGTGGTGGGTTGGCACCCTGCCCGGGATTGGTTCCTGCCTTGTGCCCCGTATTGGCTGGGATTGGCTCCAGCAGACCCCCGTGACCCTGTGTTTGGATTCAGCGGGTTGGAAAATGGATGGATGGGATGGATAGATGTGTATAAATTATGATATACATTTCAAATGTCTTGGTGCAGTGTCCTCGTGAACAGTAGATATATTACTGTTTATTTAGTATTCATTAGTATTACATGGACATAATAATGTAAAGGTAAGAAAGATCCATGCAAGCTTCCACAGAAAGATTCTTTTGGTGTAAAAATTTCATTGTTCTGAAGAAGAGACTTTGTTTAAAAGCAACTTAATAGCATACAAGTTTGATTATCTTAAAGTTTAGAAGTTTTCAAGTCAAAGTTATTTCTTCACAATTATTATATACTAGCTGTCCCCCACAGGTCAGCCCACGTAGTGAAACAGGACACACTTTAAAAATAGATTTAAAATAAAAATGTAATTCTGACCAAGCAGAAGGTAGGTATGCTGCAACGTCAAACATTGGCACTATATCTGATCGTGTTCAGCTCTGACGGGAGAGCGTCCCCTTCGTGGAGAGAAAAGCATTTGGCCGTGATATCTCTGGCAATCACCAGCTACCCTCTAAAACACACGTAGCTCTGATCTCTCTCTGAAAAACGTCAAATGTTACTCCTTAACAATCTGTAGATGATAATGTCTGTTGAACAAACAAGGTACGCTTCAACATGTGGTGAGAGCTAGACCTACTCGAATGGAGGTTGGTGCGTGAGTGAGGAGGGACCCGCTCCCCCCTCGTCTCGGCCTGCAGCGTGTCTCTTGGATTCACGAAAATAAATCGGTGCCACAAGCGAACTATGATACGTAGTGCGATGAGAAAAGTCGTAAAATCAACTAGAATGTTCAAGAAAATTATAGAAAAAATCCTGATCTAAATCCGTTAAGTAGTTCTCTTGTGAAAAGTGGACAGACAGACAGATGTTGGATTTTATATATATATAAAATCGCAGTTATGCCTCGCAGTTAGGAGACCCGGGTTCGCTTCCCGGGTCCTTCCTGCGTGGAGTTTGCATGTTCTCCCCGTGTCTGCGTGGGTTTCCTCCAGGCGCTCCGGTTTCCTCCCACAGTCCAAAGACATGCAGGTTAGGTGGATTGGTGATTCTAAATTGGCCCTAGTGTGTGCTTGGTTTATGAGTGTGTTTGTGTGTGTCCCGTGGTGGGTTGGCACCCACGGTGCGGTGGAGCCTGCCTTGTGCCCTGTGTTGGCTGGGATTGGCTCCAGCAGACCCCCATGACCCTGTGTTCAGATTCAGCGGGTTGGAAAATGGATGGATGGATGGATATATATGAGTGGGAACCCAAAAACAACCAGAAATATTTTTAAAACGTGTTTAATTTAATTTTCTGTACAATTAGTCTCCTTCAAAGTACTCTCCATTGGCGGAAATACACTTATCTAACCGTTTGTTCCATTGTTCGAAACATTTTTTAAATTCGTCTGAAGTAATGCCCATTAATGCTCTGGTCGTTTCTTGTTTTACCTCTTCGACGTCAGCAAAACGCCTTCCTTTCAAGTCTTTTTTCATCCGAGGGAACAAAAAGAAATCACACGGAGCTAAATCCGGTGAGTAGGGATGGGTGGTTCAGGGTTGTCATACCATTTCTTGCCAAAAATTGGCGAATGCTGAGAGCAGTGTGAGATGGAGCATTGTCATGATGAAAGAACCAATCACCCGACTCCCACAAATCAGGGCGTTTCCTTCTCACACTGTTGCGCAACCTACTTTTACAAAAAAATTCACTGAACACAAGCACAACCTTCCAGACTGATGGCACTTGGCAGACTGACTGGTGAGGAGTGTAACTAGATCGCCCTAGCGGCCCAACCACGTACTACAAGTACCAACCTAACAACAACAAAATTCCGGTTATTTTTGGGTCCCCCCTCGTATATATATATACTGTATATATATCTTTATACAGTATATATAGATTACAACATGTTCTACTTATTGTATATACAGTGCTAATTTGTCACATAAAAATTAGTTTTAAAGCAAAGCGTTTTTTTTATAAATTTTTAAAATATTCTTGCATCTTACTATGGGGCACTATGGAACTATGTGTCCACACGATAGAAAAAGCTTTACAACTTATTAGATTCGTTCATTTTTCCAGCTAAAAATGTTCTTGAGTATTGATCTGCATCTTGAGGTTCTTCACACATATACAGCCATCTATGCTATTTTAAGAAGTGAAAAAGTTAAAAGCAAGCCGTTGTTGTGAAATTCAGAGATTTTAAAAGGAGACCATCTGTGAGCCTCACATCTTAGCCAGCTTTCCCATTTGTCTTACTCTGTGGTAGCCTTGCCTTCTCTGCTGCATAGACAGCAAGACAATAATATCTGAAAAAAAACACACTTAGGGTCCATTACATTTTTCAATTTATGGAAGATACTGCCTGCTCCGGCTGGATTGATAAAATATGCATGTGAGAAAATATTGAGCTTGTGTAGCAGGTGATGAAGTGACCTGAAGAACTGAACAGACATTATAGGCTGTCACGCGTGTGATCACTCGCCTGACTAGCCCTCAGGTTTGTTATTTCTTTCTCGACCTAATCATGTACAGATGACAAACTGTCTGCCATCCTCCAGACCAAAATGTGATGCATACACTAGCTATTGGAACATTCATTTTGTCAGTTTTAATATCATGAGTCATCTCACAAATATGAAGTTTTTCGTTGTTAGTGTAGCTCAGGGGTCCTCAATCACAGTTCTGGAGGGTCGCAGTGGCTGTAGGTTTTTGTTCTAACCTGGTTGCTTAATTAGTAAGCAATTCTTGCCAATAATTTAATTTCATGGCTTGTTAGTGCTTTAACTCTGCTATGTCAGGTAATTCTTATATCCTGGATTTTCTTTCCCTTTCTAAGGATATCATTCAAATGATTTGAAGACTAAAATGGATGAGTACTTCTCAGTCCTTCACTTTTTCCTCTTTAATTTTCTTCCAAATATTTAATTTAACCCAAAAGTGCATGATTACACATAGGTGTAAATGGTAACAAGCTAAATGGAGAAATGCTGGTCTCTTTTGTCATTTTCATGTTATTGCTAATTAGAAGCAATTAAAAGCCAAGAATATGGCTGTTTAAGACTAAAATAAGCAATAAGGGTTCAAAATGTTAACGAGTGAGACAACTAAAGTGAAACAGAAGTGTTACTTGAGCAATAAGTGCTTCTTATTAAGCAATTGGGTTGGAGCAAAAACCTGCAGCCACTGTGGCCCTCCAGGACTGTGATTGAGGACCCCTGGTGTAGCTGATGACTCATGCACAGATGTATCTATGTGCGCATGCGTGCCGGCGGACAGATGCATTCACAATACAGTTAGATATGGCTCACTTTTACTTATGAACGTGAACTGTCAAGATAGACAAATTTGATCTGAGCAAAAAATCGGAATTGAGCAATAATTAGGCATTGGCACACGTCTTGAGCTGAATGGCCTGTGCACCTCAACATTTCTCTGATGTCCTTTTCTATGTTAAAGAATCAGGTTTCCATATGGATTTAAATACAGAAGATCAACATAGACATCATTCTGAAGTTTGGGGTATCACGAGTTAAAGTCTCTATGCCCCACAGATGATGAATGAGGGGGCCTTGTGCCAGCAGATTCAGTGACCACACAACCAAGCAAATAGGACTGGGATATTCAAGATTTCTTCCTAACTTGTATCTGATATTCCTGGAATTGTCCCCCAGCTTTTTGTGGTCCTTTAATTAACAAACTGTTTTCATAAACACGTGGATTCATGGCTTGTGTTGTTGTTTGTGACTGCTTCTGACTCTCTTCAGGAGTCTCTAATTCAGGAATCAATTTAATGAATTACAAATTGTCTGGTCTATTACATAGTTATTTACTTTGTTCAGCTCTTATTGTATTTAAAACATTTTATGTTTTTTTTTGTTTTTTTAGTACTTTCTATTTTGAGTTGAGAACAAGAGTATGTGTGCAAGTTCTGGTCTAGCTATTTACAATTGGGGCTATAGATACCACGTCACCTTTTTCAACTTAAACACATTGTTATTTAGAAGAGAGGTCTGAGGTCTTATTAACTCATTTATCTTTACCACTACAGGTTCCATAAAGATGATCAACACCTCACTGTTACAGTCTGAATGTCTTCTGCTCTTTACCGGAGGAATACTACAACTTTTGGCCCCACGACTTACCTTATATGCGGATTTGGACTTTGCTGGTAATTCCGGTGATAAACTGTACACTGAAGCTCAGACTTGATGACTTTATATTATTTTCATTCTTACAGGCCTCTGACGTTTCCCAGTATGCTTTGCATCTTGAATTTGTGTTGCTAATTTTTCTTAATTATTTGACATTACAGTACCATAGAGTTTTTTTTTCTCACAGAGATATAATGAATTTACTGCCTTACACTTCCAAGAGTTATGCACAATGGATGCTTTAAATCAGAATTCTGTAGTTCTTTAGGGCCTTCAAAAATGAACATCACCACCACTGTTTTAGAATTTACACTGCACTGTGCAATTGAATCGAACCAGAGGAGCATCATCACTTGCATCCTCACATTAATCTACTTCATGACTATGTTTGGAAACCTACTGGTGATTCTGGTAATAATCTTGAACCTTCAACTCCATGCTCCAATGTACATGTACATCGGGACATTAGCTGGGATAGACCTGACGAACACTTCCATATTTATACCAAAGATGCTCTCAGTCCTTCTACTTGATTCATCAGTGGTGTCGTATGGAGCCTGTGTGCTGCAAATGTTTCTTGTATATCATGTACAGGAGATGGAATCCCTTGTTTTGGCCTTTATGGCTTTTGATCGTTATATAGCTGTGGTTTATCCTCTGAGGTATCCATCTGTGATTACAAACAAAACGGTGTGGATGGGAGTTTTGCTGATGAATGCATGTGGTGTCATTTTCAAGTCACCGTTCCTCTTTTTTGTTGCTGAGCTTTCTTTCTGTCGTACCAACGTTCTTCCCTATTGCTTATGTGACTATGCTACAATGGTCCGTGTGGCTTGTACTGAAGATCCCAAATATTTAATGTATTTGTCTGTTGGATCTTTTATCAGTGGTTTGTTACCGTTGACGCTGATTCTTTTTTCCTATAGTAGGATTGTGCTGGCGGCTCTCAAAATCTCCTCAGTGGATGGGAAGAGAAAAATTTTCAGTACGTGCCTGACCCATCTGATGGTAGTTGGAATATTTTATACTCCACTTTCTTTGTCTTATATATTACCTGGGGTAGGAGTTCGGCTCTCAATGGAGGCCTCTAACACCATGGTCATTGTTGGCAATGTAATCCCTCCGATGATGAACCCCATCATTTATAGTTTCCGCAACCAAGAAATCAAAACCAACATTTATAGAATTTTTACTGGGAGAAGAACAAATCATTCAATGAATCTCAAATAAATAAAAAATAATAAAAACATTTACAAATAATAATAATAAAATGCAAATATCTTTAAGAAATTGCTTCATATTTGTTTAACCTTGTGGTGCCGCAATAAAAGACACTGAGTTAAATAACCATTAAAGCAGGAGTTTTATTATTTTGTGTTATGTCCATAACCCTTTCAATTATTCAATTACATTTTATTTTATATTACAAGCTGCTCAGTGTACATCAGAAGCCTTTTAAGAAAGAGAAAGTAATTTGGAAATACACAGTATCATGAAAAATAAGTGGAAACCACGCCAAATCATAGCATTCAGTATATACAGCTACATCAAATCAAGCACATGAAGTCCCCTTTGACAAACATTGGCAGTACAATGGGTCAAGGTAAAGAGCTCACTGACTTTAAATGTGGTACTGTCATAGGATGCCACCTTTGCTACAAGTCAGTATCTGAAAATTCTGCTCTGCTAGATCTGTCCCGGTCAACGGTAAGTGCTCTTACTATTAACTGAAAACATCGAGAAATAAAAACAGACACAACCCAGATTATTGTGGAAAGCCTTCGTGGAAGAGTGTTAGCAATTACGGGGAGGGAAACTCCATATTAATGAGCAAGGCTTTGGGATGGGATGTCCAACAAGTTCATATATTGTAGGTGTGATGTTCAGCTCAGAGACAGTGGTAGGCCACGCAAACACACAAAGCAAGGCTAACAAAGATTGGCCTATACTGTGTGGCATCACTCACAATAAGTTTTCAAACTGTCTCTGGTAGCAACATTAGCACAAGAACTTTGGAGGCTTCATAAATTGGTTTTCCATGGAAAATCAGTGTCGGCTGGAATAGTGTAAAGCATGCCACCATTGAACTCTGGAGCAGTAGAAACATATTCTTTGAAGTGAAGAATCATGCTATACTATCTTGCAGTTTGATGGATGAATGAAGGTTTGGTTTGCTGCTACTTTCCAGACTGCATAATGCCTACTGTAAAGTTCGGTGGAGGCTGGATAATGTCAGGGTTTTAGCTTGCTCCTTGCTAATCCCCTTGCTTCCAATGAAGAGTATTGTTAATGCTACAGCATATGAAGACATTAGGCATTTCCAACTTTGTGGCAATGATTTGGTGAAGGCCCTTTTCTGTTTCAGCATGACCGTGTCCCAGTGTCAGATCCATAAAGACATGGAGGAAATCGAGAAGCCTACAAATAGTCCTGATCTCAACCCTAATGAAAACCTTTGGGATGAACTGGAACATCAGTTATGAGCCAGATCTTCTTGTCTAACAACAATACCTGACCTCACAAATGGTCTTTTGGCATAATGGGCACAGATTCCCACAGACACTCTCTAGATTATTGTGGAAAGCCTTCCCAGAAGAGTGATGGATGTTATGGGAAGACAATTCCATATTAATGCTCATGGGTTTGAAGTAGGATGTCCAACAAGTTCATATACATTAGGTGTACTGGTCAAGTATCCACAAACATCTGACATCACTAGGAAGTGCTCTGCTTACAGCTTGCCCTTTCAACTAGAGGAAAGAAGGTTACCCCTTTAGCTCACGCTGACAGGGAGACTGATTCTGAAGGCCTTTAAGTATCCAGGGTTTGTAGTTGACCACCAGTAGTTACCACAGCACAAATATGCAAACTTAGAAGGCTTGTGGTGTGTGCATGTGTGATTCCAAGGACAGAATATCTGGCATAGTCGGCAGTCTTTGCATTAAGGTGGGGATGGAGTGTGGTGCAGAGTTGGTGTGGAGCTGCACAGCAGAGTTGGCAGGGTGTATAAGAAAGAGAGTGCAGTTCACATCACCATGAGGCACTCTAGTTAAAGCCTGTCCTTAAACCTAGAGATAGGGAAGTTACTGCTTTAGTTCATACTGACAGGGAGGCTGATTCTGAAGGCTTTTTGTATGGGTTGTGGGTTTGAGGCTGCTTCCAGAAAAGTATAAAGAACACTTTCAGGTCACAATTTCTGTCATCAGCTGTGAAAAGAGGTGGCAGATTTTTAATTATATGGTCAGCCATCTCATGCGAGTCATTATATCCTATTAATGCTCTACATAGTCTCATAAAAGAGCCAAGATGACATCAAAGGACTGGGGTGCCTGACTGGTATCCTGTCTAATTGTTGGTCATTTTTTTTTCCCCATTTGGGTTCAAAATAAAGAAAATTGGACACATGGTCCATGTTAACAAAGGGGTCTTCAATTAGAAGTAGTTTCGAGGTGTCCAAGCTATTTCAATAATGAATATTGGCTTCCTGTCTGATTTCTGCTTATATAATGAAGGAACTGGAAGGAGTAGGACTTGTGGCGATTAGGCAGACTGTGATGTCTGTGTCTGGCAGAATTGTCTTCGTCTATTCTAAATGGAAACAAGGAAACACAGTTACTGATCGTGTTGCCCTCTCCTCAGTCAAAATCTTATTTACCTTATCAGAAGCAATGAGCTGTTCTTAAAGCTTGCGTGTGTGGCAACAGTCATAAAGGCTAAGGGATATGAGGCCATTTTATAGCATGAGGTGCCACAGCGGATCATCTTCTTCCACATCTTTCTGTCCTCTGCTTCTTGCTCTGTTACAATACATTTCTGTTTGTTACTCCAGCATTTTAAAGATATGCACATTTCTGACTGTAAATGAATTTGGTGTGAGATGAGTGTGAATGTGTTCAGAATGTGTCCTGTAATCAACTGTCTATTGTATATAATTATTTAACTACTTTTGCATTCTATTTTTCTTTTGTGTGTCTCCTTGTTGGTTTGTTATGGTCACTGTTCTAAGTATGCATACTGTATAAGTATGACTTTCATCGTACTGTGTACATGTCACAATAAACATGAACTTGAATGCTTCCAGTCTTCAAAGTGTGCTATTTAACAATAAAATAAATCAAATAAAGCTTACACTCCTACTGTTTTTTCAAATTTGAAAATATGTGAGATTGTCTTCAGAGAAGATTACTGAATTACATGAAATGTCTAGGGCGGCACGGTGGCGCAGTGGGTAGCGCTGCTGCCTCGCAGTTCAGAGACCTGGGGACCCGGGTTCGTTTCCCAGGTTCTCCCTGCGTGGAGTTTGCATGTTCTCCCCGTGTCTGCGTGGGTTTCCTCCGGGCGCTCCGGTTTCCTCCCACAGTCCAAAGACATGCAGGTTAGGTGGATTGGTGATTCTAAATTGGCCCTAGTGTGTGCTTGGTGTGTGGGTGTGTTTGTGTGTGTCCTGCGGTGGGTTGGCACCCTGCCCGGGATTGGTTCCTGCCTTGTGCCCTGTGTTGGCTGGGATTGGCTCCAGCGGACCCCCGTGACCCTGTGTTCGGATTCAGCGGGTTGGAAAATGGATGGATGGATGAAATGTCTATTACACTTCTTGATAATCATTGAAATGTAATTTTAGATAGATAGATAGATAGATAGATAGATAGATAGATAGATAGATAGATGTTATAATAAAAAAATCCTGGGACGAGATGTGACTTTTTCAGAGAGACACTTTCACGTCCCGCAAGACGAGACTTTGTGCCAAGAGATTTAACTACGCCCGGGACCGCAAATAAAAGACAAAGAGTAGATGACAAAGTAGAACGTCGCAAAGAATTCAAAAACGTTGACGCGATACACTCCTGTCTTCATGTCGTAGACTTTACTGCTTGTGATATTTTATTATGTTTAAGGTAACTTCAGTGCTCTGTTTAGACTTCATATTAAATTATAAATGCAGTGGATTCACAAAGTATTCAGACCCCTCCACTTTATTCAGTTGCAGATTTAATTTTAAATGGACATGTTTGCCATGTGTGCCCATCAATCTACACTCAATAACCCCCAATGACAAAGTGAAGAAATGTTTTCAGAATGGTTTGCAAATTTATTAAAAATAAAACACTGAAATGTCTGTTTTCTATAAGTATTAATTTGCCGCGACACTCCAAATTGTGCTTAGGGGCCTCCTGTTTGCTTTAATTATCCTTAAGATGTATATAGAATTTGATTGGAGTTCACCTTTGGCAAACGGAATTCATTTACATCGTTTAGAAAAGCACATGTGTACCTGTGTATAGAAGATCCTATAATTCTTCATTGCATGAAGTCCCAGGAATGCTCTGTAGACTTCCACAATCAAATTGTGGTGAGGCATAGATCAGGGCAAAGGGATAAAATCATTTGTAAAATTTAGAATGTTCTCAGTAGCTTAGTGACCTCCAAAATTGTGAACTGAAAGGAGTGTGGATGCACCATGACACTTCCTAGAGTTGGCTGTCTGGGCCAAACTGACTAATCAGGCAAGAAGGGCTTTGGTCAGGAGGTCATCAAGAAGCCAGTGTTCATTTTAACAGATCTTCAGAAGTCTGCTGAGATTGGAGAACCTGTAAGAAGGATGACTATCTCGGCAGCACTCCATCATTTAAGCATTTATAGCAGAGGGGCTAGTAGAGGGGTTAGACAACTGAGAGCATGACAACATGAGGAGAAAGATTCTATAGTCTGATAAGACAAAAATTGAACTATTTAGGAAGAACTCCAAACATATTACTGGAATGACTTTAGGACAAGAGTCTGAGTGTCCTTGAGTGGCACAGCCAAAGCCTAGACCTTATAGAATACATCTTGTTAGTAGAAATCCTAGTGGGATTAACAATGAAGAAATCACAAGAGGAAATAATTTTAAATAGATCGTGACTCAGGTCTCCTGTGTGCTCTTCTTCTGATAAAAGCACTAAGCCAAAACACAGACAGATAGATATACTGTATGTGCAAATATAAGATTCCTATGGCTTTATTGTTTTGTGTTAATTTTTATCATTAAATGGAAAAATAGGAAAGATCTGATAAAATCAGATAACATATTTATTTTGACTAAATTCTTTATATGTCAAGTATATCGATTTAAAAGTCAAAAGGGCACAAAGAATAAAGAATTGTAATTATGAGCAACCTTTACTGAGACCATTCAAGTTTAGAAGATGAACAAGCTCTACACTTTTGGTCGACTCAAGAAAGAAAACGGAAACTGCAGGACACATCCTAAAGGTACCTTTACATATTTACAGTACTTACTAGAGGTAGCTAGTAATTAAAAATGTTTGGTTTGTATGCCCATGTTTTATTTAATTGTTTCTTTAACCTGTGTGTACTCAAATTAGCCAATTGTCTCAGAGTTTTCCCTTCCTCCTCTTTGTACCACTCCATTTGAGAATACTGGGGTGGCAAGGTGCCCTCAGAACCTTTCTGTAGCAAAGAAGGGGCTGTCATCATATTGTGAACTTAAAGTATGATTTTCTTGTATACTGCATACGGTGAGTAATGTTACATTAGACATGCAGTACCTGGGTAATTCACCAAGTACAGCTTCAACTATTACAACCCAACAGCATGTAGTAAAGATTTAATTGCATCCCTTCAGAATAATTTAGACATAGCTTAAAATCGTTTCAGCTAAAAATTAAACATACCCTTCTGTCCGTGTTCTTGAGTTATGTAAATACATTTGGCAAACATGTTATGTGTGTCTGAGTTATATGGCCACATTTCACTTCAATCTGCTAAAGTCAGAGTTGATTAAAAACAAATACAGGAAATAAACTTATGTGAATTCAACTTAATGTGGACCAACAACCAAATGAAGAGACAGAAAACAGTGTAAACATTAAAACTGACATGGAAAGCAGTGGTAGGCGTGTCTTCACGTATGATAAGCAAGTTGGAAAATGGCTGACTGACTGGATGTTAGTTGGGTCAGGCCATGCAGTAGGAGTCCAGAAGGGAGTAGAAGTATTAAATGTTTTAACACACCTAGCAGCCAGTGTGAAGACCACTAGGAATCTCCTAACCGGCTGATATTCCAATCACTTAGACAAGGAGCAGTTATTAGGTAGAATGGTGTGTTTATATGTTGGAATGTCTTACTTGTTTATTTATTTTACTTCATTTAGAATGTAAATTTTAATCATATCATTGAATGCATTTATCTACTTTAAATTTAGATTTTGTGTTTAAGGTATCGTAAGATAACATGGTCTTTTTCTTCCTCTTCATCTTCTCCCATTTCAATGTGTGATCAATGTACTTGATCAGCCTTCTCCGTATATCTCGGTCCCGCACCTCCTCTCCATTCAAGCCCTTTTCCTTCAGATCCTTTACTTTATCCATCCACCTCTGCTTTGACCTCCATGGTTTTCTCTTCCCTTGTCTCTCCTCATTACACATCCTGCTTTCCTGTCCTGTTTTAGATGTCTCTCCCACCTCTGTTGTACCTCCATTGCTTCATTTTTTATTCTGTCCTTTTTTGTAACTCCACACATTCATCTCCACATTCTCATTTCTGCCACATCCAACTTCTTCTGCTGTGCTCCCTTTACTGGCCATGTCTCAGCTCCATACTTCATTGCTGGTCTTACCACTGTCTTAAAAACCTGACCTTTAACCTTCGCCTTAATTCTTCGATCACACAACACTCCTGATACCTTCTTCCAGTTGTTCCATCCACACTGCACTCTATGGGTTATCTCTGAATCTATTATGTTTATACAAATTTCTCATTTTTGCCTAAAGCTATTGATAGAAGACACAAGATCAAGTGCTGCTGTGAAGATCAAGATCCTTGACTTTAATATGTTTTACGGAGAGAAGACATTCTGAGGTGGAACCGAATGCTTCACCTTTAACCAATAAAATCACATTTCCTTTCATCTTTGCACTTTTATAACTAAAATTGTTACAATCCTTTTAAAGCAATTTGCTTGAGAAAGTCTGAAATTAAACTTTGGCTAAAGAAATTGTACGGTATGAGTTTCTGAGATATTCAACTTGATAATTCTGTAGTCAGTTACATTGTTTGTATAGTGTTAGTGTGCAAGATGTACTGTTCATTTTGTCTTCAGCATTTACTATTTCTTCTATGATCCTTACAGCACTATAAGCCACAAAGGTTACATGACAGATATCATCCATCCATCCATTATCCAACCTGCTATATCCTAACTACAGGGTCACGGGGGTCTGCTGGAGCCAATCCCAGGGCGCAAGGCAGGAAAAAAACCCGGGCAGGGCACCAGCCCACCGCAGGACAGATATCATGTACCTTGGATTTGTGATTCTTTAGATTCTACGATGATGATTATGAACACTACTGTCATTATCTCAGAGCTTATACTGCAATGTGCCATTGAATCGAACCAGAAGACCATTGTGATTTGTGTTCTTGCATTTATCTACGTCATATCCATGTTTGGAAATCTACTGGTGGTTGTGGTAGTAATTCTGAACCCCCAACTCCATGCTCCAATGTACATTTATATCAGCACCTTGGCAGTGATTGATTTAGCAAACAGCTCTGTTCTCATACCAAAGATGCTCTCAGTCCTTCTGCTCGGCTCTTCAGTGGTACCTTATGGGGCCTGTGTGTTGCAGATGTTTCTTGTGCATCATGTTGATCAAATGGAATCTCTTTTGTTAGCTTTCATGGCCTTTGATCGATACATAGCTGTTGTTTACCCTTTGCGGTACCCTTCAGTTATTACTAATAAAATAGTTGTCATTGGTATCTTAATAGCAAATATTTTTGGTGTTATTTTCAAATCTCCTAATCTCATTTTTGTTTTTGAGCTTTCATTTTGTCGCACCAACATTCTTCCTTTCTGTTTCTGTGATTATGGTACAATGGTCCGTGTGTCATGTACTGACCCTTCCAAATACTTAAAATTCTTATCTTTTGGTGTGGCTGTCACTGGCGTCCTCCCACTCATATTAATTCTCCTCTCCTACAGTAGGATTGCTATGGCGGCCATAAGGATTTCTTCAGCAGGTAGGAAAAGTAAGGTTTTCAGCACTTGTGTGACCCACCTGTTCGTGATCGGACTCTTTTATGTTCCACTTTTATTGTCATTTATATTGCCAGGGGCGGGAGTGACAATACCAACAGAAACTTACAATATTATGTTTATTCTTGGAAATGTGGTGCCTCCTATGATGAACCCCCTTATCTACAGTCTTAGGAATAAAGAAATTAATAACAGCATTCATAGACTTTTTACTAGGAAAAGGTAAACTTCCTATAAATGAAATATATCTCATTCATTGAGATTTAGTAAACTTACTGAGATAGATAGATAGATAGATAGATAGATAGATAGATAGATAGATAGATAGATAGATAGATAGATAGATAGATAGATAGATAGATAGATAGATAGATAGATAGATAGATAGATAGATAGATAGATAGATGTGAAAGGCACTATATGATAGATAGATAGATAGATAGATAGATAGATAGATAGATAGATAGATAGATAGATAGATAGATAGATAGATAGATAGATAGATACTTTATCTGTCCACAAGGGTACCTTTATTAATAGAACTGTAGCTTATAACAAACTGATGGTTAGACTCTTCAACATTTAGGATTGACAAATAATACTTTGTTGCGATTAAGTCCTGGTAAGGTATTGAAAACAACAAAAAGGCAAATTAAATGTTAGGTCATATCATTGTCTAACCTGCATAATTGTCACGGTCAGTCTGCACTGAGTGCAAGGCAGGGACAAACCCCTGAACAGGAGACCAGACTCATGGCAGAGAAACACGCTCACAAACTACACACAAAAGCCAATTTAGCATTGTCAATTCACCTAACCTGCATGTCTTTGGACTGTGCAAGGAAACCGAAGCACCTAGAGAATCCCCAGGCAGACATGGGAAGACCATGCAAATTCACATAGGGAGGACACAGGATGTGCCCCCTGGTCTCTTTCCTGTATGGCAGCAGCGCTAGTACTGTGTCAATCTGCTGCCAAAATGTTAGATTAATGTTTTTAAAAAGTTAAACATAAATCATGGGATATTATGATCAGAGTATACACAGTTTCTATAAGACTAAATTATTAGAAATCTTGGTCAAATTTCTAGGCCTGCACTTAGCATAGTGACCAGAACTGCTCACAAAGGGCACCACTTTATTTAAAGGATAGGGTAAGGAAAACAAACAAGTTTAGTGCAGAGCACAGCTAACCTACATTTTAAAATTATTAAAGGCATTAATGAAAATAATCCAGCAGAATTTCTTCAGTTAAGTAGTGGTTCATGTATTGAAGCATTCAAGTAAAAATGAGTGTAAAGTACATTCAAGAAGGAATTCAGGGAAGACTGTGGGAGTTCAGAACAAACTGCCAAGTCTTGTACATGAAATATTAGCCTTCATTGCTTCTAAAAAGTATTTGGATAAGATTTGGACAATTAAGCAATTAGCTAAACAAAGAGGTTTGATCGACTAAAAAATCTACTTTGATGTCTCATGTTTGTCTTTGATTATGTTTTATTTGTGTTTGTTTACCTTTGAGAAGATGAAATGTAATTCATGCATTAATGTCACTCCTCTTTTCAAACCAATACACTGGCTTCCTGTAGCGGTGCAAATTAAGTTCAAATCCTTGATTCGGGATGTACGTGGCTCAGCGCCTGTATATATGGAGACATTTTTGAGATTCTAAGTTCCTTTTTCACACCTTGGGTCTGCTAATGAGTGGCATTCGGTGAAGCATCAAACGTCAGTCTGGACTCTTTTCATGTGTACCTCCCAGCTGGTCGAATGAGTCACCCACCTCCATTTCAACTTCTGAGTCCCTCCATGTATTTAAGAAGCATTTGCTGAATTTCTGTCTGTTATTAGCTCTTATGTTTTATAATCTAGGAAATGTAACTTGCTTGTATGTTCTTCTGAGCTCTTCACTTATGATGATCAATCTTGTCACTTTGTCCTGTAACATTTGTTCCCAAACAGTACCAAAGACTGATGTTTACTCGATTATGTTGACCTCTTTTGTAAGTCGCTTTGGAATAAAGTCTCTTCTAAGCAAATAAACATACATGTAAATGTAATGAATGAACTTTTCAATCTGTCACAGGAGTTGTTTTCTTCATTGCTCATTTTTTGTTGCTTTAATGGATAGTTTAGAAAAAAAGTTTATACTGAAGTAAAATAAAGCTACACAGGATTCTCAGCTGCAGTAAAGCTACAGTGTTTCACTAATAACTTGACATGCATAACAAATAGTGTCCTACTGTCAGCTCCACTTTTTGGGTTGTGGAGCACATCTCCACATCAATAAAGTGCTTGACCTCATGGGTAACTTGTCCGGAAGACTCTGAAACATTAATAGGTTACAGAAATAATTCCAAACTGCCACCTGCTCTCTCCAGTCCCTTGACTCCTGACTCCATGACGCCTCTGCTCCTTCTCCCAATCACTCATCTTCTACGAAGTTTTTCTACTCTTTACAGATCAACTCTTTGTCAGTCCCATCACTTAACATAAAGTGGATTCAAAAAGTCTTCATACTCCTTCATTTTCTGTGCAACTTTTTTGTGTTATAGATTTCATTTTTAATAGATAAATTTGCCATTTTTGCCCATCAATCTACACTCAGTAACCCAGGACGACAAAGTGATAACATGCTGAAAGAAAGGTAAACAAATTTATTAAAAATCACAAACTGAAATCTCAGATTTCTAGAAGTATTCAGAACCCTTGCTGTGGTACACAAAATTATGCTCAGGTGTATCCTGTTTGCTTTATTTCTCCTTGAGATGAGTCTAGAACTTGACTGGAGTCCACATGTGCAGCAAACAAATTGACAGGACATCTTTCAGAAAGGCACACGGGTACCTGTGTATATAAAGTCCCACAATTCACACTGCACATCACAAGGAAATCCAAGACATGAAGTCCAAGAAACTCTCTGTAGACCTCCAAGATCAAAGTGGGTTGAGGCATATGTGGTGGCAAGGACATGCAAGCATTTTGAAAGCTTTTAGTGTTCCCAGGAGCACAGTGGCCTCACAAATTTTCAAATGGGAGTTGGCCTGTCTGGCCAAACTGAGAAACTAGAGAAGAAGGGAGGTGACTATGAACACAATGGTCGCTAACAGAGCTTCAAAAGTCCACTGCTGAGATGGGAGAACTTGTTAGGAAGGACAACCATCCCAGTAGCACTGCATCAATCAGTTGTTTATGGTAGTATATCTGGAAGTAAGCCATTCTTGAGTAAAAGACACATGACAGCTTGCTTTTACTTTGAGAGCTTGAGGGAAAAGATTTTCTGGTTTGATTAAAAACAAATCGAACTCTTTAGGCAGAATTCAACGCATTATATATCAGGGGTGAACAACTGTGATAGAGTAAACCGGCATTTCCCAATCTGTGAGCTGTAGCAGCATTGCAGGTGGGCCACAGCTGACCCCGGAAGAAACCCTGCAAACCCCCGTCCACCACCACCACTATGATGATCACACTTGATTCATAATGGCAGCAATGCAGAGAGATCACAGCCAATCCTGGATGACCCTCCCTAACCCCATTGTGACAATTGTGCTTGATTCACCAAAGAGAAAAAGCATTACGTTAAATCCCCTTCATGCGTCGTGAATAAACTGGCAATTGAAAAACCGGTCATGACACCACAATGTTTAGAAAAACACTGGCGCAAACTATAAATATAAAATAGAACCCAAACAAATATTCACTTAAGACAAAACTTTCACTTGAAAAATTCACCTATCTATAATTGTTCCAGTTTCTGTATGGTCACAAATATCTTGCTGACAGCTGCCATGTATGTTGCTCTCATGTGTCGGCAACTGGCACCACATTTGATGTCACTTAGCCACAAGTATAAAACTCGGTAACTTACTTTGGTACACATACTAATCATTAGATACATTTAAATGTAAGTAGCTCTGCATTATTCTGTTCTATTTAAAGAAATCTTCTAGTAGTACTAGGGTGTTGTACCGTGTTAGCCATTATGAATGTAGAGAAAAGCCAAGCAAAATGACACCTTTTATTGGCTAACTAAAAAGATTACAATATGCAAGCTTTCAAGGCAACTCAGGCCCCTTCTTCCGGCAAGATGTAATACAGAAACTGGAGTTCCCTATGTTTACTGTATATATACACACTCTAGGACAAGAATCAACATTGGTAAATCTTTAAATGAGAAATTTTAAATGTAAAAAATTAATAGATTCATTCAGGCTAGGGTTAATTTAACAAGAGAGAAAAGAACAATGTATTGTCAAGATCTCTGAATAAGATAACTGTCCCACAAAGTCTTTTGAAGTTTGTAATGAGTTTTTTCAAAACAATGTGGGTCTGTAGACAGGTTGTCTGTCATTCTGAGAGATGTAAACAATCCTCATATCTGGCCATAAAACTCTTGTCTCTGTTCAATCCATGTTGTAAAGTATTAAATTTTAGCACAAGTTTAACTTCCCATTCTTTTCTCTCTTGCTGTGTTTTGAAGTTGCCCATAAGCACTGTGACTTTAAAGTCCTTCTCACAGTGTCCATAGCTGATGAAGCAGGCTGCTACAGGAACATCTGTGTTGCCACATTTAATGTGGACCCTGTGTAAATTCATTCTCTGGCAAAGTGTTTGTCCAGTTTCTCCCACATAGAGTGCAGTGTCAGGACATTTCATGCAGAAAACTAGGTAGACTACATTAGATGATCTGCAGGAAAATGATCCCTTTATGTGATGTTCTAGTCAGCAGTGTGGTATAATTATACAGTCTGTATCATAGATGTGGGCACATGTTTTGCATCTTTTCTGTAGGCATGGAGATGAGCCATTTTCTATTGGAAACACAGTCATGAACTGAAACAGAAACAGCTGTGTAGGAGGCTTAAAACTGGGTGAGGAACAGCCAAACTCTGCTACCAAGGTGAGTTTGTGGAAGACAGTTTCATGTCACGGCAAGATTGAGCACAGCAACAAGACACAAGGTAGTTATACTGCATCAGCAAGGTCTCTCCCAGACAAAGATTTCAAAGCAGACTGGGGTTTCAAGATGTGCTGTTCAAGCTCTTTTGAAAAAGCACAAAGAAATGGACAACATTGAGGATCGTAGACGCAGTGGTCGGCCAAAAGAAACTTAGTGCAGCAGATGAAAGACACATCAAGCTTATTATCCTTCGAAAATCGGAAGATGTCCAGCAGTGCCATCAGCTCAGAACTGGCAGAAACCAGTGGGACCCAGGTACACCCATCTACTGTCCGGAGAAGTCTGGCCAGAAGTGGTCTTCATGAAAGAGCTGCAGCCAAAAACCAATACCTCCGACGTGGAAACAAGGCCAAGCGAAGTACGCATGAAAACATAGGAACTGGGGTGCAGAAAAATAGCAGCAGGTGTTCTGGACTGATAAGTCAAAATTTGAAATATTTGGCTGTAGCAGCAGGCAGTTTGTTCATCGAAGGGTTGGAGAGCGGTACAATAATGAGTGTCTGCAGGCAACAGTGAAGTATGGTGGAGGTTCCTTGAATGTTTGGGGCTGCATTTCTGCAAATGGAGTTGGAGATTTGGTCAGGATTAATGGTGTTCTCAATGCTGAGAAATACAGGCAGATACTTATCCATCATGCAATGCCATCAGGGAGGCGTATGATTGGCCCCAAATTTATCCTGCAGCAGGACAACGACCCCAAACATACAGCCAGAGTCATTAAGAACTATCTTCAGCATAAAGAAGAACAAGAAGTCCTGGAAGTGATGGTATGGCCCCACAGAGCCCTGATCTCAACATCATCGAGTGTGTCTGGGATTACATGAAGAGACAGAAGGATGTGAGGAAGCCTACATCCACAGAAGATCTGTGGTTAGTTCTCCACAATGTTTGGAACAACCTACCAGCCGAGTTCCTTCAAAAACTGTGTGCAAGTGTACCTAGAAGAATTGATGCTGTTTTGAAGGCAAAGGGTGGTCACAACAAATATTGATTTGATTTAGATTTCTCTTTTGTTCATTCACTGCATTTTGTTGATTGATGAAAATAAATGATTAACACTTCCATTTTTTAAAGCATTCTTTGTTTACAGCATTTTTTCACACCTGCCTAAAACATTTGCACAGTACTGTATGTAAAAATGTGCTCCTGAAAATAAGCTGTCCAAAAATACAGTAGATAGATAGATAGATAGATAGATAGATAGATAGATAGATAGATAGATAGATAGATAGATAGATAGATAGATAGATAGATAGATAGATAGATAGATAGATAGATAGATAGATAGATAGATAGATAGATACTTTATTAATCCCAATGGGAAATTCACATTCTCCAGCAGCAGCATACTGATACAATAAATAATATTAAATTAAAGAATGATAATAATGCAGGTGAAAAACAGACAATAACTTTGTATAATGTTAAATGTTAACGTTTACCCCCCCGGGTGGAATTGAAGAGTCACATAGTTTGGGGGAGGAACGATCTCCTCAGTCTGTCAGTGGAGCAGGACAGTGACAGCAGTCTGTCGCTGAAGCTGCTCTTCTGTCTGGAGATGACATTATTTAGTGGATGCAGTGAATTCTCCATAATTGATAGGAGCCTGCTGAGCGCCCTTCGCTCTGCCACAGATGTTAAACTGTCCAGCTCCATGCCAACAATAGAGCCTGCCTTCCTCACCAGTTTGTCCAGGTGTGAGGCGTCTTTCCTCTTAATGCTGCCTCCCCAGCACACCACCGTGTAGAAGACGGCGCTCGCCACAACTGTCTGATAGAACATCTGCAGCATCTTATTGCAGATGTTGAAGGACGCCAGCCTGAATCATGTCAATTATATACTATTTCACTGCTTTTCCATATTTATAAATTTGTGTCTGACATCTAAGCCTGTCTTCAGAGAAGATTACTAAACTGAATGCATTGTTTAACACTCTTCAGGATATCTTATAGTTTAATCACATTGCAGTATTCATAAATATCTTATAACAAGGGGGTGCCACTGAGCCCCAAACCACAGACATAAATGCATCCAGCACCCTTGATCTCAAGGAAAGTACATTATTTGATAATAAGCACCTTTCCAATTGAGCACTAGTCAAATTAACACAAGAATGAACACAACTAATAAGTTCTTCTCTCCTTCCTTCCTCCATGTGAGTTTTGCCTGCTGCATCCCAACATTGATTTCCTGAAGTGATGTGGCAGGATTCTTTTAAGTCGGACCCAGGAATGCTTCCAGTAGTGTTCATCCGTAATGTCTACACGTATGGAAACCAGGGCAGTCTTCACTCAGCAGCAACCTCTTGTGGCATCCAACGACCGGGTTGCTCTTTTAAACTCCAACTCTCATGCAGCTCTGCAGGAGTCCTAACTGGGATCAGCCTGAAGGGACACTGCCACCTATTGTGTGGGGGAATGAAGTGCCTCTAATATCCTTGTTTGCCCAGTTCATTCATTATCTTTTCACCCCAACTGGGATAAGGATAGCTAACCATCCTGGCCGAGCTGTAGCTCTTTCCATACTGTTCTTCCATTATGGCCACCAGGTGGATTAAGGGATTGCTCTCCTGCATTCCAGTCGGGATGCCAGTCCAATTGCCTAGGTGCCTACAATGTCAATTAATGGAATAATGTAAGCAATATAAACCTGATGCTTTGCACCATGTTATTTCTTGCCCTCTTTGTGTGTGTGTGACTTCTGTGCTTTGGTTTGGTTTTAACACTAAGTTATATAGATATAAGATAACAAACATATGTGACATATAGCTGCTCAGAACAAGAATTAGGATGGAAAATACTTGCTACAATCTCAATGCCTAATTAACAAAAGGAAATTGTGTTTTTGAGAGAAAAATATTTCAATTAATTGTGATAGTTTAAGTCATGGTGTCAATAACAACGAAGGATTCACTGGAGAAAAAAGGTTTTTAAATAAAGTGGTGACTTACATCTCCTGTGTGCTCTTTTCTCGATAAAAGAACACAGCAAGAACTCAGACATGTGCATATCTAAGACATCTTGTGCTGTTCTGTTTTGTGTGAGCTTTTATTACTATAAATCGAAAGTAAAGTATTTTATAAAATATTTTTTGTATTTACATTTGCTTTTCTTTTATGTCAAACCTAGCCATTGACAAGTCATAAAGCATAAAGAATTAAAATTCGAATCAGCTTTCAATGAGACGATGAACAAGCTGTATGTGTTAAGCAAACTCCAAAAAAATACCAGGACCTGCAGGAAACATCTTAAAGGTAATTTAACAAATATATTTAATAGGTGGGAGTGCGTGTCGCATGGTGAAAGTGGATGCTGAATTAATAAAATAAGCTTCCATATAGTGAAAGAATTTAAGCGATCGCAAGTGTGCCTTTCTCAGTTGCCTTTTCTACCGTCTTAAAACAACATAGATTGAATGCTTTGCAATATGTGTGCAGTCTCATGACACAAAATCAATACTTGATAACATTTTTGGCTTGAAAATCGAACAAATTTGTTAAGTTTTAAGGCTTTTTGTTTTTAGGTTTGGATCCGTTGCCCCATGACTTCCAATTTAAAACACAAGAAAAGGCTATTTTTTTTTAATGATTACAATTGCTTCATTTTAAAACACAATTTCACAAGGCAAATGAATATATACGAGTACGAAGAAATTAATTCTGAATTGAAAAATGGTGAACTTATCCTTTAAGTAAAATGTAGGAAAAAACTGACGGTAGGAAAAAATTTTAAGAAAAGAAATTTTTTATGGATGGAAAAAATTAGAAGGGAGAAAAAAATAATTTTTTGATGGGAGTGAGAAAAGTAAAATGAAGCAGGGCTAGGTGTTAGTGTCCTGCACTCACAGTCCCAGTCATCATCTTAGCAGATGCAATGTTGTTGTGCTGTGTGTCAGTCAACTTATTGTGTGATTGGGCTGTGAATATCACTGAGACTGAGAGTCACCAACACCCTGCTCTGCCCTGCTCCGCGTTGAACTTCGGATTGCCACAAGATGTACTTGGAATGACCAAATGTGGTGATGCTATTAGAGCAATTTTCATCATTCTCATAGCAGAGGAGTGTATTCATGTGCTGTATTTCAGTCAACTTGTCGATTAGGTTGTAAAGTACTTTTACAAAAGTACTTTTGCAAGAGAATGCAAAAGTAGTCCATATCATTTTCCCCCTCTCATTAATTTTTTTTCTTTCATTAAAATTTTCTTTTCACCATCAACATTTTTTCCCCCTATGTCACTTAAGGTGCTCCATACAGATGGGCCAGTTGTCACCCAGTTTTCCTTTCTCCACTGTGATATCTCGAAACCTTGTTTATCAATGAATGCTGTAAGATGTCCATCATCATCCCAAAAAGATCTACTAGCTCATCCTTAACAATAGCAGTACCCCTACTTCACCAGACATTTGTTGGTCATTCCACTGTGAAACGCCTTCGGAGTCAAGTCAAGCGTCATGTCATGTGGTTTTATTGTCATAAAATCCATACACAGTATGGTGGCATTGAATAACATTCCCCAGGACCACGATGGAGGATTGTAAGAGGAAAAATACTACCAAGTATTTGTAAGTTATAGTAATATTTAAACCAATTGTATGTGTAATTTATATATATTTTTTCAAATCTAAATTAATTTTCAGAATGTTTTATCTCTGAGTGTTTTTTCATTTTAAACATTCATCTTCCAATGACTAGATGTGATAAAGCAAGTCTATTACTAGTTGTGGATTCAGCACCTTCAAATTGATGAACATCTAAAATTTTTGACACAAGCAAATTAAATTAAATTAACTCTTATGTCGACAGCATCTTCAATTTCATTGTTCTTTCATAAAAGTGACAATGACAATAAAGATCTATCTATCTATTAAAATTGTTTTGCAGACCAGTGTAGAGTAGAAAAAACACTTGACATGCCTACGAACTTCTCTTTATAGCTTGGAGTGAGAAAACAGAAATAACTTATGTTTAAATGTTTCTAGAGGTAATCGGTACAGTTAGCAAGTAGAATGTTGAATTTTTTTATATTTATGGATGTTTTACCTATTTTTCTAATTGTATTACATTTATTAACATTTAGACTTTCTTATTGCATCCTGAGATGATACAGTAGCCATTAATCTGTTGTACAAATTCCTTCCTTCAAGCTACTGAGAGATGACACAGTGTTGATGTGATTTGAACATTTGCACTGACAAAACCAGATGGAGAGAAGTTGCTCTGAGAGATGTTTTGCTACATCTAGTTTTTTTTAAGTCCTTTAGCAAAATAAAATAAAATTTATTTTAATCTTAGCCCTTTTATAACTATCAAAGTCATCTTAAAGGATTTTCCTTAAAGGAATACTCCCATCAAAAACAATATTTTATTATGTGTTACTCCGTTTGGTTTGTCATGATGGCTGAGAAAAAATGTAATGTTATGTTTTCATGGAGAAAGGAGATAAACAATTAATGGCAGAATGGGCATCTATGGTGACCAACGCTGAACAACTGCAAACAATACAAAAACATCCATGAAAAAAGTCTCACGTTACTTGTGCTGTATAACCCACATGTCACATGTTGTTCAATAGATACTTCTGAAAAAAATCAGTACAGGGCACAAAGAAGAAATGCATTCATATGGGAACGACATTTCGAATCGATTCAAAATCTCATTCTGCTGTGTCATGTTCGTGCCCTGTACTTGATTTTTCCAAAAGTATTTATGTAACAATATTTTAGCATGCGTTTTGCACATTGTGAGCATATGACTGGATTATGCAACACAAGTAAAGTAAGATATTATATTTTTTCGTTGAGGTTTTTGATGTCATTTGCAATTGTACAGTATTGGTCTCCACGTTCACCCATATTATCATAAACTTTTAAATCTTCATTCTCCATGAAAACACAACATTAAAAATTCTCGCCCAATAAAATAAACCATGTAGGGTAAGTAACATATAATAAGATATACTTTTTGTGTGGAGTATTCCTATAAGGGAGGCTGAAATGGAACTTGGGATAACTAAAATGGTTTTTATTCTGAATTAATTAGATAGATAGATAGATAGATAGATAGATAGATAGATAGATAGATAGATAGATAGATAGATAGATAGATAGATAGATAGATAGATAGATAGATAGATAGATAGATAGATAGATAGATAGATAGATAGATAGATAGATAGATAGATAGATAGATAGATAGATAGATAGATAGATCACTCATATATACACCTATAGTGTTGTGGTGCATTATTTACTATTCATTTTTACCTCAGTATTAACTATTTATTCTATGATTCATACAGTGCTATAAGCCTCAAGGATGTTATAATGGATATCTTGAACTTTGGCTTTATTATTCTCTAGAGTCTTTGAAGATGAGCAACACGACCATCACTGTCTCAGAATTTATATTGCAATGTGCCATTGAATCAAATCAGAAGACCATCACGATTTGTCTTCTGACACTCATCTACTTCCTATCCACATTTGGAAATCTACTGGTGATTCTGGTAATAATTCTGAACTCTCAGCTCCATGCTCCAATGTACATTTACATCGGCACCTTGGCAGTGATAGACTTAGCTAACTGCTCCGTTTTTATCCCAAAGATGCTCTCTGTCCTCCTGCTTGGTTCTTCAGTGGTACCGTATGCTGGCTGTGTGCTGCAGATGTTTCTTGTGCCTCATGTTGAGGAAATGGAATCCTATCTCTTAGCCTTTATGGCTCTCGATCGCTACATAGCTGTTGTTTACCCTTTGCGGTACCCTTCAGCCATTACTAATAAAAAAGTTGGAATTGGTATCTTGGTGTCAAACATTTTTGGCATAGTTTTGAAATCTCCTATCCTGTTTTTTATTGGTGAGCTTTCATTTTGCCACACCAATATCCTTCCTTTCTGTTTTTGCGATTATGCTTCAATTGTCCGTGTGTCATGTAATGAAGATCCCAAATATTTAACAAATTTGCCTGCTACTGTGGCTGCCACTGGCATCTTTCCACTCCTTTTAATTCTAATATCCTACCTTCGGATTGCTATCGAAGCCCTGAGGATTTCTTCAGCAGGTGGGAAGAGTAAGATTTTCAGTACTTGTGTGACCCACCTGCTTGTGGTCGGACTTTTTTATGTTTCACTTTACTTGTTTTACATATTGCCAGGTGCAGGAGTAACGATACCAACAGAAACGTACAATATTATGTTTATTCTTGGAAATGCAGTGCCTTCTACGATGAATCCAATCATCTACAGTTTTAGAAACAAAGAAATAAATAAGGGCATTCATAGACTTTTTTTTAGGAAAAGATAAACTCCTAAACGGAACAAATAAAATATATATTCTATATTGACATTCAGTAAACTAATTGATAAATTAAAAGAATTGTAGTACATTTTAAGTTAATCCATAGACCATTAAAGTTTTAAAATTAAGTCCTCAAAACAAATCAAAAACGCAAATAAAAAGATTACATTGTTAAACTGTTGAACATATAAGGACTCAGACAAAGCTGGTGTGAGGCCACATCAGGAGTGTTGACTGCTCTTCTCTGTCCAGCTGAAAGAGCTGCCCAGCGTCTTTTGCACAGAAGTGTGTTCTCTTCTGAATGGACGCATGCTACTCTGCCATAGTAAGAGAAATAAACCTCTTAAGTCTTGAGTACAGAAGGCTACATCCATATTTCCAAAACAGATAATGGAATTGATGAAGTGAATTAAGAAGAAATTCTTCAATGATGTAGTGATTCACATATATAAGGATGCTGGCAGACATTAGTGGAATCTACAATGACGAAGGAATCCAGGATTTCAGGAAGTGCTGTGGGAGTGTAGAGCAGGTTACTAAGTTAAGTAACGTGAAGTGGAAACATTGATAACTTTTAAAAAGCAAGCTTGATGGACTGAATAGTTGCATCATTTGCTGTCTAATGTTCATCTTGAATATGCCTCACTTTGTCTATTTACTTTTAAGATGATAAAATTAAATTTATGAATCTGTTTTTTGATCGTTCATGGCATGGTTTTTTTGTTTAATTTTGCTTTTTTTAGAAAGAGAGCAAGCTATATCTAATCTATCCTTTTAATCCTTATAATTACTACCATAACAATAAGCTGCATGGCAATAACTTGTGGGAAATTTGGAAAATAAGGTTAAAGCTGTCTCAGCTCCGGTTAAGACTACAAAATGACATCAAAAATTCAGAATTAATGTCTCCATGATGGGACAGTTAACTTTGTGAGCTGAAATGTTAAAGGCCTGAATCAGGAATTCTCTCACCTAACAGGTCTAAATGCTAAAATAGTATTTTTACAGGAGACCCACTTATTAAGTAAGGATCAGTTCTGGCTGCAAAAAGACTGGACTGACCAAATGTTCCATTCCAGCTTTACATAGAAAACTAGAGGTGTGGGAATTCTTATACATAGAACAGTCTTATTTGTAGCATCAGATGTAGTATCTGATCCTGAAGGGAGATATGTGATCGTCATGGGTAATTTATTTAACTGTAAAGTGATTTTGATAAATGTTTATGCACCCAATGTTGATGATAGGGAATTCATGCAAAATTCGCATCCATTCCCAATGTGAACACTCACAAAATTATAATGGCTGGGGACTTTAATTGTGTTTTAAATCCACTCTTAGATAGGTCTCCTATCACAGGGGTCATGACATCTAACACTGCAAAGACAATTACACAATTTTTAACTGACAACAACTTATCAGACCCCTGGAGGTTTCTAAAACCAAACTCAAGAACATATTCCTTCTACTCACCAGTGCATCATTGCTACTCAGGAATTGATTATTTCTTTATAGACAATAATTTCTTGCCTATGATTAAATCTTGCAATTGTTATTTCTGACCATGCCCCTTTGATCTTGGAGATAAAATCATTATGCCCCACATACTTATCTTGTAGATGACGTCTTAACCTACTTCTATTAGCAGACGAGAACTGTACAGAATTTATATCAAAACAAATAAGTGTCTTTCTAGAGACAAATACATCCTCAGAGGTCTCTGCAGGAATACTCTGGGAAATTCTAAAGGCCTTCTTAAGAGGACAGATTATTTCATATCTTTCTCACAGAAATAAATTAGAAACCAAGAAGGTATCAGAGCTAACCAGCGAAATTACTAGAATAGATCAAGAACATGCCAGGTGTCCAAGTAAGGCTCTTCATAGGAAAAGACAGGCTCTGCATTCAGAGCTCAATCTCTTAACAACCAAAGAAACTGAACAACTCATTTTTAAATCAAGACATCATTACTAATTACTATGAACATGGAGAGAAAGCTGAAAAGCTCTTAGCTTAACAAATCCACAAGCAAGAAGTTCAGAATGCAATCCTAGCAATCACCAACACGAACTGAGATAAAATCATTGACCATAAAAATATAATGCACACATTTAGAGACTACTATAAATCCTTATATTCTACTGAGTTTTAAGAAGACAACACACAATCTAATGCATTTCTGGATGCATTACAGATACCACAAAAAGATACTCTTAGTGCAAAGGAATTGGATAAACCTCTGGTGCTATCAGAATTACTAGATGCTATAAAGTCACTTCAGAGTGGGAAAGCAGCAGGCCCCGATGGCTACCCTGTCAAATTTTATAAGAAATTCTCCACTCAGCTAGCTCCCCTCTTATTAGCAACATTTACAGAAGCTAGAGACAATCAAATTCTACCTCAAACTTTTCGCCAAGCATTAATCACCGTCTTTCCTAAAAAAATAAGTACTTATTACAATGTGCATCATACAGACCAATTTCACTTCTGAATAATGATATTAAGATACTCTCCAAAGTCTTCGCTAGAAGGATGGAGAAAGTGCTGCCTTCAGTAGATAGATAGATAGATAGATAGATAGATAGATAGATAGATAGATAGATAGATAGATAGATAGATAGATAGATAGATAGATAGATAGATAGATAGATAGATAGATAGATAGATAGATAGATAGATAGATAGATAGATAGATAGATCACAAGATCAAACTGGATTTAGGCAGACACTTAGCTTCCAATCTTTGACGCCTGTTGAATGTAATATATTCACCACCAAAGTCAAACACCCCAGAGATATTATAATCGTTGGATGCAGAAAAAGCATTTGATATGAATGAATGGAACTACCTTTTCACTACATTAGAGAAATTTGGGTTTGGCCTGAACATTTGTGCATGGATCAAACTGCTGTATACCAATCCAGAAGCTTCAGTTTGTATTAACAACATTAATTCAGACTACTTTAAACTAGAACGTGGTACCAGACAAAGATGACCCCTGTCACCACTACTTTTTGCAATCGCCACTGAACCACTGGCAGTTCACTGTCGAAATGCTTATCAGATAAAGGGGATTATTAGAGAAGGACTTGAACAGAAAATTGCAGATGATATGGTACTGTATATATCAGACCCACAAAATACTGTGCCTGCAGTCCTAACAGTCTGGTCTCAGAATTAATTTAAATAAAAGTGTGCTCTTTCCAGTGAATTCTCAAGCATACAGTATTAGATTGGATACCTTCCCTTTTATCATTGTAAATCAGTTTAAATACCTAGGGGTAAATATCACAAGTAAACATAAAGCTCTTTATCAACAAAATTTTGCCGTCTGTATGGAAAAAAATTAAGCAAGACTTGCATAGATGGTCAACCCTTCATCTCACTCTAGCTGGAAGAATTAATGTTGTTAAGATGAATATCCTTCCAAAGCTTCTCTTTTTATTTCAAAACATTCCAATATACATCAATAAATCATTTTTAAGCAGTTAGATTCAACCATAACCTCATTTATTTGGAACTTAAAGCATCCACGTATTCGAAGAGCGACCCTACAAAGACCTAAGACAGAAGGTGGCATGGCTCTACCTAACTTTCAGTTTTATTACTGGGCAGCAAACATACAAGCTATAAATGAACATACACAGGTTTGGTGCGCAATAGAAACAAAATCCCGCAGTACTTCTTTATATTCCCTGCTTTGTGCCCCTATAAATGCAAGTTATCGCCAATATACTAATAACCCAATTATGCTTCACTCACTCAGAATATGGAACCAATGTAGAAAGCATTTTAAGATGGAGAATCTTTTATCTGTGGCACCACTGCATGAGAACCACCTTTATCAACCCTAGCAAACATATGCAGTTTTTAATATCTGGAAAACATTTGGGATTAAATTACTTAGAGATCTTTATATAGACAACATCTTTGCATCCTATGAACAATTACATTCCAAATTTAACTTTCCAGCAACACATTTCTTTCACTATCTCCAAATTAGAAACTTTGTTAAACAGAACCTGCCCGATTTTCCTCATCTCCCACTTTCCTCTCTGCTAGAAAAAATACTGTTCAGTTTCGAGGACTCAGACAGCATTTCTGCAATATATAAAATTATTTTACAGTCCCTCCCTTTCAAAGATCCAAGAGGACAGTGGGAAAAGGATCTCTCACTCAACATATCAGAAAAGGAGTGGGAGGTAGCAATGCAGAGAATTCACTCGAGTTCCATATGTGCAAAGTATACAATTATTCAACTCAAAATTATATATTGAGCACATCTGTCTCGCTTAAAACTGCCCAAAATGTTTCCAGGGCAAGATTCAACCTGCAAACGCTGCAATGAAGTTCCAGCCTCACTTGGTCACATGTTTTGGGCCTGCACCAAATTAACATCATTCTGGAATAAAAATTTATAAGTGCCTTTCAGACAGCCTTGGTGTCACAGTCCCTCCTAACCCACTAACAGCTGTGTTTGGTGTTCTTCCAGATGGGCTTAAAGTGGAGAAGGACAAACAAACTGTGATTGCCTTTACTACACTATTGGCACGTAGACTTATCTTGCTAAACTGGAAGAATCCTAACTCTCCTCTTTTTGATCTGTGCAGAACTTTTTCAAAACCTGGCAGGATCTAATCAATAATATTTTAGAATACACTCTTAAAACACTGAAGAAGTAGATTCTCTTCCAATTTCTTTTTCTTCTCCATTTATCTTTATCCGCCTATTAAACTCATTAATTTATTTATTTTTACTAGATTTAAGTTTTACTCTGTTGGCCATGTTCTCTTTCTCAGGGATGGGGTTTGTTTTCAGTCCTATTTTTTGTAAAAATTGATCTATTTGTATGGAATGATTACAATAAACTCAATTTAAAAAAGTGCTTTTTTTTGGTTAATGTTACGATTAGTTAGAACTTGTTCATTTATTTAGCTTGATTTAATTCCTGAAATCTTTGATTATGAATGTGTAAAATCCCCCTCTAATAAGTTACATAAAAATGATAGCATTGCAAGCAGAATTCAAGTTATTGGCCATAAGAGAAACCAAATAGCTAATATTTAACTCAAAACACTCTAATTATGAGGACAAGGAAATGACCAACAAGATTTTGGCTAAGTAACTATATTGCATATGAAAAAAGTGTGAAATTCATAGGATTCAATATGCAAATTGAATTAAAAATTGCTAAACATAGACAAATAAATATAACATCTTACAATATTTCAGGCAGCGCAGTGGCACTGCCGCCTTGAAGTAAGGAGACCAGGGCTCGCATCCTGGGTCCTCTTTGTGCAGTGTTTCCCCATGTCTGTGTGGGCTTTCTGGGGATGCTCCGGTGTACAGTGGGGTGAAATTATCATTTTTACATTCAGTATTGCTGGTAATTAATTAAACAATCAACAAGATACCAAAGGGACATAAAGTTAAACATAGGCTAAGTGTGGGATCTCTGTTTCACTTTCCACCCAGGACAGTAGAAAAATGAAGAGAAAAAAAGTCCAGGTGAAAATCCAAGAAAGAAATTTTTTAAAGATGTTACATCCCATGGCTTTGTACGATTTTAAAATATCATTCAGTATTTCTTGGAAGTTGTCAGCCTTATGATTCCCCAAGAAGTTCCTGTGGTTCAATTAGTCATCAAAATTCTCATCTTGAATCAAATTCCCTAATTTCAGGCCCAATGAAAACTCCTTCTTTAATCTTAGTCTCACTCATCCTAGAAAATTAATATCTTACATAGAACATCCATCCATCCATCCATTTTCCAACCCGCTGAATCCGAACACAGGGTCACGGGGGTCTGCTGGAACCAATCCCAGCCAACACAGGGTACAAGGCAGGAACCAATCCCAGGCAGGGTGCCAACCCACCGCAGGATATATAAATTAGTTATTTATAAAATATTCGTAAACAGCAGTACAAATATTTCAATTTTGAATTTAACATTAAAAAAACGCACACCATGATAAAGGTTTATATACTAAAACTACAGATTTATATACTAAAACTACAGATGAAAGAGATTTTGAATACTTTTCTGAAATCACAATAAATCACAAAAATAAACCACACAGGAGTTGGAAGTTAACACTAGAATTACCAGAGTCTACAAAAAAACTCGTAGATCCGGCCCACCTTAAAACCGTTCTCACCTCTTTTATCTTCTAAATGTGCCGATTAAGAGGAGCAGCGAGCAGTCGGCTATTCCATCCCCCACCGTCACAGAACGTTCACTAAGTTTTCCCAGCTCATGCCTTGTTTGATTATCTGGGAGTGACTGAATTGCTGGAGTTTTAGAATGGAAATAATAGATCGTTATTTGGAATACATGCATTTCATGCGTGTTCCGTTTCTACAGTAATCTGTGTAAACACATTGCTAAAACAGAAACTTTTTCATATTTTAGTAATAAATGTTACAAAATGTAGGAATAAACTATAGAATATGTGAAGCCTGACGTCCAAACATCAAATAAACACTTTCACAAAAGGTTGAAGGATGATACAACAACTTCCGTGGCTTAACGCTACGGTTTGCTGACTTGGGGCACAGCAGCCCTGCTGTGCTACAGAAACCGAGTTTGATTCCCAGCTTTGGAGAAAGTGTATTTTTTTCCTCAAACGAACATTAAATTTATAAATTGGTATGCACTGTAAATCGTTAAGTTTAAAATGTCAATCGCGGTTATTTCTGTTGATTAATTCATGCTTTTTTACATAGAGTCAGAACAGGAGCTTTTTCAGCTTATTCAGCTTCTGAACTGACTCAAACAGCGCCAGTATAACTTCACACCCGACCTGACGCTGTTCGTTTTCAAATAATATTGCATTACTTCGACGATGTTTTCTGATTGGTACTATTCACGTCATAAAATGATTTCTTCAAAACACATATACTTGTCACATATATTTGTCTCTTTCTTTTTTTAAAATGTGCGTTGTAGCACGCAGCAACTGGCCACCTGCATGTTCTTGCGCACACTGAATAAGACCGCGCTATATGCAATCATCAGATTGAAATGTTAACAGTTAACAGTTATATAGCATGGAATGGAAATCAGCAGTTCTTAGCATTCCACCACGCAAGCTGTCATATCAACCGCCTACTGTAACTTGCTTTCTTTTTGCTTCGGTTATAGTCTTGAATAAAATAAGCACTTGTTTTGTTATACTTTTACATCAACATATGTTCCTGTGTTTGAGCGACACGGGCATGCTCAAAAAATACACGTATAATGCCACGAAAAGTGAATGCAGACACTTCAGTTCGCAGGCATTGGTACGACAATGCAGCCACAAGTACACTGCAGAGCTTTAGCGCATCTTTATGTGAAAACAGCAGTGTCAGATGGGGAGTGTCTGATGATTGCATATAGCACTGAAGTTACTGCTCTTTACTATGCTTTCCTCTGCATGTCCTGGAGTACAAAAGAAACAGCATACAGCAACACATGGGGACTGGCAAGATTGGGGGGAAAAAAACACGCGGTCATATGTATCGTGATACACTGCAGAGCTATGGCGCGTCTTTATGTGAAAACAGCAGTGTCAGTTGGGGGGTGGGGGGTGGTAGGGAAGTATCCTGAACGTGACTGAGACAATGAAAAGTGAATTTAAAAAAAAGAAAAACAAAGCTAACCTTTACAAATATCATAAATTACACCGGCTGTTACAGACTGAAATCAAATGTATCTTTTTATTCTAAAATAGTGAAAATAAGAACACTTCTCAAAAGGGAGTTGTGCAGGATCGAACTCATGACCTTCTGATTTCCAGTCATCGACTGATACACTTGTGCCACGGAAACAGTGATAGGTAATGTGTGTCAATATCACACACTAAGGCGTCATTTTTTGGCGGTGGCTTTTTTTTTGTACCTTTTGTGAAAGTGTTTCTTTGATATTTAGACTTCAGGCTTCATACGTTATATAGTTTATGCCTACATTTTGTCATTTGCTACTAGAATATAAAAAACGTTTCTGTTTTAACAATGTGTTTACACAGATTACTGTAGAAATGCAACACATATGAAATGGGTGTGTTCCAAATAACAATCTATTATTTCCACTCTAAAACTCCACTTCACTCCCAGATAATCAATCAAGGCATGAGCTGGGAGAAGTTCGTTTACATTCTAAGTCGTTAGGGGGATGGAATAGCCGGCTGCTGGCAGCTTGTCTTTATCAGTACATTTAGATGACAAAAGACGCTGGCGGAGAGGTGAGAACGGTTTTAAGAAGCGATTTAAGGTGGGCCGGATCTACAAGTTTTTTCGTAGGCTCTGGTAATTCTAGTGTTAAACCAAAAAGGAAGACCCTAACTCTATCAACAATCAATCTCAAAAAATAAACTTTTCCTTAGCAAATCAAAAATGAAGAAACCGGAATTAACATCTTCAAGTTTACAAGAAGTCATTCATCCTTATTCCTTATTAAATAACAAACTTTAAATAGAACATTAACCATAAACTCAGTGAAAGACAAAAACACAAAAATTCTTGTTCCAATTCAATAAAATAAAAAACACAATAAAAGACAAACTCTGAAAAATGGCCTAAAATGGAACAAGATTATGCTAAGTAATGAGGAGGATATGGCAGGCAGAGGCGTAGCTAGGGTTTTCAGCACCTGGGGACAACTGAAGATTTCGCGCCCCCTCCTGTTTGCCAAAATGCAATGGGGAAGGGAAAGAAAATTTTAAAATGGTGCCCCTGGATGCTGCGCCCGGGGACAGATGTCCCCCCTTGCACCCCCAAGCTATGCCACTGATGGCAGGTATTTGTCTTTTGTAGGCCTTTCAGGTAAATGTGGCCCTAAAAACCACAGCCCCTGAGAGATGTCCAAATGATGGCCAATCGATTCAATTTGCCATAGGTAGACTTTAATCAAGTTGTAGACAAATCTCAAAGAGAACCAGGATGCACCTGAATACAACCTGGAGTGTCACCGCAAAGGCTTCAAAAGGATCCAGATTTGCAAATCTTTCTGAAAACATATTCTCACTGCCAATTATGTGCAGAATGATGGTCAAAAATGGCAAATTTATCCATTAATTTAAAATGAAATCTACAACACAATAAAGTATACAGAAAATGAAGGGCTATGAATACTTCCTGAATCCATAGTTTGTTTATCCTTGGCAGTCTGACAAGAAGAGGTCATCCTTTCATCCTTGAATTCCTCCTTGGATTCTAATGGGTCAAGTCATGAAATTTTATGCCAGGCCTCTGCTAAACACCTAGTTTAAACAGACTCCGGCTAATCAACTCATATGCCCATCCACCTCCTGTTCAAATGTAATCCATCCAAGAAGTAAAAGTCTCATATTTCCCAAAATTTCTATAAGCCTGTGCCCACCTAGTCTAAATTAACAGCCTCCTGATCTCATCAGTCTTCTCTATTGGTGTTAGCTCAGTCAGAATTGTAGGAAAAAGCAACACATTTTCCATTTTCTCCTTGACAGTAACACCTAGCTCTTTACTTTATGTGTGTAACACTGGCAGCCCACTCATAGCTATGCCAATTATATTGATTTGGCCGATGACAATTGGATTCATCACAGCTTTGGCCAGAACTTTAGCCAGACATCAAGAGTGGTCTCCCATCTATCGAAATTAAAGTTAATGTTCTTACTGCCTTGACAAATTACACCGAGTGGACAAAGAAAACATCACTTGGAAAAGGAGTTTATGGTTGTGATTTGGTTACTTACAAGTTAAAGTGCATCTGCAAAAAAGTGAGTAATTTTTCAATGTCTGATAAGAGAAGGGAGATTTTAGAGAAACCTGAGATGATTAATATATGTCCAAAACAACCAAAAGTATTTTACTTTCAAGGCTGAACAGTTTAAAAAATAATGACGGCATAAGTCAAACATGAACAAAGTGCATTGGCAGAGAGAAGCTCACAGGGTAGTTGTTAAATACTATTAAAGTACATCCTCAAAAATGACCACGTAATTACGCTATCACCACACCACCCTCTCCAGTTTGCCTATTGCCCAAACCATTCCACTGAGGATACCATATCATTTACTCATGATCTGGCTCCATGAACAATGGAGACATTTAATGTATTCTAGAATGTTGTACATAGACTTCAGTTCAGCATTCACCATCGACCCCCAGAAGCTCATAGGGAAGTTGAGACTGTTAAGCTATAACACTTCCCTGTGCAACTGAATCTTGAACTTCTGATACTATCATTAAGTTTGCTGATGACACAATGGTGGCAAGTCTTATCAGCAATAGGAATGAGAGATAAGAAGACTGGTGTGCAGAATAGTGCAAGTGCAACAATGTGCCTTTTAATGTGGACAAGAAGAAAGATATGATTGTTGATTTCAGAATGGCCCATACTGTCCTCAACCCACTGGACAACAGAGGGCTCTGCTTAGAAATTTGTTAAGAGCACCATTTACTCAATTAGCATCAATACCTCCATAGCCAACAGGCAGCATCAAGAGCCTACTGACTAGCTGCATCACCACATGGTTTTTTGAACTGAAGTGTTTCAGAACACAAGGGTCTGTAACGGATAGTTCACACACTGCATAGCATCCGCAAAACCTGTAATATTTTGAAGGAATGCTCCCATCCTTTCCACAGTCTGTCTGTTCCACATTCATTTGGCAGAAGGAACTGTACCATTCAAGCCCATTCTGTCAAGTTCTGCATCAGCTTCATTCCATTGGCTATCCAGACTCTGGGACACAGAAATGGCCAGTATATTAAGGTAGTCATATTTGGTTCTTTGTTGAATATCCCTCAAATGCAATGACTGCCTGAAGTCTGTGATTCATAGACATTACCAGATGCTGAGCATCTTCTCTGGTGAAGCCTCTAATGCAACCATCTTCAGCTCCTGATTGTTTTGGGGGC
This sequence comes from Erpetoichthys calabaricus, assembly GCF_900747795.2. Classification (NCBI taxonomy): domain Eukaryota; kingdom Metazoa; phylum Chordata; class Cladistia; order Polypteriformes; family Polypteridae; genus Erpetoichthys; species Erpetoichthys calabaricus. Next base: position 306,568,657 of record NC_041397.2, on the reverse strand, counting down.
TTGTCTCCTTAAGTTTTCTCTTCAGCATATAGAAGGCCTGCTCAATTAGATTGAATTGGCCATTCAAGAATTTTCCATTTTTTACCTTTGAAAACCTCCTGTGTTGCCTCAGTAGTGTGTTTTAATCATTATCTTTATATCTCCAAATGACTTTGGAGGCATTTATTGGAAATTAAGCAGATGTTTCTGTACACTTCAGAATTCATTGTGCCGTCAGCATTTCTATCATCAATGAAGAGAAGTGTGCCAGGACCTTTGGCAACCATAAATGCCCAAGCCATAACACCCCCAGTGCCCTTGTTTAACAGATGAGGTGGTCTGCTTTGGATCTCGGGCAGTTCATTTTCATCTCCACACTTTGCTCTTGCTATCACTCTGAAGCAGGTTCATCTTTGTCACGTCTGTCCACAAGACCTTTTTCCAGAATTCCTTTTTTGTAAATTGTAATCTGGTCATTCTGTTTTGGTGGTGTAACAGTTAGCCCGGCCACAGACAGACATGACACCGGAATGTCCAAACACACACACGTTTATTACACTATTTAGAATAACTATTTACACAATTGCACTCAGTCCTTGGTCCTTCGGGCCGCCTCCACTCCTGTCTCACAAGCTCCGTCCTCTTCCACCTGACTCCGGCTCCTCGAATGGAGTGAGGCGGCCCCTTTTATAATGCCCCGGATGTGCTCCAGGTGCCTGCTGATGAACTTCCAGCAGCACTCCCCAGTGTGGCAGAAGTGCTGCCCTTGCACCCAGAAGCACTCCGGGCATACACCATCCCTGGTCTGTCATCACTTCCTGGTGTACCGGAAGTGTTGTCCCCCAGGGATCAAGGACAGCCCAGGTGCCCAGAGAAGAGAAGTGCCGCTGTCCCAGTCCGTCCTTCTTCCAGGCGTACCGGCGGGGCAGGGTTCCTGGCTGTCTATCACAGTGGCTAACTAGTGGTTTGCTTCTTACATTGTGGCTTCTGTATTTCTGTTCATGAAGTCTTCTGCTGATAGTTGCCTCTGAAGCATCCATGTGCCTCCTGACGACTGTTTCTGATCTGTCGGACAGGCATTTGGGGCTTTTTCTTTACCACAGTGAGAATTCTTATGTCACAAGGGGGCTCCGCCCCCTACTTGCTTCGCTCGCCTACCCCCGGCGTTTTGAACCCGTGCCTGCTGGGCAGCCGTAGTTTCAGACGCGCGTTGTAGGAGCTTGCGTTATTTTGAACCCGTGCTTGCTTTGCTTCTGCGGTTTGAGACGCGCGTTGTAGGCGTATATCCGTCAGTCGAGCTCGTTCGGTTTGAACCCGTGCCTGCTTTGCCTCCGCAGTTTCAGACAGTGGGTCGCGTTCGGCGTTTTGTACGATCCCAAGCAGCACATTATTCCTAACTTCACTCCGCAGTAGTGCCACTCACAATATGGCGGCGACGCCTGCGCCTTCCATATTATGTCGGGTTTTACCATGCTGTGTAGGCGCCTTTGCCTTTCGTACTGTCCCGCGCCTTCTGACGCGCAATGTAGGCGCCTGCACCTTCCGGGTCTGCCCCCGCTGTGTGGTATGGACGTTTAACTGTCGTGTTTTCTGCTTTTATATTCTGTATCTCGCTGTGCATGTGTTTCGTGCCTAATTTGCGGCATGTCAGACGCTTCGTAGTCTCTCCCATTTCACTCTGGGGAGGGGGGCTTTGTGTGGCGCCTGCGCACTATGTCTCCTGCGTCCACGGGCAGGTCCCTGCATCCATATCCGGTTTACCATTCTCGGTTAATAATATGGATTAGCAGTAGAGGTCCTTTTTGGCTTACTAGTCCCTTTGTGATTCCTGAGCTCAGCAGTGCATTTTTTCTTCTTCATTATGTTACAGACAGTTGATTTCGGTCATCCTAAGGTTTTCTCGATGTCTCCAATGGTTTTAATTCTTGTTTTGCAGCCTTATAATGGCTTCTTTGACTTTCATTGGCAAGACTCATGTCCTGATGTTGAACAATAGCAACTACAGACTCCAAAGTGTAGAAGCAAGCCGAGGTGTCTTATGAAGCCTGAGAAATCACAAACACCTATGACACCAATTTTCCCAAACATTTAGGTGCCCTGAAATGAGGATACTGGGTAGAAAAAGTGTTGTGTGGCCGCAATGTATGCAAATCCTCTTAAATGAAAGTCTGCAATGTGCACTATAATCATGTACTAAATGTTTGATTTGTAATTTTAAACAGCGGAGCAGAGGGGGAAATCAAGGAAAAAATGTGTCTTTGTCCCAAAAGTTATGGAGGGCCCTGTATTTGTGTGTATACGTATATAAATAGTTTGTTTTTTGGTGTTTTTGTTGATATTGTATAATTTTGGCAGTTTTGAGGAGACATGAAAGTAGCAATTTCATTGTACAATGTGTACAACAATAAACTTGAAGTTTTCATCCAATAATAAAATAAATCATATGGATTTTATATTTATTGACTACTTTTTCAAATAGAGACAAAAGTGGTTTCACCTTAGGGCTATCCTCAGAGAATATTACATAATTACATAAAATGTTTAACTCCCTGCTTAATAAACTAAAAACATCAAATTGTATCCACTATTATTAATCAATATTTTCAGAAATGTGTGAGTTAATGGAATGATGCCAATATGTACCAAGGACTCATTCTGGTACTTGTCATTCATGGTGTGTGGAATGACTGCCTAGACTTTAAATGAAGTTACCTGTATTTGGGATAAACAGTATATGTGACATTTTGCTGCTCTAAATGACAATTAGCACAATAAATAAGTGGTAGAGTCAACATGGCCAATTCACACAAGGCAGTTGGGATTTAAAAAAAAAATTAATATATGTATATACATACAGCAGTTTATCTTGTTAGAAGAAATCACAAACAATGAAGTCCCTAGAGAAAATAGTTTTAAATAGATCAGTGACTCAGGCCCCCTGTGTGCTCTTCTCATAATAAAAGCACTATGTTAGAACAAAGACCGAGATGCGTGCAAATCTAAGACGTCTTGTCTTAGATCACATGGCTTGTTTAGCACACATTTTTATCATGAAATGGAAAATATGTGAAAACAATTCTCTTCCATTGATGTAATTTCATTTTTGTCAAACATAGTCATTTAAAAGTCAAGAAGACACAAAGAAAAACATATTGTAGTTTGGGTGAACCTTTGCTGAGACAACTCAAATACAGAAGATGAACAAGCAGCATTCATTAGACAGACTAAGGAAAGACATCGGAAACTGTGAGAAACATCTTAAAGGTACTTTTATATATTTGTTTAATAGAGAGAAAGATATAATTAGTTTATATGTCAAAATTTTATTTATTTATTTTTAACCTGGTCACCCAGTTTCACTTCCTTCACTTTGTATCATTTAACTTGAGAGTGCTGGAACAGCAAGACGTGCATAAAGCTTGCCGTGACAAACAAGGGGCAGTTGCAATATTATGAGATAAAAGAATGATATTTATTATGTATAGCATACAATATGTCATTATACATACACAACTAATTTACTAAATACAGTTGCAACTTTTAAAAATATTCCTTCGAAAATAACTTGTTGATTGCTCAAATTAGAAAATCAGAGGGACAAATACAAGGCCAGGCACTTGACTTATTTCCTGTAAATGAATTTGGCAAACATGTTGTGTGTGCCTGAGCTATATGGCCACATTTCACTGTAACATTCTTCATTCAGGGTTGACTAAAAATAAAGACCGCAGCACATTGTTGTTGTAAGATGCAATTAAACTCACATGAGTGGACTAGTAGCCATACTTAAGAGAAAAGGCAATGTAAAAAGTACGACATGGAGGGCAGCGACATGCTTTTTTACTTGTGTGATCAAAGAATGTTTGAGATGCTCTCCTTATGTACTTTCACTCTCTTTTTGTCTTGTTTAAGTCTTATCTGGCCATTGGGAGTTTTGAGTGTTTGAACACTATTAATGTATTCAGTGCTTGAAGTGGAGTCAAATTACTAGCAATACTTTATTTATGATGATACAGTAAAATTTTGATAAAAAAATTGGTGGATCCCTCTTTAAGAATCCTGAAGAAGTGCTAATACTCACTGGTACTCTGCCAGTACAGTGAAACAATGTTGCATTGTTTCAATACAATGACAGGTGATCGAAGAGCATTGGGGTGGGATCCATCGTGAAAGTTAACTAAGATGTGTCGACTTCAAGCACTGACTATACTGCATTTACATGTGACCTGACACCCAAAGAAAAGGCTTCTGGTGCTGCTTGTGCTGCACTGGATACAGAACAGCCCTTTTGTGCTAATTCTGTTGACTGTATAGTGAGGTGGAATGACTGCCTCTGCTGCAGCCTCGTGCGCAAAGCTCGGGACACCACTGATATATTGCAAAAGTATACATGCTGGCAAGTTTGGTGTACTTTTAGGATCAAAGAAAGGAGGATATACTAAATAGAGATTACAAAACTTGGGTGTAATTAATGGTATCACAAAAAGAAATTTTAACACATACGTTTAATTATGTAAGTACTGTTATTAAAAGAAAAAGGTACCTAAATTTAAAAATAAAATGTAATCAGGGTAAAGTAATCAATATCACTGAATCAGGAAAATGTAACACTACAATTAAAAATTTTAAGCAATTTTATTAAAGTAATAAAATACTTTATTAAAATAAATGTAATAAATGTTAAAGTAATCAATATCACTGAATCTGAAAAATTTGCCACCAAAGTTCAATTATTTAAGCATTTTCATTAAAGATAAAAGGTGCCTAACTTTAAAAAATATAATCAGTGATAAAGTTATCAATGCTAGTGAATCAGCGATTTTATTTAAGAATAAGGTATTTAAGTTTAAAAAAATGTAATTTAAAGTTTTCCTTATGATTAAATCAGGAAATTTTTTCAATAAAGTTTATTATTAAAGCATTTTTCTTAAAAAAATAAGGTCCTTAATTTAATTAAAATAAATGAAGTCAGTGATAAAGTAATCAATGTTACTGAATCAGAAAAAATTGCCACTAAAGATAAATTAATTAAATTAGATAAATTTAAGTCTGGTTTGAGGGGTTCTCACTATTAACTACATTGCTTATAAATATGTAGCATTTCAAAATGAATATCATTCTATTAAATAATTATTTATGGACAGATTTTGACTAATAGAATAAGTATGATTTGGTTGTTTTTGGAAAAAAATTAAGTAGAAAATATGAAAAGTGAATGAATGTAAGTAAGTTCCATGATGTTTAAGATATCTGGTAGCTTTCTATTAAACATTGTTGTCAATCAGTTTATTTTTTCCGTTTTTTTCCATTTAAAAAGTGGAGACCATGCTTTTTAATTGTAATGCTCTTGGATTTTTTCTACATGGTTTAGAAGATTAAAATAGGTTAAAATGTTTACTTCAGATAAAAATAACTAGTTAATATCGAAAATTATTATTATTATTCATTTCGCTAATCCCTGCGGTGGGCTGGCACCCTGCCCAGGATTGGTTCCTGCCTTGTGCCCTGTTTTGGCTGGGATTGGCTCCAGCAGACCCCCATGACCCTGTGTTCGGATTCAGCGGGTTGGAAAATGGATGGATGGATGGATATATATATATAATATATATGGCAGTGTTGTTTCATGCAGTTTTATTGACCATGAACAACTGCTCAGTGCCTGATACCTTTATGGCATACATTGAAACTAAATCTGTAACAGGCAAAGAAGGGTTTCACCTTTTAAAGTAGTTAAATGAATGTCCCATCTACTGATAGTGTGAATGACATTTTGGTTAAACCAATATTACTGTGTATTTCTTGCAATAAGATATTTGGCCTGCTTTCATAATTTGAAATGTCATTCCAGGAGGAAAACACGCTTTGCAATTGATTTTTTTTTCAGGAGGGTAAAATAATATTTACAATTTGAAACCAAGAAGGCTGTGTGGAATGTTTATATTTTCTTTTAAGTATTGTAGTATTTTGTAGGTACGTATGTGCATACTGAATCTGTTTAAAATTCAACTGATGGGGCAGTAAGTGCAGTTTTGCAGTCGCTGTAATGATCTGTAGATGCTGAGCCAGAAGGTGAAGCTGACGATTTACAAGTCGATCTGTGGCCCTACTGTCTCCTATGGTCATGAGCTTTGAGTAATGACCAAAAGAATGAGATCACACATACAAGCACCTGAAATAATCTTTCTCCGCAGGATGGCTGGGCTCTCCCTTAGAGATAGGGTGAGAAGAACGGACATCAAGGAGAGACTTAGAGTGGAGCCACTGACCCTCCGTATCGAGATTAGCCAAATGAGGAGGTTCAGGGATCTGATAAAGATGGATGTCTCCCTGTGGAGGTTTTATGACTATGACCAGCTAGGAGAAGGCCCCAGGATCATAGGACTGGGAGGTTTATATGTCCCAGATGTCCTGGAGAATGCCTTGGGATGCCACACTGAGAGCTTTCAAGTGTAGCTGGGGAAATGTAGCATGTGGGCCTCATTGCTAAGACTTCTGCCCCGGTGACCAAGTCTCTGTGGAAAATGAATGAAGGAATGAAAGAGTACAATACACTGCTTCTGTTCCCTAGTGGCATATATAAAATGTTGTCAATATGCCTTTGAATGAATAAAATACATATTACTACTATGTATATTCTGCTTATGCTTTCCTACTCACAGCAAGGAAATTTAAGGATATTTAATAATTTCAGGTAAATTGTTTTGCAAAATAAGTAAATTGTACTTGTACCAAAGTTATTTTTTCTGGATATAAATTTTTACCTTTTCATGCCTTATCTTCATGTTAGTTACTTTTACTTAAGTATATTTCTTCTAAGATGATAATAGCAACAATAATAATAATAATACTTGAGTAGACTTTTGGTAGCTTTTCCACCCCTGACTAAATTATTTCTCTGTATATATTATTCTATTTTAACATTTATTCTTTTTTTGATGCATCCATACATGATATAGTGTCCATTACTGTTTATTTTACAAATTCCTTGTACTAATCTAAAGTGACTACAACATCACACAGGCCTGGGTGTTGCTGCAATTTTAATATTTCTTTCTGACAAAAGCAACTGGTGAGAGGTCATTCTGAGTTGGAGCTAAATGCGTATTCAAGGAGTTCTTAACACTTTTATTGAATAACTTCAGACTTCCATTAACCTTAGCCATTTCGCAACTAACAATGTTAAACTCATCTTAAAGCTTTTTGCATGTGAAGAAGCTGAAATGGACATAAAAATCAGAAATGATAACATATTCTGAAATACTTAAATCAATTACTTTCAAATTAGTCACATTTTTTGTATAGTATATGTGTGCAGAATGTACTGTTAAGTTTTACTTCAGCATTTACTATTTCATCTTTGATTCATACAGCAGTATAAGTCATAAAAGTTATATAACTGATATACTTTTTATTTTAGAATCTGCAAAGATGAGCAACACCACCACCAGTGTCTCAGAATTTATACTTCAATGTGCCATTGAATCAAACCAGAAGACCATTACGATTTATGTTCTTGGATTCATTTACTTCACCTCCGTGTTTGGAAATCTACTGGTGATCTTGGTAGTAATCCTGAACCATCAACTCCATGCACCAATGTACATTTACATCAGCACCTTGGCGGTGATAGACTTAGCAAATGGTTCAATTCTTATACCGAAGATGCTCTCTGTTCTTCTGCTTGACTCTTCAGTGGTGCCTTATGCAGCCTGCGTGTTGCAGATGTTTCTTTTGTTTCATGTTGAGGAGATGGAATCCCTTCTCTTAGCGTTTATGGCCTTTGATCGATATGTAGCTGTCATCTACCCTTTGTGGTACCCTTCACTTATTACTAATAAAAGAGTTGGCATTGGTATCTTAGTAACAAATATTGTTGGCCTAATTTTGAAATCTCCAATCCTCTTTTTTGTTGGTGAACTTTCATTTTGCCACACCAACATCCTTCCTTTCTGTTTCTGTGATTATGGTACAATTGTCCGAGTGTCATGTAATGAAGATCCCAAATATTTAACATCTTTGGCTGCTGGTGTGGCTACCACTGGTGCCTTCCCACTATTTTTAATTCTTCTGTCCTACATTCGAATTGTTATAGAAGCTTTGAAGATTTCTTCGGCAGGTGGAAGAAGTAAGATTTTCAGCACTTGCTTGACCCACCTGGTAGTGGTTGGACTCTTTTATATTCCACTTCTACTGTCTTATATATTGTCAGGATCAGGAGCAACAATAGCAACAGAAAGCTATAATATTATGTTTATTCTTGGAAATGTAATGCCTCCTATGATGAACCCAATTATCTACAGTTTTAGAAATAAAGAAATAAATAAAAGCATTGAAAAACTCTTTTCTAGGAAAACATTAACTCCTAAAAGGAGAGAATAAAATAAATATCCCACATTGAAATTTAGTAAACTTATGGATACCTTTATATGGCTGCAATATAAATTAATGCTTAGACTTTAGAACATTTAAGATTGTCAAATAGTCATTTTTCAATATTAACTCCAAGTAATGTGTTGAAACAATGAAACATATAAATAAAATGTTAGATTATATTTGAAAAGCTGTTGAACTGAAATCAAGTTATATTATGCTGAGACTTTACAAAGCCTGTGGGAGACCACATAAGACCACATCTTTTGTTGTGTGGCAACCACACCAGTACAGAAGTGTATTCTGAAATTGATAAAACACACTGAGGAATTGAACTCTGAAGGTTTTCTTAATGATAATGTTGTCTGCTAAATATGAGTTACAGTCACTTGTATTAGGTGATCTATAGACGATTGGCATCTACAAGTTACAGTTGCTACCCATCTTCAGGGCTGTTGTGCCAATTACATGCATATTTGTGAGTAGCACATGAAAATAGAAGATGGTGAGAGTTTAAAACACAAATGAAAAATCAGTGTGGCGTCACAAAACAGAATACTTCTCATTCAGTTATTTTTTTTTTCTTATTAGACATAATTTGGATAACATTTATTTTTCACCAAAATAATTACATATGTAGATTCACAACCATCTGAATATTTCTCAAAGATTAGTGTATCACCACATTGAATTTCAAATGGAAACTGGGACATCCAATTGCAGCGTATTCTGCAAGATTAAACTTATTAGACTCAGTTGAATTATCGCACAGCTACTGTACACAAAAGTATGAGGTGACTTAGAGAAAACACCTTTAAAATACTTGTTTCGCTCAATAACAAAATACATTTAATTAGAATAATAAAAATAGACTTTTAGATTTTACATTGGCACCAGGAAGAAATTCATTGTGATTCTCATTAGATAGATAGTGTGAGTGCTGAAGTCGAAATCAACAACGGGAGTCTAAAACCAATTTTAATAAAAACAATTTCTTTATTCTTTTATTCTTGGTGAGAGATTGTGAGACTGCCCCAAGGCTCAGCTAACTGATTTGAGTTTTGGGTAGACTGAAAAAAGAAAAAACTGTTCACCCTTTTATCACCTAGCTTGTTCATTAGCCAAAGAGAGAACAGAAAAAAAAACATAACAGTTCATTTTGAGGTCATACATAGATTAGGGGACATCTTAATTTATGACATAGGAGTACAGAAAAACAAAGCAGTACCAGGCGCCTACATTATCTAAAGACTGTGACCTTCTCAGTACCCACACAAACCCATTTTAAGCAGTTTTCTTAAAGTTCATTGCATTAGTTATAAAGAGATTACATTCTTATAATTTTAATATCTTCACTAGATTATATTTGTTTGATTAGATTAATAATCCTTATTTATTAATTCATAAATGACAATTCTCTTATATTTTTAAGCAAGAGTGAAGAAAACGATCACATTGATTCATAATATCACAGGGTGTTCTGTTAAAATCAAGAGGTTAGCATTTTCACATAACAGAATTAAATCAGTCTCATATTCTGTGCGTGTCCCAATGATCCTAGGAGCTCTGTTGTCCGGGGCTTTATGCCCCTGGTAGGGCCACCCAAGGCAAACTGGTCCTAGGTGAGGGATGAGACAAAGAGCGGTTCAAACCTTCTATGATGAATGAAAACTTTGGACGCCGTTTTCCCTTGCCCGGACGCGGGTCACCGGGGCCCCACTCTGGAGCCAGGCCTGGAGGTGGGGCTCGATGGCGAGCGCCTGGTGGCCGGGCCTGCACCCATGGGGCTCGGCCGGGCACAGCCCGAAGAGGCAACGTGGGTCCCCCTTCCCATGGGCTCACCACCTATGGGAGGGGCCAAGGAGGTCGGGTGCAGTGTGAGTTGGGTGGTGGCCGAAGGCAGGGACCTTGGCGGTCCGATCCTCGGCTACAGAAGCTGGCTCTTGGGACGTGGAATGTCACCTCTCTGAAGGGGAAGGAGCCTGAGCTAGTGTGCGAAGTTGAGAGGTTCCGGCTAGATATAGTCGGACTCACCTCGACGCACAGCTTGGACTCTGGAACCAATCTCCTTGAGAGGGGCTGGACTCTGTACCACTCTGGAGTTGCCCCCGGTGAGAGGCGCCGAGCGGGTGTGGGTATACTTATTGCCCCCCGACTTGGAGCCTGTACATTGGGGTTTACCCCGGTGGACGAGAGGGTAGCCTCCCTTCGCCTTCGGGTGGGGGGACGGGTCCTAACTGTTGTTTGTGCATATGCACCGAACAGCAGTTCGGAGTACCCACCCTTTTTGGAGTCCCTGGAGGGGGTGCTAGAGGGCATACCTTCTGGGGACTCCCTCATTCTGCTGGGAGACTTCAATGCTCACGTGGGCAATGACAGTGAGACCTGGAAGGGCGTGATTGGGAGGAATGGCCCCCCCGATCTGAACCCGAGCGGTGTTTTGTTATTGGACTTCTGTGCTCGTCACGGATTGTCCATAACGAACACCATGTTCAAGCATAGGGGTGTTCATATGTGCACTTGGCACCAGGACACCCTAGGCCTGAGTTCGATGATCGACTTTGTGGTCGTGTCGTCTGACTTGCGGCCACATGTCTTGGACACTCGGGTGAAGAGAGGGGCGGAGCTGTCAACTGATCACCACCTGGTGGTGAGTTGGCTTCGATGGTGGGGGAGGATGCCGGTCAGGCGTGGTAGGCCCAAACGTGTTGTGAGGGTCTGCTGGGAACGTCTGACAGAGCCCCCTGTCAGAAGTAGCTTCAACTCCCACCTCCGGCAGAACTTTGACCATGTCCCGAGGGAGGTGGGGGACATCGAGTCCGAATGGGCCATGTTCCGTGCCTCTATTGTTGAGGCGGCTGACCGGAGCTGTGGCCGTAAGGTGGTCGGTGCCTGTCGTGGCGGCAATCCCCGAACCCGTTGGTGGACACCGGTGGTGAAGGATGCCGTCAAGCTGAAGAAGGAGTCCTACAGGACCCTTTTGTCCTGTGGGACCCTGGAGGCAGCTGATAGGTACCGGCAGGCCAAGCGGAATGCGGTTTTGGTGGTTGCTGAGGCAAAAACTCGGGCGTGGGAGGAGTTTAGGGAGGCCATGGAGAACGACTTTCGGACGGCTTCGAGGAGATTCTGGTCCACCATCCGGCGTCTCAGGAAGGGGAAGCAGTGCAGTGTCAACACTGTATATGGTGGGGATGGTGCGCTGCTGACCTCGACTCGGGACGTTGTGGGTCGGTGGGGGGAGTACTTCGAAGACCTCCTCAATCCCATTAACATGCCTTCCAATGAGGAAGCAGAGCCTGGGGACTCAGAGGTGGGCTCCCCCATCTCTGGGACTGAGGTCACCGAGGTGGTCAAAAAACTCCTTGGTGGCAGGGCCCCGGGGGTGGATGAGATACGCCCGGAGTTCCTCAAGGCTCTGGATGTTGTAGGACTGTCTTGGTTGACACGCCTCTGCAACATCGCATGGACATCAGGGACAGTGCCTCTGGATTGGCAGACTGGGGTGGTGGTCCCCCTCTTTAAGAAGGGGGACCGGAGGGTGTGTTCCAACTACAGAGGGATCACACTCCTCAGCCTCCCTGGAAAAGTTTATTCAGGGGTCCTGGAGAGGAGGGTCCGTCGGATAGTCGAACCTCGGATTCAGGAGGAACAGTGTGGTTTTCGTCCTGGTCGCGGAACAGTGGACCAGCTCTATACCCTTAGCAGGGTCCTGGAGGGTGCATGGGAGTTTGCCCAACCAGTCTACATGTGTTTTGTGGACTTGGAAAAGGCATTCGACCGTGTCCCTCGGGGAATCCTGTGGGGGGTACTCCGAGAGTATGGGGTACCGGCCCCCCTGATAAGGGCTGTTCGGTCCCTGTACGATCGGTGCCAGAGCTTGGTCCGCATTGCCGGCAGTAAGTCGAACCCGTTTCCAGTGAGAGTTGGACTCCGCCAGGGCTGCCCTTTGTCACCGATTCTGTTCATAACTTTTATGGACAGAATTTCTAGGCGCAGCCAGGGCGTTGAGGGGGTCCGGTTTGGTGGGCTCAGGATTGGGTCACTGCTTTTTGCAGATGATGTTGTCCTGTTTGCTTCATCAGGCCGTGATCTTCAGCTCTCTCTGGATCGGTTCGCAGCCGAGTGTGAAGCGGCTGGAATGAGAATCAGCACCTCCAAATCCGAGACCATGGTCCTCAGCCGGAAAAGGGTGGAGTGCCCTCTCAGGGTTGGTAGCGAGATCCTGCTTCAAGTGGAGGAGTTCAAGTATCTCGGGATCTTGTTCACGAGTGAGGGAAGAATGGAGCGTGAGATCGACAGGCGGATCGGTGCGGCATCCGCAGTAATGCGGGCGCTGCATCGGTCTGTCATGGTGAAAAAGGAGCTGAGCCGCAAGGCGAAGCTCTCAATTTACCAGTCGATCTATGTTCCTACCCTCACCTATGGTCATGAACTATGGGTAGTGACCGAAAGAACGAGATCGCGAATACAAGCGGCTGAAATGAGTTTCCTCCGCAGGGTGTCTGGGCTTTCCCTTAAAGATAGGGTGAGAAGCTCAGTCATCCGGGAGGGGCTCAGAGTAGAGCCGCTGCTCCTCCGCATCGAGAGGAGTCAGATGAGGTGGCTCGGGCATCTGATCAGGATGCCTCCTGGACGCCTCCCTGGTGAGGTGTTCCGGGCACGTCCAACCGGGAGGAGGCCCCGGGGAAGACCCAGGACACGCTGGAGGGACTATGTCTCTCGACTGGCCTGGGAACGCCTTGGGATTCTCCCGGAAGAGCTAGAAGAAGTGGCCGGGGAGAGGGAAGTCTGGGCATCTCTGCTCAAGCTGCTGCCCCCGCGACCCGACCTCGGATAAGCGGGAGACAATGGATGGATGGATATTCTGTGCATAAACATAATTCCTTTCCAGCAGATCCCCGTGACCCTGTAGTTAGGATATAGCAGGTTGGATAATGGATGGATAGATGGATACTTATAATCATTACAGTTAATAATGTTTGCGTTCTCAATAGATAGATAGATAGATAGATAGATAGATAGATAGATAGATAGATAGATAGATAGATAGATAGATAGATAGATAGATAGATAGATAGATAGATAGATAGATAGATAGATACTTTATTAATCCCCAAGGGGAAATTCACATACTCCAGCAGCAGCATACTGATAAAAACAATATTAATAAAAGAGTGATAAAAACACAGTACAAGTTAAAAAGTGCAAGGTGTAGAGTGCGAGGCAGGTCAATAACAGTCAATAATCTTGTATAATGTTACCGTTTACCCCCACCCCCCACCCCCGAGTGGAACTGAAGAGTCACATAGTGTGGGGGAGGAACGATCTCCTCAGTCTGTCAGTGGAGCAGGACTGTGACAGCAGTCTGTTGCTGAAGCTGCTCTTCTGTCTGGAGATGACACAGTTCAGTGGATGCAGTGGATTCTCCATGATTGACAGGAGTCTGCTCAGCGCCCGTCAGTCCGCCACAGATGTCAAACTGTCCAGCTCCGTGCCTACAATAGAGCCTGCCTTCCTCACCAGTTTGTTCAGGCGTGAGGTGTCCCTCTTCTTTATGCTGCCTCCCCAGCACACCACTGCGTAGAAAAGGGCGCTCGCCACAACCGTCTGACAGAACATCTGCAGCATCTTATTGCAGATGTTGAAGGACGCCAGCCTTCTAAGGAAGTATAGTTGGCTCTGTCCTCTCTTGCATGGAGCATCAGTATCGGCAGTCCAGTCCAATTTATCATCCAGCTGCACTCCCAGGTATTTATAGATCTGCACCCTCTGCACACAGTCACCTCTGATAATCACGGGGTCCATGAGGGGCCTGGTCCTCCTAAAATCCACCACCATCTCCTTGGTTTTGCGGGTGTTCAGGTATAGGTGGTTTGAGTCGCACCATTTAACAAAGTCCTTGATTAGATTCCTATACTCCTCCACCTGCCCACTCCTGATGCAGCCCATGATAGCAGTGTCGTCAGCGAACTTTTGTACATGGCAGGACTCCGAGTTGTATTGGAAGTCCAATGTATATAGGCTGAACAGGACTGGAGAAAGTACAGTCCCCTGCGGCGCTCCTGTGCTGCTGACCACAATGTCAGACCTGCAGTTCCCGAGATGCACATACTGAGGTCTGTCTGTAAGATAGTCCACGATCCATGCCACATGCCACAAATACATCCATGTATTTATGCTAAATACAACACAGTACAACTTATTTTTTGTACAGAGCTCTTCACTGAATGCAGGCACTGAGTGTTGTTAGCAATTCTCAGTTAAAGTACAATAACAGATTATACTTATTACTAAATACAGAACTGGTTCACATATAAATGCAGACAAGGTAGAAACTGATTAGACATAAATGGAAGCTAACCGACATATGTACATGAATTAATTGATGAGCTCTGGCCAGAATGACAACAATGGAGATTAAAACCGTACCAGAAAAAGTAAAAACAAAAATAAAGTCCTGGAGACCTTGACTCGCCACCTACCCACTTCTGGGTTTTCTATTGCAGAGTATGTACTGGCTCTCCAATCTGATGGAAGAATCTTTCCATCTGGTGATTCCAATGCTCCTTTATATGAGATGACTTTTCCATATACAGGAGAACAGCCTGACAGTAGAGCAGTAGTACCACCAACTGAGAAGAGAAACAGAATAGAGGAGCGTTAGTAACAGTTTAAAAATATTGTGATATTATGACATTAGTGAACAATTGTTTTGTTTAGCTTGAAATGCAACATATTGATGTTTCTTGCATGAAGGAGCTGTATAGACATTAAAATGTTTGTGATATTCAAGATTCTATCACATTTTTGCAGGAAAGCCTTTTATCCAGAATGTTACTCATCACAATTTAATGAAATTTCAGTCATATGATGCTGACTTTGTTCAAGGAATCAAACCATTTTGACAAACCTTGAACAGAGCATTGAAGCCACTAGGATAAACTACTGTTGTAATTTATACCCAAAAGGCAGAACAAAACCTTAAAAAGTACTCAAGGGCAACTAATTGATTCTAAATTAATTTAATATGAGAGTAATTAATTAAGCATTAAATAAGGAGTAATCAGTCATCAGTCAGTCATTCTCCAACCCGCTATATCCTAACACTGGGTCACGGGGGTCTGCTGGAGCCAGTCCCAGCCAGCACAGGGCACAAGGCAGGAAAGCA
Organism: Erpetoichthys calabaricus; assembly: GCF_900747795.2. Lineage (NCBI taxonomy): Eukaryota > Metazoa > Chordata > Cladistia > Polypteriformes > Polypteridae > Erpetoichthys > Erpetoichthys calabaricus. The sequence goes on along the minus strand of NC_041397.2, from coordinate 306,553,140 downwards.
ATCCCGGGCAGGGTGCCAACCCACCGTAGGACACACATACACACACACACACACCAAGCACACACACTAGGGACAATTGAGAGTCGTCAATACACCTAACCTGCATGTCTTTGGACTGTCAGAGGAAACCCACGCAGACACGGGGAGAACATGCAAACTCCACGCAGGAGTAATCAATAAATCACAAAACTAAAAGACACAGGAATAGGAAGTTACAAAGGGAAACTACCCAAACTAAGTTAACCCATAACTACTCATGTTATTGTATTTTGTACTCCAATCTCAGGTAGTTTTGTCAAATGTCCTTTTACTTTAACCTACTGGCAGCTATCCTCAGCTTGATTCACTACAAGTACAATGGTTTCCTTCCAGTGTGCCCCCGGCTGGTTTTATGAGTGGATGCACAGTCGCAAGTTCCATATGGTGCATTTGGTACACCGCGGGGGTACTTACGTATCAGATGTTCTTCTTGCGATGACTTTGTCTGCAAAGAACATTCAACAACTGAACTGAAATGTGATCCATGTGTAAATCCTGCAGTTGATGAAAGTGTGACCGGTGACAAATGAGTTCTGGAGAAGTGGATCAGGTTTATTTTCAGATAGTCCTAGACCATGTCATACTATTCAGTAATATGGCGTTAAATTACATTAAAAACATGTACAATTTAAAATTATTGCAATATTTTATATTACAATCTCACAGCGTGCATATAGAAATGGCCATTTTAACACTAGTGCATAAAGTACACAGTGGGAGTACTTATGAGATGAGAAATGGTATGAGTAGGGTTAACAATCAAACGCAGAACTTTAAACCTAGAAGTAGCAGACTAAAACAAAATGACTAAAGATACCCTCAAAGAATAAACATTTCCTTAACAAATCAAAAACAAAAAAACACAATTAATATCTTAAAGGCAAGATAAAGAAAGAAATCCATATTACTATCAGAACCCTTTTATGTGAAAAAAACTTTGATTGGAGAGAATAAGTAAAATACCAAAAGGAACAAAATGTATGAAATTACAATATAAAAACATACTGCAACCCCTTCCCCACCTCAACCCAGTGAAAAACAATAATAAACATAAATAGAGGAATTGATTAAAATGGAGCCTGTGTGATTGGTCACAAAAGGCAGCACTCAACAGTCAAACTGAAAAGGAGAACATTCCATTATCACAACACACTAGATAACTGATCACCCAAAAAATCTTGGTTAAAGCCATTCCCTGATATTATGGCCAGACTCTCCAATAATTCTTAATGCTGAGAGTTCAAGAATAGTTAGCTTAAAGAAAAATGATTTCTAAGAGTCAATACGGATAGAAGCAGTGGGTTTTCGATTGAGAGACCAACACAAGTTTGGCAGTGATAGTACCCAACAGAGGTGGAAAGAACCCAAAACCAAGTATAGTGGAAGTAAATGAAGGAAAAGGAAGTAAAAATGTTAGGTTTAGGTTTGAATACACAACGGTGGGTCTGAAACTTGAACGTACTGCTTATAAAAAGGACTTAGTAGTCAGCATGAACTTGTCACTATCAACGTCTTGGCAGTGCTCAGAAGCAATTAAGAAAACTTAACAGAATGTTAGAACAATCCTGATGAGAACAGGCCATTCAGCCCAACAAAGCTCACCAGTACTATCCACTCATTTCTTCCAAAATAACATCAAGTCAAGTTTTAACACTACAATTACCAGAGCCTACGAAAAAACTCATATATCCGGCCCACCTTAAATCGCTTCTTAAAACCTTTCTCACCTCTCCGCCAGCGTCTTTTGTCATCTAAATGAACTGATAAAGACAAGCTGCCAGCAGCCGGCTATTCCATCCCCCCAACGACTTAGAACGTAAACACGCTTTTCCCAGCTCATGTCTTGATTGATTACCTGGGAGTGAAGTGGAGTTTTAGAGTAGAAATAATAAGATTGTTATTTGAAACACACGCATTTCATATGTGTTGCATTTCTACAGTAATCTGTGTAAACACATTGTTAAAACAGAAACGTGTTATATATTCTAGTAGCAATTGACAAAATATAGGCATAAACTATATAATGTATGAAGCCTGAAGTCCAAATATCAAAGAAACACTTTTACAAAAGGTACAAAAAAAAAGCCACCGCCAAAAAAACTCACCTTAGTGTGTGACATTGACACTCATTAGCTATCACTGCTTCCGTGGCGCAACAGTATCAGTCGCTGACTGGGAATCAGAAAGTCATGAGATCGATCCTGCACAACTCCCATTTGAGAAGTGTTCTTATTTTCACTATTTTAGAATAAAAAGATACATTTGATTTCAGTCTGTAACAGCTGGTGTAATTTATGATATTTGTAAAGGTTAGCTTTATTTTTTTAAAATTCACTTTTCATTGTCTCAGTCGCGTTCAGGATCCATCCCTACCGCCCCCCACCTGACACTGCTGTTTTCACATAAAGACGCGCTATACTTCTGCAGTGTATCACGATACATACGACCGCGTGTTTTTTTCCCCCAGTATTGCCAGTCCCCACGTGTTGCTGTATGCTGTTTCTTTTGTACTCCAGGACATGCAGAGGAAAGCATAGTAAAGAGCAGTAACTTCAGCGCTATATGCAATCATCAGACACTCCCCATCTGATACTACTGTTTTCACATAAAGACGTGCTAAAGCTCTGCAGTGTACTTGTGACTGCATTGTCGTACCAATGCTTGCGAACTGAAGTGTCTGCATGCACTTTTCGTGGCATTATACGTGTATTTTTTGAGCATGCCCATGTAGCTCAAACACAGGAACATATGTTGATGTAAAAGTATAACAAAACAAGTGCACTTTTATTCAAGACTATAACCGAAGAAAAAAGAAAGCAAGTTACAGCAGGCGGTTGATATGACAGCTTGCATGGTGGAATGCTAAGAACTGCTAATTTCCATTCTGTGCTATATAACTGTTAACATTTGAATCTGATGATTGCATATAGCGCTGTCTTGTTTAGTGTGCGCAAGCACATGCAGGTGGCCAGTTGCTGAATGCTACAACGCACATTTTAAAAAAAGAAAGAGACAAATATATGTGACGTTTTGAAGAAATCATTTTATGACGCGAATAGTACCAATCAGAAAACATCGTCGAAGTAATGCAATATTATTTGAAAACGAACAGCGTCAGGTTGGGTGTGAAGTTATACTGGCGCTGTTTGAGTCAGATCAGAAGCTGAATAAGCTGAAAAAGCTCCTGTTCTGACTCTAAGTAAAAAAGCATGAATTAATCAACAGAAATAACCGCGATCGATATCACCAAGTGTGATCAAGAGTACTGGTTCGATCCCCACTCACTCCTATATTTGCCGTTTTCAGCAGTAAGCTGCTCTTTTTGTTAATATTATACAGTACACACATGCACTTGATTTGTGTCTGTACTTGCGCTGTTACTTAGAGAGTCAGATCGGGGGGAGGGGTGATGTTAGAGCGGATGAGCTTATTCAGTGCTTTTTCTTTCAGTACATGTGCCTTCCCTGTTTGTTTGTATATCTCTGCCTGTCTGTCTCTGTATTACGCAGTGCTCTGTCTGTCTGTGTGTTATGGATCTTGAAAAAAAATAAGTTATAAGGACGGTTTGCTGACTTGGAGCACCACTGCCTTACTGTGCCACAGAGACGCGAGTTCAATTCCCAGCTTTGAAGAAAGTGTTTTTTTTTTCCTCAAACGGACATTGAATTTATAAATTGGTATGCACTGTAAATCGTTAACTTTAAAATGTCAATCGCGGTTATTTCTGTTGATTAATTCATGCTTTTTTACTTAGAGTCAGAACAGGAGCTTGTTCAGCTTATTCAGCTTCTGATCTGACTCAAACAGCGCCAGTATAACTTCACACCCGATCTGACGCTGTTCGTTTTCAAATAATATTGCATTACTTCGACGATGTTTTCTGATTGGTACTATTCACGTCATAAAATGATTTCTTCAAAACGTCACATATATTTGTCTCTTTCTTTTTTTAAAATGTGCGTTGTAGCACTCAGCAACTGGCCACCTGCATGTTCTTGCGCACACTAAACAAGACGGCGCTATATGCAATCATTAGATTCAAATGTTAAGTTATATAGCACAGAATGGAAATCAGCAGTTCTTAGCATTCCACCATGCAAGCTGTCATATCAACCGCCTGCTGTAACTTGCTTTCTTTTTTCTTCTGTTATAGTCTTGAATAAAAGTGCACTCGTTTTGTTATACTTTTACATCAACATATGTTCCTGTGTTTGAGCTACATGGGCATGCTCAAAAAATACACATGTAATGCCACGAAAAGTGCATGCAGACACTTCAGTTCGCAAGCATTGGTACGACAATGCAGTCACAAGTACACTGCAGGGCTTTAGCGCGTCTTTATGTGAAAACAGTAGTATCAGATGGGGAGTGTCTGATGATTGCATATAGCGCTGAAGTTACTGCTCTTTACTATGCTTTCCTCTGCATGTCCTGGAGTACAAAAGAAACAGAATACAGCAACACGTGGGGACTGGCAATACTGGGGGGAAAAAACACGCGGTCGTATGTATCGTGATACACTGCAGAACTATAGCGCGTCTTTATGTAAAAACCGCAGTGTCAGGTGGGGGGCGGTAGGGATGGATCCTGAACGCGACTGAGACAATGAAAAGTGAATTTAAAAAAAATAAAGCTAACCTAGCGCTGCTGCCTCGCGGTTGGGAGATCTGGGGACCTGGGTTCGATTCCCGGGTCCTCCCTGCGTGGAGTTTGCATGTTCTCCCCGTGTCTGCGTGGGTTTCCTCCGGGCGCTCCGGTTTCCTCCCACAGTCCAAAGACATGCAGGTTAGGTGGATTGGCGATTCTAACTTGGCCCTAGTGTGTGCTTGGTGTGTGGGTGTGTTTGTGTGTGTCCTGCGGTGGGTTGGCACCCTGCCCAGGATTGTTTCCTGCCTTGTGCCCTGTGTTGGCTGGGATTGGCTCCAGCAGACCCCCGTGACCCTGTGTTCGGATTCAGCGGGTTGGAAAATGGATGGATGGATAAAGCTAACCTTTACAAATATCATAAATTACACCAGCTGTTACAGACTGAAATCAAATGTATCTTTTTATTCTAAAATAGTGAAAATAACACTAAGGCAGGTTTTTTTGGCGGTGGCTTTTTTTTTGTACCTTTTGTGAAAGTGTTTCTTTGATATTTGGACTTCAGGCTTCATATATTATATAGTTTATGCCTACATTTTGTCAATTGCTACTAGAATATATAAAACGTTTCTGTTTTAACAATGTGTTTACACAGATTACTGTAGAAATGCAACACATATGAAATGCGTGTGTTTCAAATAACAATCTTATTATTTCTACTCTAAAACTCCACTTCACTCCCAGGTAATCAATCAAGGCAAGAGCTGGGAAAAGCGTGTTTACGTTCTAAGTCGTTGGGGGGGATGGAATAGCCAGCTGCTGGCAGCTTGTCTTTATCAGTACATTTAGATGACAAAAGACGCTGGCGGAGAGGTGAGAAAGGTTTTAAGAAGCGATTTAAGGTGGGCCGGATATACAAGTTTTTTCGTAGGCTCTGGTAATTCTAGTTTTAAATGACCCTTAAGCCATCCCCTCTACCACACTACTTGGTAGCTTATTTCATGTGTCTGTGATTCTCTATATGAAGAAATTTTCCTAATGTTTGTGCGAAATTTACCCTTAACAAGCTTCCAACTGTGTCCCCGTATTCGTGATGAACTCATTTTAAATTAACAGTCTCAATCCACCGGACTAATTCCATTCATAATTTTAAACACTTCAATCAGGTCTCCTCTTAATCTCTGTTTGCTTAAACTGAAAACGCTCAACTGTTTTACACTAGAATCCTTGAAGCCTACAAAAAAGAGTTTTAATGCCAGGCCACCTTAAATTTCTTTGCACCTCCTCATCAGCATCTTTGTGTTGCAAATGTGTCAATCAGCAGTGGTAGCAGGCAACCTGCTCATTCATCCCCCCATTGAGGCAGCTGAAGTCAACTCAGACACTGAAGTCTGTTTATCTGGCAGTGAGGTGTTTGGAATTGTATAGGGTAAATAATATATCGTTATTTGGAATACACACATTTCATGTGTGTTCTGTGTCTACATTGTACACATAACTAAAACAGAAAATTTTTCATCTTACTGTAATAATGACAAAATGCCGAAGTGAGGTGTATAATGTGTAAAGACTGAAGTCCAAATATCAAATCAACACTTTCACAAAAGGTGTAATAAAACAAGTGCACTTTTATTCAAAAATATACCCAAAGAAAAAAAACTCGTAACTCATCTCCTGTAGACATAGAATCAGTGTAGTCACTCTTCTTAGGCTATGTTCTATATGTAAGGTTATATAGTGTCCTTAAATGTAGAGTACTAGACAATGGAAGTTATGCTCAAGATTTATAATGCACTGAAGAGGCCACATCTGGAGTACTGTGTGCAGTTTTGGTCTTCAGGCTATAACAAAGACATAGCAGCACTAGAAAAGGTCCAGAAAAGAGCGACTAGGCTGATTTCAGGCCTGCAGGAGATGAGTTATAAGGAAACATTAAAAGAGGTGAACCTTTTCGGTTTAAGCAAATGGAGATTAAGAGATGACATGATTGAGCTTTGTACGGCTGAATGGTTTGGGTAACAGGTAAGCAAACAGTAGAAACCTTTCCTCTATTGAAAAAGAAGTGTCACAATTTTCTTAGGAATACACAGGCAGAAAAAAAACACATAGGTGGAAAATGTCTTTAAAATCCAATTCCATACACTCCCATTTGTATTTTTTTCCTGAAAATATGGGAGCAGTCTGTAATGAACATGAGAAGAGGTTCCACCAGGACATCACTCAGATGGAGAGATGTTATAGAAGAAAGTGAAGAGAGTCAATATAAGCAGACATCTGTTTGTCAATCCACTGTGAAACACCTTCAGAGGATTATAAAAGGAAAAAAAAATAGCAATATGCTACTGTTTGTATGTAACAATTATATCTTATATGTGTAATGTATTACTTTTAAATCTAAATAATCCATTTTAAAAATATTTTATTTTTTTTCCTTAAAATGCTATTTTTTTCATTGTTTCATTTTTTTTGTTGTTCTTATGTGTCAGTGGATGTTTCTTGTGTGGAGCTTCTGTTCTCTTTCTCCGATGTAGAACCCTTTTCCTCTTCTGAGTTCACCTCTGTTATAGCAAGTCTTTATTTGAAAACTAGCAGTGTCAGATGGGCAGGAGCGTGAACGTGACTAAGAGGATAAAAGTGAATAATGAAACAAAACATTATCTTTTACAAGTACCATAAATTTACACTGGCTGTTACAGACTCAAATAAATCAAAAGCATGTTTTTATTCTATAATAGTACTAATAATAGCTGTTCGATACTCAAAACAGATAATGCGTGAAGGACCCGGGATTGAACCCACAACCTCTCCAATTGGAGATAGCAGTTCTTACCTCTGCACCTGCCAAGCAGACATATATGTTGGGTGTGTATGTGTCGTACCCTATTCCAAATTCTTTTACTTTGGTTAAATTCTTGAAAAAAATGCACTTGTTTTGTTATACTTGTGTCTTTTGTGAAAGTATTTATTTGATATTTGGGCTTCAGTCTTCACACATTACATACTTCATATCAGCATTATGCCAATTATTAGTAGAACATGAAAAAAGTTTATGTTCTAGTTATGTGTTCAACATTTCTTGCTTCACGTCTCCTGTCACCCTACATTTACGCATATCATTGTAGACACAGTACACACGTGAAATGTATGTGTTCCAAATAACAATTTATTATTACCCTATACAACTCCAGGCACCACACACCCAGATAAACAGACTTGAGCTGGGAGAACTTTGTGTTCAACTTAAACTGCGTTGGTGCAGGATGGGATAGCAGGCTGCTTGCTGCTTGTGCTGATTGGCACATTTGCAAAACAAAAGACGCTGATGAGCAGGTGTGAGGGAATTTAAGGTGTCCCAGGATTAGAAGTTTTTTTGTAGGCTTCAGGAATTCTAGTGTTAACAGTGCCATGAAGATGATCCCCTGGTGCACATGTACCCATATTGTGAAATAATCAAAGGTTTGGGACAGTCACCCGTATATTTAAGCCTTGCTGCAAAACAGCAAAATAAAGTGCCCAGTTGTGTACAGGTTTGAGTTCAAAACAGAACTGATCAACTGAAGGTAGTTGGAGGGGTTTAAGGTAGATAAGGGGAAGTGATGTCAGGAACCAGGAACAAGAACCAGAAGTGACATCATTGGCACAGAATCCGGAAGTGACGTCATCGGGCCCAGGCAGGATTTCCCATGTTTGGTCTTGCAGAGATAATAAAGAGAGGATTATTGGACTCTGCCACCCCCTGGCCTGGCATGGAATTACCCTCTTTTGAATCTATGTGCACGTGTGTGACAATATATAATATACACACGCTTACAAACTGTAAAATCTGCATAAGCATTTAATTCCCGGAAAATTTATGACAGGTGATCATGCAGCAGAAATAACATTCCTTCCGTGTATTGAGTTAGATACTGGTGATTCTTCAGCAAGTAGATTATCATTCATCTTGCATAGACAACAATTTCGAGTAGTTTTAGCAATTGCTATAACTATAAATAAATATCAGGGTCAGAGTTTTGACCATGTTGAAATATACCTGTGGACAGATAGTGAGGGGAGTTAGGGCCACCATGGGTAAACAGGGGGGCACAAATTACACACACACACACACACATATATATATATATATATATATATATATATATATATATATATATATAAAAGGTATTAGTAGAAGTCACAGTGTCATTAACAATAAAGAAGTCACTGGAGAAAACAGATCAGTGACTCAGGTCTCCTGTGAGCTCTTCTCCCAATAAAAGCACTAAACCAGTTCACAGAGAGATAATCAGAAAGCTTAGATCTCTCGGGCTTTACTGTTTTGTGTTAATTTTCATCACTAAATGGAAGAATGTAAAATATATGATCAAATGCTTTTCTTGTGAATCCATTGACCTAATTCTATATTTGTCAAGCATAGCCATTTAAAAGACAAGGGGACACAAAGAATAAAGAACCTTCACTGAGACAATTCAAGTTCAAAAGATGAACAAACTGCATGAATTCAGCAGACTTGGGAAAAATACTGGAAACTGTAGGAAACATACTAAAGGTACCTTTACTTATTTATTCAATAGAGAGAATTAATAATTAGTTATGTTTCATTTAATTATCTAAGTTTTATTTATTTATTTTTAACAGTTGTGTACTCAGATTGTCCAGTTATCACCAAGTTTCTCTGTGAGTTTAAAGAGTATTTTATTTCCCTATATAGTGGAAAGTATACTATTATGCATGCATATTTCATTTACTGAAAACAGCTGCAACATTCTTAATTAAAATCCTATAAGAACAATTTGCACATTGCATAAATTAGAAAAAATCATTGGCACAGCTGGAAAAGAAGGCTGTTCTTCTTTCTGTGTTTTTAATTTATGTAAATTCATTTGGCAAAAACTTATATTGGGCCCATTTCATTTAAAACTGATAAAATCGGGGTTGATTTAAAACAAGTCCAGTAGGACATTGATGTACAGGAATTCCATTTTATGTGGACTGGCAGCTAAATATAAACTCACCAAGCAATGCAAATGTTGAAAATTGACATAAGCAGGCAGAGGCATACTTTTTTCAAAAAAAGACTGAGATGCTTTCCTTCTGTACTTTCACTTATTCCTCATGAATATCATGTAACGTGTACCACACAACCAGATCAGTGTCACTTGTATGTTAGATGCTACTAGTGTATTACATGTTTTAAACTTGTTAAGGACGGATTTTACAGAAATACTGGAAGGTTTTTATGCATACGAAGAACCACAGACACATGGAATAATGACCAAGTAGTATGCCGGCTGAATGGCCTATACTCATCACAGTTGTTCTAATGACTCCAAAAGAAAATACTTCTTCTGCTTCTCCTGCTGAAACAAAGAAATAGTTCTCTTTGCTAATTGACGGGAAAAATGCAGCACCATGCCCGAAGTTCAAGATGCCTGCTAAATGCCTTTACTGGTGGTGGGTACTTTGTCTTTAAGGCTGTTTGTATATTGATGCATGCTGTATTCACATACTGCTACTTCTGCTGTACGTTTAGGTCTTTATTTGCAATACGTATTAACGTAAGACAAGGATCTACTGAATAGATGGTATCTCAGCTTGTATTTAATACATGTCAATGCATCTGGATAATTTAACACTAATCTTAAAGTGATTCAGCTATTTTATTAAAGTAAGATTCTTAATTAAAAAAAAAACTAATCAGAGTTAACTAATCAATGCATGTATCCAGTTTGAAGGTTTATCACCATTGACTGCATTTCTTATAAATGTGTAGCATGTTCAAAGTAATTATCATGCCATTAATTCATTATTTAAGGACAGTTTTTGACTAATAGAATGAGTATGATTTGCTTGTTTTCAGCAAAAATTAACTAGAAACTCTGCAAATTGAATGAATGGTCAGTAGGTAAGTTTTGTAATATTTAAGGAATTTGATAGGCTCATTTAAAATATTTTTGTTTGTTTTATTTTCCATCCATCCATTTTCCAACCCGCTGAATCCGAACAAAGGTCATGGGGGTCTGCTGGAGCCAATCCCAGCCAACACAGGGCACAAGGCAGGAACCAATCCTGGGCAGGGTGCCAACCCACCGCAAGACACACACAAACGGGCCAATTTAGAATCGCCAATCCACCTAACCAGCATGTCTTTGGACTGTGGGAGGAAACCCACGCAGACACGGGGAGAACATGCAAACTCCACGCAGGGAGGACCCGGGAAGCGAACCCAGGTCCCCAGATATCCCAACTGCGAGGCAGCAGCGCTACCCACTGCACCACCGTGCCGCCCACTGGTGATTATTATTATTATTATTATTATGATTCATCAAACCCTTTATCTTAAAGATAAAACGCACTATTCAATGCAAATACAATGCGCTTGGTGTTTTGAAAATATAACAAAAGCCAACTTTGAGTATACAACAATGACAACTTATTTCTTTTATAGCCCAAAATCACACAAGGAAAACCTCAATGGGCGTTAATAGGCCCTGTTTTTTTGAGAGCTCCACCCAGCCTTGTTTCCCAAAGAAGACAAGAACCCCCTCCGCCCCCCACCCCCAAAAAAAAGAACGCTTGTAGGGAAAAATGGAAGAAATCTTGGGAAATGCAATTCAGAGTGAGACAAACCCCCTTTCCAGGCAGTGGGTGTCAAAAATGGGGTAAATACAATACATAAAACAGTACAAACTACAAGACAAAAATGCAAGAATAGATGATACCACTCACTAAATACAGAACTAACACATATAAGGTGTCACAAACTCAACAAAGAGCCATAGCAAGGTTTGGGGCAGCCACCCATGTATTGTTTCCTGGTTGCAAAATTGAATAAATTGATGTACTGAAGTGTACAGATCAGAGTCCCGAACAGAACTGAGGGGATAGAGGAAAGGTGGCAGTTTTTAAAGGCCAGTACAGGAAGTGACCACAAAAGGGGTCAAAACCAGAAGGGTCTTCATCCATAGGCTCTTGCCCGGAAGTGACATCAAAGGGGTCGGAACCAGAATTGATGTCATCAGGACCAGGCGGAATTTCCCATGAACGTTCTGCAGAAAGGTGAGAAAAAGAGTCAGTGCACTCGGCTACCTCTCTGTCTGGTTTGCAATTACTCTCGTTCAAGCCCTTTAGCTGCCTCCCATGCGTACGTGTGTGACAAATGAAGTGGACAACAAAGTGGAAAGTACGAGGGGGGGTCAAGCTAAAGTTAGAAAATGTTTTATGTAATATCAAAAATATTGTATTTTATTTAAAAATTTCTGATCCACCTCATTTGATTTTTTTCTTATATTCCAAAAATAAAAAAATCAGTGCTAAACATTGTGATATGTTACTGAGTGGATCTATGAATAAAACAATTCCATTTAATTTTTACAATTAGGTAAATTTAACATCTCCTAAGCCAGTTTAAGTGGCTTAGTCAGATATTGGTTTTAAATTGAAACATTCAATCTAATGTCAATGATGACAGATTTTTTAATGATTTACTACATTAGTTGTACTCATATATACAGTACAGCAGTATATAATTCTTTCCTTGATGGTTGAATTATGGAAAAATGTACAGTTCAGTGTTTTTATAATACATTTCATTTGAAATGTTACTATAATGCTGTTATTAAGCCTGTTAAAATTATTTTTATTATCAGCACATAGACTTATCTTGCTCAAATGGAAGAATCCTAGTCCTAATCCTGGACCTCTTTTAAGTCAGTGGGTAACTGATGTTATTATATACCAGTATGCAGTGAATACACTTGCCTTGAGCATTCCTAGTCTTCATCCTCCTATTTTATGTACGTTTATCATTCGTTTGCTCAGAGGTTGATGCACTTGCTGCTTCCTGAGCAGCTCTTCTTTTCTCCACCCTAGCGGCCCGCTTCATCTCTTCTTTCGTCGGCATCTTTTCTCATTAAAACTGATTAAGCCAGTGTTTGCGTTGCAATTACTTAGTCTGTTTTCCTTAATTTTTCACTTAAGCTGACACTTAAGTCTTCAATCTGCCTCAAGAATGATTTAAGATATGAAGAGGTAGAGGACGTGACAGTGAAGGTGATAGAGATGAGAATGGTGCCCGTACGCATGTGCTGCACGGCCACCTGGCTTTCCGCTGCTGAGAGTTGATTCTACAATAAAATAAAATAAAAATAAAAAGAGGAATAACCTTGGAGGTCAGTTATCACCCTGAAAGCGGATAGTAGACTTCACATAGTATATGTGTACCAAATTTCAGGTCAATAGTTCAAACAGTTTGCGAGCAACAGGTGATTTAAAATTCTGGACAGACAAACAAACAGCCACGGTACTGTATATATATTACATGATCTGAAATTGGAAAAAATCTAATTCACACTTTAGAGGATCTTTACAAAACTTTTTCAAAACCTGGCAAGATCTAATCAATAACATTTTAGAATAATCATTTAAATTGAGGAAGCAGATTCTCTTCCCTTTTTTTTAATTCTGTTTATTTATTAATTTACTTATTTTTCCAACTATTAAAGTTTTACTCTGTTGGCCTAGCTGTCTTTCTCATGGGTTGGGGTTGATTTGTTTTGAACCTAGCTTTGTAAAACTTGACTTGCTCTTATGGAATGTTATTTGATTTTAATAAATTCAGTAAAATTAAAAAAAAAAAAAAAATATATATATATATATATATATTATTATTATTTTATTTTTGTGGTAAATAAATAGGACCACAATAAAGCCTGGTCATAGGGCCCCATGAGCCACAAATCTACCTCTCAGCTTGGGACCAGAAAGCTACCATTTAATCATTTCTGGAGATAAAAGGGACTGTTAATATTCAGAACGGTCTTACTTTTTCATTTCTTTTATTTTGTTAATTATACATTTTAATCATCTCCATGCATTTATTTATTTTCAACTTAATATACTTCATTGTATCCATAGATAATACAATATTTATTATTTTCATTCCAATTCTTTATACTTCCCTGAAGCTATTGAGAGATAGCACACCTAACAGGTTGCTGATGTTAAGCGTAAGAGTTTATTTTAATATTTCTTTCTGGCAAAAGCAACTGGGAGAGGTCATTGTCATCAAGGATTTCCTAAATTTCCCTTTAATTAATAGTCCTCAAATAAGTAAAACCATTTAAATTATCCTAAAGCTTTTTACTTGAGAAAGTCTGAAATTAACTTTTGGATAATGAAGTGATATTCGATTCTGAAATATTTAACTTTCCAATCAGTTACATATTTTACATTGTTGCTACACGCCATATACCGTTAATTTTTAATTCAGTGTTTAATATTTGATCTATGATTCATACAGCACTGCAATTCCCAGAGGTTATATGATGGATATCATGAACTTTGTATTTATTATTCTTTAGATTCTACGAAGATGGTTAACACCTCCATCATTGTCTCAGAATTTGTACTGCAGTGTGCCATCAAATCAAACCTGAAAAACGTTACGATTTGTGTTCTCACACTTGTCTACTTCATATCCACATTTGGAAATATACTGGTGATTGTGGCAGTAATCCTGAGATCTCAACTCCATGCTCCAATGTACATTTACATCGGCACCTTGGCAGCGATAGACGTGGCAAACAACTCAATTCTCATCCCAAAGATGCTGTCTGTCCTTCTGCTCGGCTCTTCAGTGGTGCCATATGCAGCCTGTGTGTTGCAAATGATTCTTGTGCCTCATGTTGAAGATATGGAGTCCTTTCTCTTATCTTTTATGGCCATTGATCGCTACATAGCTGTTGTTTACCCTTTGCAATACGCTTCAGCCATTACTAATAAAAAAGTTGGCATTAGTGTCTTAGTGTCAAATATCATTGGAATCATTTTCAAATCACCTGCCCTCTTTTTTGTTGGTGAGCTTTCATTTTGTCGCACCAATATCCTCCCTGTATGTTTCTGTGATTATAGTACAATGGTCCGTGTGTCATGTACTGAAGATCCCAAGTACTTAACCTTCATGACTGCTGCTGTAGCTACCACTGGTGTCTTCCCACTTGTGTTAATTCTCCTTTCTTACAGTCGTATTGCAATGGCAGCAATGGGTAATTCTTCACCAGGTAGGAAAAGTAAGATTTTCAGTACATGTGTGACCCACCTGCTAGTGATTGGACTCTTTTATGTTCCACTTTCGTTGTCTTACATATTGACAGGAGTAGGAGTAACGATATCAACAGAAACTTACAATGTTATGTTTATTCTTGGAAATGTAGTGCCTCCTATGATGAACCCCATTATCTACAGCTTTAGGAATAAAGAAATTAATAACAGCATTCATAGACTTTTTACTAGGAAACAGTAAACTCCTAGAAGAAGGAAAAAAATACATAGTCCATAAATTGATAGAACTGTAGTTTCTTATAAAATGATAAAAAGATTCTTTGATATTGAAGATCGTAAGATAGTATGTTATTGGGTTTTAAAGCCAACTAATCTGTGGAACCAATCCTTGGCAAATACAAGTGTAAGTTATTTTTAAAACACATCTTGTGTGAGTCCACATTAGTAGTATTGGCTGCTCTTCTCTCTCTAATTTCTAGAGTTACTACATCTCTTTTAAAAGCATGGTGACCAGAATTGCACGCAAGATCATCACTTAACTAATGGACAATCAAAGGAAATTAAACCTCTGCCTGGTTGATCACAGAAGACTATTTGCCTGTTTCCAAAATTGTTAAAAGCATCGATCGGTTAACTGGTGAGTCATCGACTAAAGGATGCTGATAGAAATTAGCAGGAAGTGCACTAAAGCAATCACAGGAAGGACTGTGGGATTGTGGAGGAAACTGCCAAGTTGTGGATTTTAAGTGGAAGTCGTAATAACCTTTAAAATGCATCTGGAGCAAGATTAAGCCTTTTTAGGTGTTAGCTAACCAAACAGCCTTGGAGCACTGTATAATCAAATGTGTTGCCTTTTGGATTTCATTAAATATTTTTAGATTGACTGTTTATCTTTGTCTTGATGACATTTCATTTATGAATGTGCTTTTTAAATCTTTCTTCTTTAATTGTAAATTTTGTTATTTTTATTCATAGTTAAAAAGATATGCTTGTTCATTTTTAGTGATGTTGTAAACTACGAAAATAAAGACACACAGGACTCAAAGCTGCTTTAGTGTTTAAATATTTTCCATTTAAGCTGTCTTCCATAATAAATAGTGTCCTAATGTCAGTTCCATTTTCTGGGTTATAAAATGCACCTTCAAAACAATAAAGAGCTCCTGTTGACTTGCCCTAAAGAACTCTCATTCTGACTATATTTTCTACCATTTTATTATATATATGTCTGTCTGTCTGTCTGTCTGTCTGTCTGGCTGCTTTTCACGAGAGAACTAGTTAATGGCTTTAGATTAGGTTTTTTTCTATAATTTGCTTGAACATTCCGGTTTATTTTGCGACTTCTCTCATCACACTAAGTATCATAGTTCGATTACGGTACCGATTTATTTGCGTGAATCCAAGAGAGACACAGTAGGCTGCAGCGAGGGGGGCAGGGCTCTTCTCACTCATGCGACAGCCTCGGGGTGTAACTTTAATTCTGCTTAGTTAGCGAACGAAAGAACTACTTAACGGATTTAAATTAGGTTTTTTTTGTTAATTTGATTGAACATTCTCGTTGATTTTGCAACTTCTCTCATCGCGCTAAGAATCATAGTTTGCTTGCAGGAGTGATATAATCTCGCTAATCCGAGACAGAGACATCAGGAGTAGGGGGCTGGGCAGGACCCTCCTCACTTTCCTGTTACTACTACTACTACGCAGGCAGAGCTGCGGGGGATGGCTAATACATATATAAATATGTTTTTTCCCATAAATAATGAGTTTCACAACTAATGCAATATCAAGACACAGATCAACACTTGAGAACATTCTTTGTTTGAAAAATGGTTGCATTTGTTCTTTCTTCTGCCTTATACAATTTCTTGTATTAGGAATTATTTTGCCTAATGCAATTTCTTGCATTAGGAATTTGTTAGTTATCACATACAGTCATATGAAAAAGTTTGGGAACCCCTCTTAATTCTTTGGATTTTTGTTTCTCATTGGCTGAGCTTTCAAAGTAGCAATTTCCTTTTAATGTATGACATGCCTTATGGAAACAGTAGTACTTCAGCAGTGACATTAAGTTTATTGGATTAACAGAAAATATGCAATATGCATCATAACAAAATTAGACGGGTGCATAAATTTGGGCACCTCAACAGAGATATGACATCAATTCTTAGTTGAGCCTCCTTTTGCTAATCTAACAGCCTCTAGACGCTGTCCTCCTATAGCCTTTGATGAGTGTCTGCATTCCGAATGGAGGTATTTTTGACCATTCTTCATACAAAATCTCTCCAGTTCAGTTCCATTTGATGGACAGCCTGCTTCAAATCATCCCATAGATTTTCGATGATATTCAAGTCAGGGGACTGTGATGGCCATTCCAGAACATTGTACTTCTCCCTCTGCATGAACGCCTTTGTAGATTTCCAACTGTGTTTTGGGTCATTGTCTTGTTGGAATATCCAACCCCTGCATAACTTCAACTTTGTGACTGATGCTTGAACATTATCCTGAAGAATTTGTTGATATTGGGTTGAATTCATCCGACCATCGACTTTAACAAGGGCCCCAGTGTCTGAACTAGCCACACAACCCCACAGCATGATGGAACCACCACCAAATTTGACAGTAGGTAGCAGGTGTTTTTCTTGGAATGCGGTATTCTTCTTCCACCATGCAAAGCGCTTTTTTGTCTCATCAGTTCAAAACACTTTGTTCCAAAATGAATCTGGCTTGTCTAAATGAACATTTGCATACAACAAGCAATTCTGTTTGTGGCGTGAGTGCAGAAAGAGCTTCTTCCTCATCACCATGCCATACAGATGTTCTTTGTGCAAATTGCGCTGCATTGTAGAACGATGTACAGATACACCATCTGCAGCAAAATGTTCTTGCAGGTTTTTGGAGGTGATCTGTGGGTTGTCTGTCACCATTCTCACAATCCTGCGCATGTGCCGCTTCTGTATTTTTCTTGGCCTGCCAGACCTGCTGGCTTTAACAGCAACTGTGCCTGTGGCCTTCCATTTCCTGATTCCATTCCTTACAGTTGAAACTGACAGTTTAAACCTCTGAGATAGCTTTTTGTAGCCTTCCCCTAAACCAAGAGACTGAACAATCTTTGTTTTCAGATCTTTGGAGAGTTGCTTTGAGGATCCCATTCTGTCACTCTTCAGAGGAGGGTCAAAGGGAAGTGCAACTTGCAATTGACCACCTTAAATACCTTTTCTAATGATTGGACACAACTGTCTATGAAGTTCAAGGCTTAATGAGCTCATCCAACCAATTTGGTGTTGCAAGTAATCAGCATTGAGCAGTGACAGGCATTCAAATCAGCAAAATTACAAGGGGACCCAAATTTGTGCACAGCCAGTTTTTCACATTTGATTTAATTTCACATAACTAAAGAATTCTTCACTAAAAATCTTTGTTCGAAAAACACCCTAGTACTCAGATGTTCCTAGGAAATGAAAGACATGCCACTGTTATCTTTTTTGTTGAAAGTAGATTGGTGATCATGATCATGGCGGCGCGCTTAGACGCTGCGGCTGTGTGCTCTCCGACTCAGATTGTGTTTTTTCCACCCTGCCTGGATAAATAAACGTATAGCCGGCAGGATATTTTATCTATCGGTTTACGGAGCGAGAGTTGCTCGACCTCCGAGTTTCTCTGCGTCCACAACATTCCGGACGACATTGCACGAACACCGGGCTCCCCAGCTTCAAGGAGCCGGCGGCGGCGCAAAGAACGTAAACAAAAGAGGGGGTGCCGAGGCGGGATGCTAGTGAGGCTAAGGAAGCAGCCACACAAACCACTGCTTCCAAGCATTTTCTCCTCAAATGTGAGGTCGCTGGCAGCTGCGGATTGCAACGGAAAAGATCATCAGGAACTGCTGCATTCTGCTGATCACGGAGACATGGCTTAATCCACTCATACCGGACACGGTGATCGAGATAGCAGGCCACACAGCACACAGGCAAGACAGGACAGAGCACTCCGGTAAGAAGAGAGGAGGGGGGCTGTGCATTTTTGTGAACAATAGCTGGTGCACAAATTCCACCATAGTCACCAGACACTGCTCTCCAAATGTGGAGTTTTTGACAATTAAATGCAGACCCATATACCTCCCCTGTGAATTCAATGCTATACTGCTAACTGCTGTGTACATAGCACCAGATGCAAATGCTAACTCGGCTCTGGGGCTTTTGCATGACACCATCAGCAGTAAACAGAGCAAGTATCCTGAGGCTGTTCACATCATTTCTGGGGACTTTAATCATGCAGATCTGAAAGCAGTTCTCCCTCAATTCCATCAACACATAAAGTGTGCAACCAGGGGAGTAAAAACACTGGACAAGTTGTACACAAACATCAGACAGGCCTATAGGGCTAAACCCCTAGCACACCTTGGCCAGTCTGATCATACATCTCTGCTTCTAATCCCTGCATATACTCCCCTCAGGAAACAAGCTCCCATTATGACCAGGACTGTTACCATATGGCCCGAGGAGGCCTCCCAACAGTTGCAGGACTGCTTCCAGAGAACCGATTGGGAGGTTTTCTATCACCAAGACTTGGAGTACCACACTACGGCAGTCCTGGATTACATCAGGTTCTGCACGGACAACGTCACCAGGGACAGACGCATAAGGATTTATCCTAACAGGAAGCCCTGGATGACGAGGGATGTCCAGAGTCTGCTGAAAGCTAGGAATACTGCTTTCAGGTCTGGGGATGGGGCTCTTTACAGTGTAGCCAGAGAGAACCTGAAGAGAGGCATCCGACAAGCCAAGGCAGCATACAGAAGGAGGATAGAAGATCATCTGAGGAGTAACAACACCAGGCAGGTGTGGCAGGGTGTCCAGCACATCACCGGCTACAAATCCAGCAACTCCTTGGCCGCTGAGGGAGACGCTTCTCTGGCAGAGGAGCTGAACATCTTCTTTGCCTGCTTTGAGGCGACACCAACAGCTGCTCCATCACAACAGCCTGTTCACAACAGCAATATACTCACAGTGGAAGAGTGTGAGGTGAGGCGGGTGATGAGGAAGGTGAACCCGAGGAAGGCTGCAGGACCCGACGGTGTGGCTGGACGGGTGCTGAAAGACTGTGCAGATCAACTGGCCGGAATCTTCACCAGGATTTTCAACCAGTTCCTGTCCCAGGCCATTGTCCCATCCTGCCTCAAGTCCTCAATCATTGTTCCGCTGCCGAAAAAATCCAACACGAACAGTCTGAATGATTTCCGCCCAGTGGCACTCACATCTGTCATCATGAAGTGCTTTGAGAAACTGGTGCGGAGTCATATCATCGCCTGCCTGCCAGCAGACCTGGACCCATTTCAATTTGCTTACAAAGCAAAGAGATCCACGGAGGATGCTGTGGCCACAGCCCTTCATGCTGCCCTGACCCACCTGGAGCAGCAGGGGAGTTACGCCAGACTGCTCTTTGTAGACTTCAGCTCGGCGTTTAACACCATCCTCCCACAACGACTGGTGTCCAAACTGGCATATCTGGGACTTCCATCACTCACCTGCAGTTGGATACTGGACTTCCTGTCGGGTCGCTCCCAGAGGGTCAGGCTGGGTCCCCACACCTCCACTGCTCTCAGCCTCAACACTGGGACGCCGCAGGGTTGTGTGCTCAGCCCGCTCCTCTACACCCTCTACACATATGACTGTGTCCCCACTCACCATAGCAACAAGATTATAAAGTTTGCGGATGACACGACGGTGGTCGGACTCATCTCGGGCAAGGAGGGTGAGCTAGCATACAGGGACGAGGTGGAGCGACTGTCAGAGTGGTGCACAGTCAATAACCTGCTCCTCAACAACAAAAAAACAAAGGAGCTTGTTATTGACTTTAGGAAAAACAAAACTGACATCCAGCCACTCATCATTGGCGGGGCCTGTGTGGAGAGGGTCCCGGCGTTCAGGTTTCTGGGTATGGAGCTGGAGGATGACCTGACCTGGAGCGCCAACACCAAGGAACTGCTAAAGAAGGAGCAGCAGAGACTGTATTTTCTGAGAATTCTCAGAAAGAACCACCTCCCAAAAAATCTGCTCCTTGCTTTTTATCATTGTTCCATCGAGAGTGTGCTCACGTACGGACTATGTGTGTGGTACGGCAGCTGCACTTCCTCAGAAAAGAAAGCGCTCCACAGGGTCGTCAGGATAGCGGAGAGAACAATTGGTTGTACCCTCCCCACTCTGGAACAAATCTACACATTCCGTAGCCGCAAAAAAGCAATAGACATTTCACAGGACTCATCACATCATGGTCATTGCCTCTTCCAGCTTTTGCCATCGGGCAAGAGATACAGAGCTATGAAAGCCAGGACAAACCGCCTTAAAAACAGCTTTTATCTGAAAGCAATCATGGCCCTGAACTCAGAATAAAACTGCTCCATATTATTCTACCAATGTGCAATATAGACCTTAAGTCAACAAGTGCAATTTGTATATTTATTACTATTTGGTTTGTTATTATTTTTCTTTCTTCTTGTCTTTTTGTCTTTTTACTCTTATTCCTCACACTGAGTCGATTGCACCTTCAATTTCGTTGTTCCTTTGTAAAAAGTGACAATGACAATAAAGATCTATCTATCTATCTATCTATCTATCTATCTATCTATCTATCTATCTATCTATCTATCTATCTATCTATCTATCTATCTATCTATCTATCTATCTATCTATCTATCTATCTATTATATAGTGCCTTTTACATCTATCTATCTATCTATCTATCTATCTATCTATCTATCTATCTATCTATCTATCTATCTATCTATCTATTCTATCTATCTATCTATCTATCTATTATATAGTGCCTTTTACATCTATCTATCTATCTATCTATCTATCTATCTATCTATCTATCTATCTATCTATCTATCTATCTATCTATCTATCTATCTATCTATCTATCTATCTATCTATCTAAATTATTATGCAGGCAGAAAGGGGTTCCCAAATGTAATATAAAGTATCTATTTAAAACAAGGTAAATATGACTGCATTGATTAAAGAAGCCCCACCACCAGAAATTCCTGCATATTAATCCCTCTACAGAGGTGTACTATAGAGGGACAGATTGGTTGTTCTCCCTAGTTGCCCCTGTGAGGCCACAACACATCACCTACATAGAGCTTATATTATGACCAGTCTTGAATGATCTCTTGCTGCGAGGGCAGAGTCCTTTGCTGGTTAATAAAGGTACAGCAAGCTAGATTACCTTTGCCCCCTGCCTGCTTCACTCGCCAACCCATACCCCCCCCCCTCCCCCCCGCCAGTGCTACACACCGTTGTGAAGAGGGGAGCTGAACACACCCCAAGGAGACTCGGCCGCTCCTCCGAAACCCATCTTAAATGGTGATGATACAATGGGAAACAAATACATTTTTTTTACCTCCTCTTTGCTTGATCATCTGCTGGCTTGCTGCTATTTCCATGCCTTGTGATCTGCACTTCACCGGCCTAACCCGCCATCACTACGTGCCATTGTAAAGAGGTGGGCTGAACACACTCCAAGGAGACGCGGTTGATCCTCTGAAACCCCTCTTAAATGGTGTTACAATGGGAAACAAATAACAGTTGTTTTTTAACCTCATCTTTGCTCGATCAGCTGCTGGCTTGCTGCTGCTGCTGTGCCACGTGATCTGCATTTCGTGTGGCACTTCAAATGTTTAAAAGCCTGTACAGCACCTGTCCTTTTGTCTCTCTGGGTTGTCTCTCTTGTCCCCCAGACATCCTTAAACACTATGCGATCTCTTTTCTCTTCACCAAGTAATATTTTCCATTTGTTTGCGTTAATGCAATCTTTACTCTCATTTTTTTTGAGACTTTTGAATTTTCCTGCCTCCATTACCTCTAACCTGCTCTGCATGTGTATCACGGGACTTGCTTCCAAAGCTTGTAAGTATGACGTGACTTGTCCGTCGCGCGGGACTTGAAAGTGTCTCGCTGTCTCTTTTCAAAAGATCACGTCTCGTCGAAAGATTTTTTTTTTATAATAGAGAGATTTATTATAAGTGATGAGTTAATTCTCTTCAGGTCTTTTAATGAATCCTTTTACATTTTTTTAATACAGTATGTCCAGAGGGAGCAACTTACTCTCTGTCTGTCATTTGTTCTTTTGTGTGTCACTTTTTTTTTGCTGGAAAAGTTTTACTTAAAAAGATGATAATAAGAAGTTTGAGGAAATGAAGATTGCATTTCATAAATAACAATGATATGCATAAATTTGTGAGCACAAAAGTCAAAGATGCTTTCAAATCACAGGGTAAAATGTGGACAAATAGATGAAACATCTTTTTAAGAAGCATAGACACAAGGGAAGCTCAGCATTCAGCACTTTTGCCGAAGGTCGAGCCAAACATGAATCCTCAATCTCCATAGCTCCGCAAGTACAGCTGAAGTCAAATTTGATTGACAGTTATCCTGACCCTAGATTCAGTGTCATTGTGAGCTCTGCAGCTGCAAGAGTGTGACAATGGTCAAGTTAACCAATGGACATAAATGTGCAAACTAATTGACTGTTTAACGGAGCTCCTGAATCATGATTTTTGGGCTAAATACAGAACAAAGATGTGTGTTTTGCTGCCTTCTCATGAAATACTACTTTGTTTTAATGAATTATTCAAATAGAGTGGACTTCGCTGTAATGAGTTTTTTTTTTAACATTAGTTGCGTAGGAAATTGGCCAGGATCAAAAAAATAATTGTTAAGATGAGGACTTCATTAAAACTGAGTTTTAATGTATTATTATTAAATTATCTGAAAAATTAGTGTTCTTTAATAACCCATTTCAGCCACAAGCAAGTTATATATGGATGAGAGGTCTTACATCTGACCATTTATAGATATGAGCATGTTTGTCTACTGTTCAATTACATATGCTGGTTCTTGAGTGTTTTATATGAGTCGGTTCTTGCAGGATTTTTAAAATCTTGTTTACTGAAGGATTTTTTTATACAACTGTAAACTTCCAGGATTTCTAGTAATTCTTCCTAAT
This sequence comes from Erpetoichthys calabaricus, assembly GCF_900747795.2. NCBI lineage: Eukaryota > Metazoa > Chordata > Cladistia > Polypteriformes > Polypteridae > Erpetoichthys > Erpetoichthys calabaricus. The sequence continues at coordinate 306,529,455 of NC_041397.2, read as the reverse complement.
CAACACTGCCATATTCGAACAGGCCCACTTCCAGGATTACACACTTAGTTTCTGCGACAAATCTTACAAAGGTTTGGCTGAGATCATTCTTAACAAATTCTTATTGGAGCAGTCTTAAGAGCAAGGGAGTTTTCCTTCAGCCTCACAAATAGAATTATTCTGCCACACTTTCCCATTTTGTCAAAGCAGGGAAGACACCTAAAGAATGCTCTAAGCAATCCAGGAGAGAGGAAGGACAACTGCTGTCTAAACTAAAATCTTTGGTGATCCCTTATGTGTCAGGAGTATCGAAACAGCTGAGACACATTTTTTCAAAACACCAGGTCTTGGTGGCTTTCAAACCTCAAAACACACTATGGCAAAAATTGGTCCACCCCAAGGATTGGGTGCCCCGGCACAGAAAGAGTAATATAGTTTACGCAGTTAAGTGCCAAGAGGATTGCCGTGAATCGTACATCGGGGAAACCAAACAACCGCTGGCGAAGCGAATGGCACAACACAGAAGAGCTACCTCTTCAGGCCAGGACTCCGCAGTCTGTTTACATCTACAGGACAGTGGCCACTCTTTCAGTGATGAAGATGTGCACATCCCGGACAGGGAGGAACGCTGGTTTGAGCGAGGAGTCAAGGAGGCCATCTCTGAACCGAAGAGGGAGCCTAAGGGTACATCTTTCACCATCTTACAATGCTGTGATTGCAGCCATTCCCCAACTCTCTGTGAATGATACTCATGGCCATTGATCAATGGACAATTTGCATATCATTGATCACATGGCCCATTGTTAGTCAATGGTGCTAGTTTTGGTCATTATGCAAAGGTACTGTACTATTTATAAGGTTGGAGAAACCTGCAGTCAACTGAGACTGAGGAAGTCACTTGGATGAGTGATGAAACATATCGGAAAAAAAACGATGTCCAGATGAACAGAATCAACTTTCTAGAATTTCCCATTGTTGATTTCGAACGTTAAGTTGAAGGAATGGCACTTTGAAATTATTGCCTATATTACACTGTTCTTACAAGTCATGCCAGAATTCAGAAAGACAATCTCCTAAAACTACAGAAAACTTCAGAAAGTCGCACAGTGCCCGAAATAAAAAAGAAGTGGTCAGCTATCAAAGTTGTTGTGAAAAGGCAAGTCATAGCCTACTGTCTGAGTGTTTTACGGAAGTGTATTAGCGTACAGAGAATAGAAAAAGAAAAGGTTGAAATGTCCACTTTAATCTCGTAGTTTATTTTGTCATTAAAATAGAATGTTGTAAACTTAATCGTAAAATCAATGTTAAATTTACTAAAGTTTCTCAGATCCCATCATAACTAAAGTAGCACGTTAAATGCTGCATATTGTATGTGTTCTTCTATGTGCTTTATGTATGTGAGTTGAACAGTAATAAGTATAAGCACCACAAACCTGATATAGGTGTATTGAATGAATGCGTAATTAGGCCTTGAGCTGTAGTCAAAATCGCCTTTCAGGCCTCTAGAGCTTTAATCGAAGTTGCCTTTCTCTTTGAATTTTTGCGGCCGTAAATCCGCCGCCTGCCGCGATGTTGGTATGAATGCGTAATTATGCCTCGAGCTGTAGTCGAAATCGGCTTTCAGGCCTCTAGAGCTTTAATCGAAGTCGCCTTTCTCTTTGAATTTTCGCGGCCGTAAATCCGCCGCCTGCCGCAATGTCGGTCTCGTCAGTTTTTTCGTGCAGCTGCGCAGAAGGCGACTGCGCATTCGGCTTCGGACGGACGTGAGTGAGTGAGTGAGTGAGGAGACTGGCGAATTATGTATTAAGATTGTTTACAAGAGCTCCAAGAAGATAGTTCGTGGAAATCTAAATCGACTTAGAAGCCAGTCATCATCATCTGTGATGCGATCTTCTATCAAATTGAATTGAATTCCTTTATTGTTATTGTATGGTACAGTGAGATTCAATATGCAAACTCTCCATAAACTTACTTTCCTATAAAATAACAATAATAATAATAATAATATGATAAAAAAACAATGAAAAATATACAATATGAAAACATAAGTACAATATATGTGTACATGTAGTGCAGATAGTGCAAATGGTTCATAAAGTGCCTCAGGTTGTGCAATATTGCAACTGTAATGAAATTTTACAGTGAGGTAATTGTAGTTCTAAGTACAAACAGTTCTACCGGAAGCACTTGATAGACTGATCGAGTGTTTTTATACCTTTTGGGATGAATTGTTTAATGTGAAAATAAGCCTTTGTTGAGGCATTTCTTTACAAATAAATTCTTCTTTGTATCTAGGACTTGTGTCTGTGAGGTTATATCTAGGATTTGCGCCCCCTACAGTATATATAATCAGTTTACGTTATTAGTAGAAATCCCAGTGTCATTGAAGAAGTCACAAGAGAAAAGAGAGCAGTAACCCTCTTGAGTGCTTTTCTCCTAATAAAAGCACTAAACCAGAACACAGAGAGAGATATGTAAAAATATTAAGACGTCTCGGGCTTTGTCGTTTTCAGTTTTATCAATAAATGAAAAAATGAAAAATACCTAATGCAATAATTTTCTTTTGCATCCATTGACTTAATCCCATATTCTTCAAACATAGCCATTTAAAAGTCAATGAGGCACAAAGAATAAAAGATTATAATTAGGATCAAAACTTACCAAGGCAATTTATACTTAGAAGATGAACAAGCTGCATGCATTTGGCAGACTCAGTAAAGAAACTGGAAACTGTAAGAAGCATCCTAAAGGTACCTTTATATATTTGTTTAATACAGTCAGTGAATAAGTGTTTTCGTTTAAGTGTTTTAAGTTTTATTTATTTATTTTTTTAACAGGTTTGTAATCAGACTGGCCAATTATCATTCAGTTTCCCTGGCTGTGTAAAGTATGATTTATTCCCTATATAGTGAGAAATATAACATTAGACATTTATACTGTAGTTCATTTACTAAATACAGCTGCAATGTTTAGAAATAACACCCCATAAGAATAATTTGCTTACTTAAGCTAGAAAATCATTGGCACAGCTGGAAAACAAGTCTACCCTCCTCTTATGGTGTTCTTGATTTTTGTAAATTACTTGTTCTGTGTGTCCGAGTTACTGTATACGGACACATTTCTATTTAACCTAACAAAATCAGGGTTGACTGAAAACAAATAGAGTAGGACATTGTCAAACAGAAATTCGATTTTATGTGCACTAGCCACCAAACATAAAGACAGGAAGCAATGTCAAAGTTAAAACTGACATGGTGACCATTGGTATACTTTTCTTAACACATAATGAAAAGCCGAGACACTGTCTTTGCGTAATCTCACTAATTCTTCGTATGTATCTTGTAATGCTCACAGCCAGGTCAATGTAATTTGTGTACTGGATGCCATTACTGTATTGCATGTTTCAAATTATGAAAGGAATGAAGGAATTGGTACAGAGGATCCCATCCGTTACTTTAAAATAAATACTGCAACAAGAACGTGGAGACATGATTTGAAAGTCGTTAAGAGCAGATTTTGCAGAAATGTTAGAAGGTTTTTCTTCATGCAAAGAACAAAGACGCATGGAATACAGTAAATTACCAAGTAGTGTGTTGGCAAGTAGGACGCTGAATGGTGGCTAAATGGCTTGTTCTCATCACGGTTGTTCTAATGTTCTAATGCATTTACAAATGAGATCAAGAGCAACTAGCTTGATTCCAGGTTTACAGTGGATGAGTTATGAGGAAAAATTAAAGGAGCTGAGCCTTTTCAGTTTCAGCAAATGGAGACTAAGAGTAGACCTGATTGAACGGTTAAAATTTATGAAAGGAATTGAGTTCAGTGGATCAAAACTGTGCGAATCAAAACTGGAAACTTGTTAAGGGGAAATTTTACCCAAACATTAAGAAGTTTTTCTTTATACAGATAACCATAGACACATGGCATAAGTGACCAAGTACTGTGGTACACCGTAGAACTTTAGAGACTTTCAAAAGTAGGCTTGATGCTTTTTAGAAGAATTAAGTGAATAGGACTAAAGAGTTTTGTTGGGTTGAAAGGCCTGTTCTCGTCTAAATTGTTCTAATGTTGTAATGTTCTGCTTCCGGTGCTGAACCAAAGAAATGGTCCTCTTTGCAAACTGCTGGGAATAGTGTCTGTATTATGAGGTGAAATATCAGCTCCTGCTGTGGCATCATGCACAAACTTGGAGATGCTTGTGAAATAACATTACATTGTCTTTAAAGTTATTTATATATTAATGAATATGCACACTGTAAAGATCACTATAGGTATTGGACAGTTGAAAGGGGCTGCCTCATGTCAAGTCATTATATGCAGTACCTCTAAACATAAGATAGAGAGAGGTCCACTGAATAGATAGTGTCTCAATTTGTATTTAATTTCATTGCATCGGAAAAGTTTACCACTAAACTTAAAATTATTTAAGCTATTTTATTAAAGAAATAAGGTACTTAACTAAAGTTAAAGATACTGATGTTGGAATCTCTGCGGTGGGTTGGCACCCTGTCCGGGATTGGTTCCTGCCTTGTGCCCTGTGTTGGCTGGGATTGGCTCCAGCAGACCCCATGACCCTGTGTTCGGATTCAGCGGGTTGGAAAATGGATGGATGGATGGATGAGTATGATTTGCATGTTTTTAGCAAAAATTAACTATAAATCTGCAAATTTCATGAATGGTCAGTAGGTAAATTCCTTAATATTTGAGAAATTTGACAGTTTACTTTCAAATATTTTTGTTTATCAGATTTTTAACAACTGATTATTTTTAACAGCTTTTTAAATTATAATCCTGAATTTTTTATGTGGATGAGAAAATAAATGAAAATATTTGAAAATCAATATTACACTTAAATTTGTTGTTTTTGTATTCTTATTATTATTCATTTATCAAACACGTTTACGTTGAAGATAACATGCTTAATTTCATACATTTGGGTTTTTGACAATATAACAAGAGCCTACATTTGAGCTTAGTAGAGGTATGAATACAGAATAGTGGAGAATGTAGAGCAGAAGAAGCTCACTAGTGTGCTAAGTCTTGAGACCCAACATAAACTAGAAATATACAGAGTAGTTGATAGTTAGTTGGGTCAGGCCAAGCTGTAGGTGTCCACATGAGAGTAGGATAAGACAATTTAGTATTTTCAGTGTCCTGTGTGAAGATAATTAGGTGTTTTCACGAAACCAGAATATCAATTGATTGAGCAGAGGCAGATTACAGGTACGTCTAGTGAAGAAGTAGGGATGCCACACAATGAATGGCTCCTACTCCAAATTCAAAGAATTACAAAAAAAATGATGTGTTTCTTTCACATCTTTTAGTAACTGGCATGTCTGTACCGTCAATGATTTTCAATGAAGTTTAATGATTTCAGTCTTATAGATATCTTAATGATATGAATTATCTCCGCAATAATTATAGATGGTGGCAAAGTTATTTCTGACAGGGAAATTCCAAGTCATCCCATTTCAATTCAGTCAACCATTTGCTCCACAGTATATTGTGTTGTTCAAAAAGTCATTAACCCTAATTTAAAGTGTAAATTATAATATATTATGTCAACATACATCACAAAATGACAAATTGAATAAAAACAAAGAAAAAAATATATATATACAGTATATATATATATAGAGAGAGAGAGAGAGAAATGATGAGTGTTGACACAAAACAAAGGTTTGGGGCAGCCACTCGTGTAGTTCACCTTGGCTGCAAAATAAAGCAAAGTATTCAACACAACAATGTACAGAACTGAGTCCAAAACAGAACTGATAAACAGAGGAAGGAAGTGGGGTTTTACAGGGAGGTTTGTGGAAGTGACGTTCTCCTCTGGGCTGGGACAGGAAATGACATCCTCTCAGCCAAGGTGGAAGTAAAGTCTTCATATTCAAGTAAGATTTTCCATGTCTGGCCTGCGGGGACAAAATAAGAGGGTTGAATGCACCCCACCACCCTCTGGCTTGGCATGGAATTCCCTTCTTTTGGTCCCGGTAGGCAGGCTCCCATGCGCACATGTGTGACAATATATATAAAGAAACCAATAAGGTCTGTGCGTAAGGTGCCATGGCCCACAAATATGCTGCTTATACAGAAAACATAAACAGCGAACATTTAACCACATCTGGAGATAAAAAAGGCAGTTAAAAGACAGAATGGTGTTTTTTTAGGCATATTTTACTTTTGTATTTTATTTAATTAATTACACATTTTCATCATATCATGGAATGATGCATTTATTTATTACAGATGTTACATTTTTTCTTTATTGTAGCCCAAGATAACACAATGTCTGTTATTTTCATGCAAATTCCTCATCCTTCCCTAAAGTTATGAGAGATGACATCAGATTGGTTGCTACTGTGAAGATTAATATTTCATTTGAAATGTTATTTTTCTGAGAAAAGCACCTTGGGGTAGTTTGTTGTTCGGTGCAGCTACTTTAGTTGAGAACATCTGAAATTAAACTTTGGAAATGTTACTGGATTCTGAAACATCTAACTTTCCAATCAGTAACATTTCAAATTGTGTGGAAATCAGGGGCGCTGTAGCCGCCCCAACCCTGACACAAACAGACAGGCAGAGACACGAGTTCTAGCACAGCACACATTTATTTACAAGTGGGTAAACGCTTTTCCATCATTCCCTACAGCAGTACAGTACAATGCACTAATACACAGTTCTTTTTCCTCTCCCTTCCGGCTTCATTCCTCCACGGTCAAGTTTGTCCCTCGCCCTCCCAACACTGGCTCCCCAAATGGAGTGAGGTGGCTCCTTTTATATTACACCTGGGAGTGCTTCAGGTGGCTCATCAGAGTTAACTGGAGTCACTCCCAGGTGTGATGGAAACCCAAAGTTGGATTCTACAGGTCCCCCTGGAGGCCCCATAGAACCTAAAAGCCCAGGAGGGATGTCCTCTATTGTCTGGGAAGGTAGTGCCTTGTGGATGCTCTCTAGCCCGATCCTTCCATCCAACTGGACATGCAATGGCCATGGCTGTTTGTCACAACTGTTAATCTTCAGTATTTAATATTTGATATATGATTCATACAGCACTGCAACTCAGAAAGGTTATATGGTGGATATCATGAACTTTTTCTTTATTATCCTTTAGGTTCTACAACAATGGTTAACACCTCCATCACTGTCTCAGAATTTATACTGGAGTGTGCCATTGAAGCAAACCAGAAGACTGTTACAATTTGTGTTCTCGCACTCATCTACGTCATATCCACATTTGGAAATGTACTAGTGATTGTGGCAGTAATCCTGAACCCTCAACTCCATGCTCCAATGTACATTTACATCGGCACCTTGGCAGCAATAGACTTAGCAAACGGCTCAGTTCTTATACCAAAGATGCTATCTGTCCTGCTCGGCTCGTCAGTGGTGTCTTATGGGGCCTGTGTGTTGCAGATGTTTCTTGTGCCTCACGTTGAGGAGATGGAGTCCCTCCTTTTAGCTTTCATGGCCTTTGATCGCTACATAGCTGTTGTTTACCCTTTGCGATACGCTTCAGCCATTACTAATACAAAAGTTGGTATTAGTGTCTTAGTGTCAAATATTTTTGGTGTAATTTTCAAATCAACTATCCTAATTTTTGTTGGTGAACTTTCGTTCTGTCGCACCAATATCCTTCCGGCATGTTTCTGTGATTATAGTACAGTTGTCCGCATGTCATGTAATGAAGATCCCAAGTACTTATCAACAGTGTCTGCTGGTGTAGCTACCACTGGAGTCCTCCCACTTGTATTAATTCTCCTATCCTATGGTCGAATTGCAATGGCAGCTGTGAGTAATTCATCGACAACTAGAAAAAATAAGATTTTCAGCACTTGTGTCACCCACCTGCTTGTGATTGGACTCTTTTATATTCCACTTACTTTGACTTATATATTGCCAGGAGCAGGAATAACGATATCAGCAGAATCTTACAATGTTATGTTTATTCTTGGAAATGTGGTGCCTCCTATGATGAACCCCATTATCTACAGCTTTAGGAATAAAGAAATTAATAACAGCATTCATAGAGTTTTTACTAGGAAAAGGTAAATGCCTAGAAGAAGGAAATATCGACAGTTAACTTACCAATAAATTAATAGAACTGTAGTTTCTTATAAATTGATCATTAGATTCTTGAATATTGAAGATTGTCAGATAATATGTTATTGAGTTTTAAGGCCAGGAAATCTGTTGAATCAGTCGTTGGCAAGTGAAAAATTTAAGTTATATTTTAAAACAACATGTGTGAGGCCACATTAGCAGTAATGGCTGCATTTTTCTCTCTAATTTCTAGAGCTACTATATTTTTTTTTTATCATGTTGACCAGAACTGCTCACAGGCTCATTACTTGACTAATGGACGGTCTAAGGAAAATTAACCTCTACGGCACAGAACGCCACATGCATGCATTCAAAATTATTAAAGACTTTGATCAAAATAATTCTACAGAATCTCTTCGGTTAATGAGCAATTCACCTACAGAAGGATGATGATAGAAATTAGTGGGAAGTGCATTGAAGATGCAATCCAGGAAGGACTGTGGGATTGTGGAGGAAACTGTCAAGTCACAGATCCGAAGTGGAAGCCGTACTACCTTTTAAAACAATAAAATTGGGGCTGTTGCAGTTTTAACTAATCCGATAATGTTGATGCACTGAATAATCTAATTTGTTGTCTTATGTATTTCTTTGACTTTGCTTTATTTTGTTTGTTTACCTTTTGACATGGTGAAATTGAGTTTATTAATTCACTTTTCTGATTGTTCACAGATGTTGTTCTTCATTGATGATTTTTGTTTCTATTGTTAACAGTTTAAAAGCAAATGTGTGTTTAATTTTCACAGATGTTATATACAAACAAAATAAAGTCCCAAAGGACTCTAAGCTGCTCTAAAGTTTCATTGTTTTCCTGTTAACATGTCATCCATCCATAAATATTGTCCTGTTGTTAGTTCTATTTTCTGGGTTATAAAGCACACCTCCAAAACAATAAAGAGCTCTTCCTTCCTGTTACCTTGCCCTAATGAACACTCATTCTGAGTATATATTCCACTGTTTTCTGTTATAAGCCACTGGAAAAACTCAAAATAACAACTGCAGCATTTATACCACTAACGATGAAATGTTGTTGCGGTGGGAGACAGGGAATGTGTTAAAGAGCCCTGCAGGAGTATTTTTTTAAAGGGGAGAATCTCACAAAATTATCATTTTTAGTTTTTCAAATATACCATTTTACAACATTAATGCAATTTCAAGATGCACAGCAATCCCCGAGAACATTGGCTTGATAAAAATGTACATATTTAGTAAGTTTTAGGTGTTTTGTTTCCTTATATTGGGACTGGTGTCTTTGTAGACAGCATTTCAAACAGCCAAAACAGGAACAGTATTTTTTAAAATGTGTAAAAAAATGCTTCACCATAAAAACACACAATTTCTCATGGCTAAGTAAAGTACACCATGATTGTGAAAAAAAAATACAAAACTTTGACTAAACTTATCCTTATCCAATTCATGATACTGTTGCTTTAGAATCTTCTGAATTCTTTAGACTTTGATTGCCTCTTTCTTCCAAAAGTTTGTTCTCTCGGTGTGTTTGCTTTCTGGTTCTTGACCACAGCATATTATTTGACTATGAGGTTGCCAAACTCTTTTTAACCTCTTATATTTTCCTTTTCTTTCATTTTCATAAAAACCTAGGTGCAGATTATCAAGCTGTAATTAATACTGTACATTATAGTATGTCAGCAGCTGGCATAGTATAAAATAAAAAATGATCTTTTCCAACCCTAGTATTGACATTTCTCTACCTAGATTTTTAGTGAAATAGGACAAATCTCATATTGAGAGTTTGTCTATTCATAACCAAACAAGTAAAATTACAATGTTCCAGCTGGGTGATGTAAAAAATTATTTTTTGTAATACTTAAGCATCATAAGCTCCTACGTTCACCTAATGAAACAATGGGTCTATCACTGCATCAGATTCCAGTGGGCAGCCTCACATTACAACTGCTACTGTGGAATTCAGAAATACTAAGTATGTCCTTGGATGGTATACTTTATGAGCAACAGTCTCAGTTCGTTATACCAACGGGTTAAAAGTGTCCTCCTGGAATCCCAACCTTCTAACACTCACTCCTTCTAACTAGTGGATTGTGCCCTCATCAAGACTTCAAAAAGGAAGCACTGCTGAAGAGGGAATGCCTGTTGCAGGTCCTGCTGACCACCACAACACCATGAAAACTGGAAGGGCAACCTACCTGGTTTCATGATTCACACTGTAGAATGTTCCAGTACCTAATTACCTTTAATCGGCAAAGATGGCTCTGACAGCTTCTACATGATAAACATGTGTAGCGCTGCCCAGGAAGTGAGGTGAGGGAAGAAAGACAGACTTTTGGGTCTACAACGCAGGTGTTCAGTGTACATACCGGAGACCAGAAACAGGAGAGGACTCTTATTTGGAGAGTCCCAACATATTTGTTATTACTTATTATTTGACTGATGCCTTTATCCAACGTGACTTACAACATTTGAGATATTATTGCTTATGTTTTGTTTTGTGTTTTTTTCAGTTAGAGCACAGGCAGGTGAAGTCACCTGCTCATGGTCACACAGTTTGAGTAGCTGGATTTGAACACGCAACCTCAGGGTTTGAAGTTCAAATCCTTAACTGTTATGCCACACTGCCTGCATATTTTTCCTTTCATATATTTACACTCTACATTTTTTAAACATTTTTCTTTAAGTCTTTACATATAGACTATGGCAGTTACACAGAACACCACCTCATCATGAAGAAGAAGATGGTATGGTGATGCAAAAGACAATGAATTTTGTATCTAGGATATTTTACCCTGCATGTGTTGTTCTGAAAGAACTGTAAGGTAATTCTGTCATGTAATACATTAAACATTATAAGCTCTTAAGTTCACACTGTCTTTCAACTGCTTCACACCAGAACTCTTTCAGGGAGCAGCTGCTGATCTTGAGTAAGTGTCAAAAGCCTGTCATATAACTAAGCACCATATTTCAGAGGCTTCTATGCAATTTCCATATAATGATTAGGTATATTTTAATGAAGCTTTTGATTATTCATGGCACATTATAAAAGCCATCAACTAACAAAGATGGTCTATAGGTGTGTTTTCTGCGTACACTCGGTAATGTCTGTATGCTGTGCTAACTTGATGTATCTTGGCTAAATAAAATACTTCGATATATTGCTGGAGTCTGAAGAACCTTTGTGTACAACTGCTGAACAGGGACATTTCACTAACAGTGAATAAAAGAACTGCATAGCTGATATTACTTTGCAGCTGAATAAGTTGCCTGCCTAACTGCTGGAGCAAGTCATGTGTTAAATAAGAGACACTTACAAAACAATATACATTCAGAAAGAAGTATAAAATACTGAGGACAAGCAAGAGTCAAAGCTGAAAAGCAAAATGAATATCACTGCCTTAACAAGGTGAGAATGTAGCTTCTAAATCAAGTATATGCTAAGGTCAAAAAATGTCTTCAATATCCAAAATGCTACGTATAAGCATCTGATGTGTTTGAAATGTATCCCTGTATCTCAACATGCATTTTACATTTTAGTTACAATATCTTCTTAATGTTCTTATAAAAATTAAGAAGTCTATCTACAAATAAGTTTTCTCTGTCTTTACTGTAATTTTAAGGGAATATTGTGCCAGGTAAACACTTTCTTTTTGATTGCCACATGCATTTTTATCAAACAAAAGACACTAAAAGACATCAGCATTTTTATTGCCATCTCGTGACTACTGTAGTAGAAATAATTTTACCATTTACTGACTCCTTGTTTGCAAGTATTAAAACGATTAAGTTAGGTTTATTTTCATTAAGAATTCTTTTTGTGATCAAAAGGCCACTACTTGCTAGTTCAGGTGTTTGGAATGGCACAGTGCTATGGTAGGTCATGTCCATATACTTGCTGAATTCCTACAAACCTTCAAACACAGTGCATCTCCAGAACCAAACCTGGACACCCCTGCTGTAAAACAACCCACTGGGAATACTGTAAGTGCAGATGTGTGTACCTTGCAATGGACCGGCACTTCATCCTGGAATGCTTTCAGCTTTGAAATTGTGCTGTCTAGAAATACAGTGCATATAAAAATTTTGTGAGTAAAATAGATTACTATTTTCACTTTGACATTAAAGAGTCTTTTTCAGTTGATTAATGTCAAAAACGTAAAATTAAATCCTCTGGAATTTAATACTGTATAACAATCAAGCATCGAGCATCTGCTTCACCTCCTCTCGTATCACATTCCTCGTTGCATCCAGACAGACGATACGGGCACTTCTGTATTGTAACGCCGGGTTTACTTACAATCTTGTGTTCAGTAATTTCCGGCCAAGCAGATATCTGAGTTCCTCCCTATCAGTGACAGCTCAACTCAACATTCTGGGTGCCTGACAAATCATCACCAATAGCATCCTCTGTGTGAGAGATTGCCGCTGATAAGTCCAACACCTTGTGTGGTTTGTGCCACTCTTTCAAAAGATTAACATGTAAAATTTGCATGGGCTTTTGTTGGCTAGGTATTCTGACCTTGTAATTTATGGGATTTATACACTGCTCCACTACCCAGCCCAGTCCCAGCCACTTTGCTTGAAATTTATGGGGGTACGATAGAATCAACACAAGGACCCAATTGCCCTTTTTGAATTCACAATGTTTGCATTTCTTGTCATAGTTACATTTTTGTGCCTCCTGTTCATGCTGCTGATGCTCCACCGCAAATTAAGAACAATTTAGAAATCTGCACTTTGACCCGATTGACAAATCACACCCTGTGAGTTGCACTGCAAACCCCTATCCATTCCACCCGAAAATATCCAACACCCCTTGTGGTCGGGGGCCAAATAACAGCTTAAATGAACTCAAGCCGGTGGATGCCTGGGGGGAATACCAAATAGCAAACAGGAGGGCAACGCGGTGTTCAAAGAGGTTGAGTTATTATGGGCCACCCACCAAATCATCTGTTTTAAAGTCTTGTTGCTTAATTTCCCGGCTCTCACACAGCTGCTTCCTGATGCAAGAAGTAAAGGGTGTACCCTAGTCAGTTAAAATCTCGTGAGGAATGCCAATATGCATGAATATTTCTAATAGAGCCTTAACAATAGATTAGGCATTGGCCATCCGCAGAGCAGTCACTTTGGGGTACCTTGTTGCATAATCAACCAACAATGTCTAACCCAACCCTCTCAAAGGGGACATCCAAAGTAGGCATCGATGAGAGGGGAGCCCTAGAGGGTCTATGAATGGAAACAACTTGACAGTCAGAGTAGGCTCTCCAAAACTGCTCCACATCTTGGCCCATATTCAGCCAATAAAAGCATTTCGACATGCGATCCTTGGCCTCCTTCATGTCGAGATTATCCCCCAACCCTGAGACATGGGTGTGACAAATTTTTAAAACTGTCTCTCAATGCCCACTCAGGACTGCCAACTTCTCAATCAGCCCTTTCACTATGCAATCAGAAATCACCTGATATAAGAAACCATCCTTAATGAAACAGTGTGGTAATTTACGACATGTGTTTGTTTAAATGCAAAGTCTAAACTGCTGTTGGCTCGTTGTAGGCACATAAACTCAGTCAAAGTATCAGTTCCAGCTTTCCCAGGGCCCGATGCAGCACCCTGTTCTTCTCCAGTCATTGTTTCTCCAGGGCCCCTAGCTGCTGTCTGGCCTGTGGAGGTTGAAGGTGTGGACGCCTGATGCGAAGAGTCCACCAATTTTCCCGGACCCTCATGCAACAATAGCGAGGTTTTCCACAATTCACTCGAAGGTGTCTCATGAGACACATCTACTAAGTCCTGGACATGTCTATGTATTGGTTGAAATGGATCAATTTGCCCCAGCTGAAACTGACATCCCCTGACAAAGGGGATCATAACTGAGCGGAGGAGGATCTGTTGCTTCCGGAAGTCATAATCATCATACTTTTTCAGAGGACAATTTTGCATGACCTGTAGGGCCTCCCCAGTCAAAAAGGGGGCCTAAATAGCTGCCTACCCTCACTTGTACCAGCACATCAGTGTTTGCGTAAGTTCAAAACAGAATAGGAAGCCATCTTCACTAGCACATTCAGGGGATGGGCAAGGACAGGAGTGCTTGCAGGAGCCTCATCCAGTTCTGGTGGGATAGGAACATCATAGGCCTGTTGAGGATCCATCTGTGCAAGACCCTACTTCTGGTACCATGTGACACGTGAGTCACTATCTTGCTCCCGAGAGAAGATGCTGAGCCCAAATGCTTCTAGACCGGCAAGTTATGTGATGCTGCAACCCTGAAGTTGCCTATGTGACAGAAATTTTTCAGCAGTTTTGGGATCTCAAAAACCTCACAAGATATATTCATATAGGCAGCAACATATTTTTTGCCATATTAGAGTATATTTCATTTTAGTAATGTTTAGTATAAACAAGTGTGCTGCTTGTCAGAGGAAAAATCAGGACCACTAATAATTGCTTTTATTTTCATACCCACTTCACAAATATCAGTTGTGTTTTTGAAAAAAAAAATTTCATTCATCTTGTTAGTATAAATCCCTGAGTCATTAACAATGAAGAGGCCACCAGAGAAAACTGTTTCAAATAGAACGTCTCCTGTGTGCTTATTTCCTAATAAAAGAGTTAAGCCAGCACGTAGAGACAAATATGTAAAATCTAAGACATCTTGTGCTTTCTTGTTTTGTGTTAATTCTGATTACTAGAAATAGATCATATCATAAAAAATAATTGTTTTTCCGTTAAATATTTATTAAACATAGCCTTTTAAAAGCAAAGAAGCCATGAAAATTTAGAATTAGAATCAGCATTCACTAAGAAGATTGACAATTAAGATGAAGAAGCTGCATACCTTTTGCAGACTAAGCAAAAATACCTGGAACTGCAGGAAAAACCTTAAAGGTACGTTTACAAATATATTTTAATTGGGATAGTTAAACTGAACATTTCTAGTATATTATTTTATATTTTTTATACATTTTTTGAATCTAAATATATTCAGATAGGCAAGTGTTCCTCCAGTTTCCCTGCCTCCAATTCCAATGTACTGCCAATGAAGTGACAGTCACCATACGGTGAGGCTAAACAATATATGTAGTGTGAAATAAAAAAATAAGCATAAATAGTTAACTAACTGAATACAGCTGCAAATTGTAGAAGTACAAACCAGCAGCATGTCATAAAAAAACTAATTTCATCCTAAAGGAATTACTTTTTTAAATTAGAAATGTGAAGAAGCAGCTGGAAAATAAGTCAACTATTCTTTTCATGTTTTCGATAAGTAAATGTAGCAAACAAGTTGTATATCTTTGATTTGTTGGGGGTTACTTCGCATTAACCTGCTGCACCCAGTTTAAAAGCAAACACAGTGAGACCTTAGGTCAACTCCACTTTATGTTGAGTAGCACAACGGATGTGCCGAGTGTTTACATGCTTTTTCTCATATTTGATAATAAAATAAATGAGATGCTTTCCTTGTGTGGTCTCACTCACTCCTTATGTGTATCTTACGTGTAGATTTCACCTTGCTATTTTCATATGACATGGCTCCTAAACAAAATCATATAATGTTCCTTCTAGTGGTGAACCAAAGAAACAAACACTTCTGCTAACTCTTCCAGAAAAAACGATCATATTTGACTTACTATGAGGTGGTATGTCTGCCTCTGTTGTGGCCACATGCAAAATAACTTTGTTATTAAATTGTTATTAAAGCAATGGATGTAAATGTGTACTTGAGGCTATAGAGGTCTTCTGTACTTTAGAAGTGTGGAAGAAACCTCAGAGGAAGACAGGAATAGTTCAATCAATCAGCTTTTATTCAGTCACAGACGAGTACATGGATTCGTGCGTTGCAAGGCAGAAGAATGCAGATTCCCCTTTTCGATCGGCTTTATATTTTTTCCTCCCGCTCCCTTCCCCTTACTTATCAATAAGCATAATATCGTTTACCTAAGCATTTCATCTCATATTATGCAAATTGACCAAAGGTTTATGTTTTGTGTACATGTCAGATGGGGGCCCTAAAAAAGGAAAAGTCATCTTTCCTGTGTCTAACAGATTCGTTCCTAAAGAGGAAGCTGTCCTCGGTCAGTTTACTGCACCCTGACTTATGACAGACGCCTGTATGAATAACCTGCCATTATAGCAAAACAGCTTTGTCAGCTTTTAACCCTTAGTAGCTGGCAAGCAGTTGATTTTTCTTTCACATAAGCAATATGATGGGCTGTCACTATGTGCAGTACTCACAAAGGCCACCCTCAAGACAGTGTTTCCCAACCTTTGTGGTGTAACGGTCCAGTTTTTGACATGGGGGGTGGCTTACCCCTCTATAAAAGTAGTGCACTTGTCAGAGTTACTTGCATAAAGCACAACTGTAAACACTTTTCTTCCTTGGGGAAGTCGTCTAGGAATGGCTGCAATCCACTTGCTGCCGCTGTGACTCAAGCGTGATTGTCAGAGAGGTGAGTGAGGGGAGGGTTTTGTCAGATATGCCAGTATACCAGAAGGTTAAGAACTTTAAGACAAAGTTCTACTGAATATACAGGGTCACAACTTACTTAAAATGGTCATTCAATCTGGTAAATTTACCGTAACACTAATGCTAAAATTATTTTTAGCTATTGTACTAAAGAAATAAAGTATTTAATTAAAAATTATATCATGGTGTAAACTTAAGGTCAATTTTGAGGATCTGGAAGTTGGAGCATTTTTCATTTTCTGTTACCATATCCAAGGATCAGTTATCTTTTAGCTTATTAAATATTTGTACTCAAAAGAAACTGTGATAATGGAAGGCAATGGCATACAATAACTGATTACATTAAATGTATGCTTTTTTTTATTTTATTGATTTTATTGTCATCATTCCATACAAATAGATCAATTTTTACAAAAAATAGGATTGAAGAAAAATCAACCCCCACCCCTGAGAAAGAGAGCATGGCCAACGGAGTAAAACAAGCTAGTAAATATAAATAAATTGATGAGTTTAATAGGTGGATAAAGATAAATGGAAAAGAAAAAGAAATGGGAAGAGAATCTACTTCCTCAGTGCTTTAAGAGCTTATTCTAAAATATTATTGATTAGATCCTGCCAGGTTTTGAAATAATGTACAGTACAATGTCACGTGGTTAAAAACGTAGCTCAAAAATTCTTCTGGTGGCTCAGTGGTAGAGTACACGTTAAGCCGTTTAAATTTGAATTGTTCAATGTGCTACTGTTAGTTCTTGGTTGTGGAGGATTTGCGACTAATTGTAGTACAAATGTTTTAATAAAATTTTTGAAAAAAGTACATGATAGGGAATCCATTCCCAGACGGATTTATCCATTCCCGGGAATTCAGGAATCCCGCATGTCATTCCTAGGAATCCCGGGCTCCCAGGGATGACACAGTGCATGGGCATCTCACATGTGAACGGTTTTAGAATGAGCGACTCTTATTTTTAATAAAACTACTGTAATATGTTGACACCAATAAAAGACTAACCTTAACTACAAGCAGTTCATGCTGTCATATAAGTACATGTATCTAGTTAGTTACGGTAATAAGAGCGTAGAAAGCACAACATGTCGAGCGTGCGGTCGTCCAAGCAAGAGTGCACCTTCGTGCAGAGTACGCCAGCCGCTGAGAAAGCACGCTCTGCCTCCACTAAAGTAGGTGGCACAATCATCAGATACTGATACACTTGTTCTAAACAACGCCTGCGCTTGCTGTTGCTCTGAAACACCGCCATTTCAGCGTTTACTGATGCCTCCAGTTTCTTTTCATCATTCTGAGATGGCAGGTTTCTTAGCACAAATAATGCGGATGCAACAGACTGACGCATTGCAATTTCAAGTTGCTGTTCAAAGCTGTCAACAGCACAGACATCAATGAACTCTGCCCCGTCCCGGCATTCGTGAGCTGCAGAATGCAGACACCTCCCAGTCTACTGTGCTCAGTCTTAGTGGGGGCCGGGAGACTGACTGCTGCTGGTCTGTTGTTAACTGAATTAATCAACAACATACTACACCGTGGGCCAAAAAACCATGCCACTTAATTATTTTCAACTATAACTCTGTTATTTCTTGATCAATTTTTACACTTTTACACACTATGATATGCGAGCTTGGCTGTTGCCGTTCAGCCGGGAATTCCAGCAGTTTTATTCCCGGGAATGTGGGAATGGGAAACGTCCAGGAATGGATTCCCTAGTACACGATGTAGCATTAAAATCCCTGTTAAAGTATAAAGGTACAATTTTTGTCTGCTTCAGAACTACAATTGACAGCAGATCTGGAGCTTTGCTAATAATTGATAGTGTAAAAGAAATATTTAATCATTATCATGTGCAAGGCATGCTACTTCAAGGTTGTTTTAGAGTAACGAAATTACTGAATGCTTATTTTTTCAGTGTGTGCTTACAGAGTTATACTTACATAATTTCTTTCCTCTTACATTCACTTCTAGATACTTTTTCAGCAAACTTAACTCCAGCAGCAGGAGAGGTGAGTTGGTGTACCTGTGGCTTGCGTGTTTGCATTTGAATAACTTAAACTTGGCATCCATTTTGCCAAGAGGAAAATATACAAAATATAGAACTTGAAGTAACCTATTTTGGGGGAAACTTGCAACTGTAAAGTAATTTGTAATTGAAGTCCCAAACAATGTTTCTCTGTTTTAAGATAGAGGGGTTTGAAGACTAATTTTTTTCAAAGGGAGATTCTGAATGTAAAAAGTTCAATCTGCTCTAACTGACCCATCTCAACGAAATGATTAAATATGCCAATTGAACAAAATTGGTCCACTGGGAGCTGAGTCGTTTCATGTGGACAGACAGGCAGACATGGAAAACTCAGCAGGGGCTTTGGGCATTACATGCAAAAGTACCTAAAACGTTTAATCAGGGTAGTCAAAGTAATGGAAGTTTCAATCTGGTTTTAGGGTCATCCGCCATTGGCTGCAACAGTTATAAATGTGAAGTACTGTATATTGAAAATAATTATTGTGACCTTGTTATCTGTTCAGAGGTTTTCACTACGGGCGAAATGGATTGTCATATAAGGAAATTATTTAGATCAATAACTTTCTAATCATTTTGTGATTGGAAATATGTGACAGTGCTAGTGTTTATGATGTCCTATTAACTCTGTATTTTCTGTTAAATGTATAAAATTTCAAGTCACAATGTTTTTATTATTCTCTAGAGTCTACCAATATGAGTAACACCACCGTCATTGTTTCAGAATTTATACTGCAGTGTGCCATTGAAGCAAACCAGAAGACCGCTACGATTTGTGTCCTCGCACTCATCTACTCCATATCCATGTTTGCAAATCTATTGGTGATTATGGTTATAATCCTGAACCCTCAACTCCATGCTCCAATGTACATTTACATCAGCACTTTGGCGGTGATAGACTTAGCAAACGGCTCAATTCTTATCCCAAAGATGCTCTCTGTCCTCCTACTTGGCTCTCCAGCAGTGCCTTATGGGGCCTGCGTGTTGCAGATGTTTCTTGTGGCTCATGTTGAGGAGATGGAATCTTTGCTTTTAGCTTTTATGGCCTTTGATCGCTACATAGCTGTTATTTACCCTTTGCATTACACTTCAGTAATTACTAATAAAAAAGTTGGTATTGGTCTCTTGGTGTCAAATATTCTTGACACAATTTTCAAGTTGCATATCCTCTTTTTTGTTGGTGAGCTTTCGTTTTGTCGCACCAATATCCTTCCTTTCTGTTTCTGTGATTATAGTACAATGGTCCGCGTGTCATGTAATGAAGATCCCAAGTATTTATCATCCTTGTCTGTTGCTGTTACTGTCAGTGGTGTATTCCCACTCCTGTTAATTCTCCTATCTTATAGTCGGATTGCAATGGAAGCCATGAAGATTTCTTCAGAAGGTGGGAAAAGTAAAATTTTCAGCACTTGTGTGACCCACCTGCTTGTGGTTGGACTGTTTTATATTCCACTTTCATTGTCTTTTATATTGCCTGGAGCAGGAGTAATGATACCAACAGAAACTTACAATATTATGTTTACTCTTGGAAATGTAGTGCCTCCCATGATGAACCCTATTATCTACAGCTTTAGGAATAAAGAAATAAATAAATGCATTTATAGATTCTTTGCCAGGAAAAAGTCAGCTCTTAAAGGAAGGAAATAAGATACAGGAATATCTTGTAAATTGTGTTTATAAGAAGTACTGAAAACGCTATTAAATCACTTCTCAGTTTTTTTGTACGGCACCTCCTGATTTAGTGGTACAAGATCCCAGTATATGACACATTGTTCGAGATGACTTGATGTCTAGTTATGCAGGATGCTGCCTTGGATTCCTGCCTTGCACCCTGTGTTGGCTGGGATTGGCTCCAGCAGATATGGCGGGTTGGAGAATGACTGACTGACTGATTATGAATATAATGCTATATTTGATTTTTGATCCTTTACTAGAGCTCTACACTTCTAAGGACCTCTGTCGAAAAGGTGAATTTTGCCTTGGGATTAATAAAGTTTATCTAATCTAATCTAATCATGACAAATTTCTATTACAATCAAGAATATTTAGATTTTAAACATTTAAATGAAAGCACACATTTTAATATTTTCAAAATTTCACACTGCTATTTTTGTTTATTTTGTATTTTTAAAATACAACAACAACAACAACAAGAGAAGTGTATTATATTCATTACATTTCTTAAACACCCTGAATTAGCGTATCTTACAAAAATTCTGACTTTTTTAGATTTAGTAAATTAACATTTCTGTAGCTTATTAAAAACTAATGCTTAAATTATTGGACTGAAGTTAATGAAATACTTCATTTTAAATATAAAGTTCGGAAAATGTGTTTGACAACTCAAAAGGGCAAATAAAATGTTATGTAATATGTTGAAACTTGTTCAACATAAAACAAGAGAGTATTCTCAGACTGTACAAAGTCTATTGGCTGCGGCTTCTAGAAAAACTTTGTCTAGATTCCACCATGTAAACAAAACTACTCACAGGTTCATCGCAAGTCTAAAGGAGACACTGAGGGAAATTAAAATACTAAAGGATGCTTGTAGAAATTAGTAGTTTGAGTATTCAATAAGGAATTATAAGAAAGATTGTGAGAGTAAGGAGCAAATAACTATGTCCATGAAGAAGATGTGCATAAAGAAGAAATATAGATAACATTAAAAATATTTGGATAAGACTGGGCCAACTTAACTTTTAGTTAAACAGATAAGCTTAATGAACTGAATAGTCTCCTAAGTTGTATGTCTTTGAATATGTTTTATTTTTTCTGTTTACCTTTAAAATAACTAAAATAAACATATTGGTGTTTTTATGATTTGTCACAGATGTCTCTTCATTGCAAATTCTGTTGTAGTCCAATGGATAGTTAGAAACCGTACACTGATTGTTTTTCAGAAAATAATGCCACATAGGCCTCTCATCTGCTGTTAGAGCTTCAGTGCTTTACTGTTAACCTGTTATCCATATCAAGCAGTGCCCTGTTGTCATCTCTGTTATAAGATGAAATGTTTATTGTAATTGGTATGTTTTTTTGAACTGTAATAGTAAATAATTAATTGTAATTGTAACTGTAAATAGTAAGTGTGAGACTGTTTTTCTATTTTTTAAGTGGAGGATTGGGGTAATTGCAGAAATTGGAAGAGAGAAAGAGAGAAGGTCTTCATACTAAATTAATTTTTTTCATAAATGGTTAAAGAATGGCTATAAAAACTTGATAATAATAATTAACTATTGAATTTTATAAGTTGGAATGTTTAAGGTCTCAACTATTCATTTAAAGAGATAGAAAATTATATCATACCTCTGCTCACTAAAATTCAAAATAAACTGCCTTCAGGATATTAAGGAATATTTTGCACAAAATGAAACAAACAAACAAACAAAAAGTATGCAAAAAGATAAATGTGTTGTGAAAAGTGGTATGGGGATGGAATATGAAAATTTATGTGCTCACTGAGTGGTACAATTTCCTCATGACTGCAGAGAAAAGCCAAGCAAAATGACACCTTTTATTGGCTAACTAAAAAGATTACAATATGCAAGATGTATTGCCTGAAGAAGGGGCCTAAGTTGCCTTGAAAGCTTGCATATTGTAATCTTTTTAGTTAGCCAATAAAAGGTGTCATTTTGCTTGGCTTTTCTCTACATTCATAATGGCTAACACGGTACAACACCCTAGTACTCATGACTGCAGACACTGCTCTGTTCAGCCTGTCAATCACACCCATCTTCCCTCACTTGTAAACAAGACCCCAAGATACCTAAGCACCTCCACTTGAGGCAGCACCTCATCCCCAACATGGATAGGTCACGCCACCCTTTTCCTACTGGGAAACATGACCTCAGGGTTGGTGGTCCTGATCATCATGCTGGCTGTTTCACATTCAGCTGCAAACCTGCCTCATGTCACAGCCTGATGAAGCCAATATGATCACATCATCTGAAAAAAACAGAGATGCGATCCTGAGGTCAGTGAACTGTAAACCCTCCATTCCTGGTCTTTGTGTAGAAATTCTCTCCATAAAAATTATAAACAGAATCAGTTAGAGCCTATGAGACTGCTGTCATGGGTAAAACATTAAGTAATGGAAGAAGTGCAAAGAAAGGTAGCACCAAGACAGGATTTGTTGAGGGGCCAGAGGCCACCATGGGTAGGGTGTCGGCCCCTGCTCTTCAATTCCACATTGACCTAAAAATGCCACAGAGAAGTGTATAAAAGACATCAACACCAAAGCAAATCAACAATCTAGGTTCCACCACAATCATTCCAGCCAGAGGCCCTGCCAGAAAGATCGACCAGCTTACTGTATAACAGAAGAAGACCTTCCAAATGAGAACTGGACATATTGGGTGTTTACCCATTGGTGAGAGGTGCTGCTATCTATCCAGGTTATATTTGGGGTAAATGCCACATGTAATTGTTTCAGTATTAGGCACTTTAGGAATTAAAAACATTTATGACTAAAAGTTGCAGAGAATGAATACAAAGTTGTACCTGCTCCCCTGCTTGCTTTTCTTCAAACTCTGTTTACTGTCTGTGAGTAAGTTAATGATAAATGTCACATGCAATCAGTCCTGGGGGGTATTTTCTGTACGTTGCTTAAATCATTCGAGATCAGATGCCTCATCTTGGATGAGTTAATGCCAGTGAAACTCATCCAGATAAGTCAGTTTTTCAAACGCAGCCGTGTATTAGATTAGTCGAGCTGGATCTAATCATTCGAGATGAATGTGCGCGCCCGCGCTGAGTGAAAAGCCCATATATATAGAGTCTAGAAAACATGATCAGCAAGTCTTTGATAGGCTGTAACAAAATGACGAATGAATGGGCACATTTTTTTTTCACACACGTGGCGCAAGACCTTTTATTTGAAGGACATGAAGAATTTGAAGATTTAATATGAACAAGGGGTAACACTGCAAAAGCAGCCCAGACCAGAAAAGATGGCTGGCAAAAAGTGGCCAACAAAATAAAGGCTAAGTAGTGTGCATTGTACTTACTGAATGCAGCGTTTCATTTCCTATGTGTCAGATTAATTATTATTTAATATGTCATAATTCCAGATCAAACGTGAGCACAAGGAGAACATGGGAACGGGTTAAAGTGAAGTACAAGAATATACTTCAAACTTGTAAATATTGGTATATAACTATTTAAAGAATTGTTGACATAAATAATCATATATAATATAAAAAACATTAATTTTAAAGCTAATAAGAAGGCAGACAAGCAAAAAACAGGTGGAGGTCCACGCGGTCCAGACCTAACCCCTGCAGAAGAGTTGGCTCTCCAGCAAAATGCCCATCGCCCTGATTCTGAGGGCATTCCAGGGGGAAACTCCTCCTCAGAACCAGTGGCAGGATGCAGTGGTCACTTCATTTCAGGTAAAGGATGGTCATTGCATATATTTGTCCTCAATGTGTGCCATAGGTATGTTCCATATAGCCCTCTTTTTTTTGTTGGGTCAGTTGCAGAGAATGTCATATCCCTAGAACTTGTGTCTGACCAACGAGATATTGACGAAGGTCAAATATTTGATGAAGACACTGTGTCTGATTATTCATCAGGAGGACAGGTACATTTTCCAAATAATGTTTGATCAAACTCCACTCTGATCAGTCCCATGTGCCCCAATCACATTTGGAAATCCTGGTAATGAGAATGTTAGGCTGATTGAGATTCTCATGGAACTGTGGGTGTTTTTGCCTGTGTATTACCTACCTGCAATGGCATGAAACACCTCTTTTATTGTCTGCACACGCAGGTGTCCAGGAAACACTATGAAAACCCGAAGGAAATATTTCAGTGCCAAACAGACTTTACGAATTGCCTGGCAAACTGCACTTTTAGTTAGATTTTCCGCTTCGCCTACAGTATATAAAAAAGTGCTGCTCGTAAAAAACCTCAAAGCAATGCATACTGTCTGTGTGGTTGTGAGAGCCCGACTTCGCCTAGTTTGACTTTGAATATAAAGTGCTAATACATCTTTGAGGTACAATATTCCCCCTTGGCTAAAGTGGTATCTTTCAAAAAGAGTTTCCTCCAGGAGCAATAAAGGATCTTGCCGATCGCACAAAACCCTCTCTACATGAAATTCTCTTCATATAATTTGCGCACCGATATCAATTGGTCGCTCATTCATGAACGGCGAAACCATCACTGGGTGACTTCCACGCACCCTCACTGATTACGTGTGTAAACTAATCCTTGTTTACGTACAACAAACCTGCTCCGAGCGGGTTTGAGGATTAGGATGTGTTGCTAAGACAACACTTCCAGCAAGAGTTTCGAAAAACTGACAGATCCAGGATCAGGCCAAATCGTCAACAATTACATCCTGCTAAACGAGTAATCCACGTATGAAAAATACCCAGCCTGTTTTTTTCTTTCTGCAGTGGGTGTCAGACTGTGACATCTGTCACTAACAGATAAATAGGTTGAGGAGAAATTGGAAATACTATAGTTGGAGTCCTCATGACAAAACTAATAATATTTTTCTTTATTTATTTACTAGGGGGCTCCACCCCCTGCTTGCTTCGCTCACCAAACCCCGGGTTTGGTCCTGTGAAAATTAATTAATTTTTTTTATTTTCATGGGAACCTCTATGAAGTGTGTTTCTGTCTCTCTTCAGAAGATCACATCTTGTCGCAAAATTCAATAAATGCATGTGAGGCAAACCCCATTTTTGAAATTCGATCGTGTAAATGTATGCTCTGATTTGCCCAAACACCGTTTTGAGTTCATTAAATAAAAATAAGACTTTCTGATAAAACAATCTACTAATGAAAGTGGGAATATCCGAGCCGATGTACCTGGTGGCATTGTTCTCAAGAATCTGCGTATTTCTGGCCATTGTGGATTGCACATCATTGTAATAAATAAATCTGGCTGACAGATAGTTCTTGATATTGCCATTGCATTGATATGATGATGGTAATATTACTGCTTTACCTATTTTGAATTTGTCTGAACTATTGATATTTGAATTTTGAACATGATCAATGATCCCTTGCATATGTTCCGTTCTAAGTTTAGCTTGATTTGATTTAATAAAGAAGAGGTGATTAGCTTCAACTTTTAGATACGCATTAATAATGTAATGTTGCGATAGACTTTGAGGTGATAGAAATGGGTTAAATACATGGGAACGTATCGCTAATTTGGACCCGAAATATTGTGTGGGTGTTATTTGTGTTTCTGAATGCGTTTCTTTCATATTGTACGACCATCCTATTTGATACAAAATACACTGTAGCATCGATTCATCCAATCGAAACACTCGCCAAGACCCACCCTCTCGGTTCTGATGGGTGAAAATGACAGTTTTCATTTCAAGCCATACTTCACATTGTGTGTAGTGTTACTGAAATAAATAAATGAAGAAAGCATATATGTTTATATGGTTATTTTTATATTGTCATGCTTGGGTCACAGATTTGCGCAGAAACACAGGAGGTTGTAGAGAGACAGGAACGTTATTCAAACACTGTAAACAAACATTTGTCTCTTTTTCAAAAGTTTAAACTGTGCTCCATGACAAGACAGAGATGACAGTTCTGTCTCACAATTAAAAGAATGCAAACATATCTTCCTCTTCAAAGGAGTGCGCGTCAGGAGCACAGGCTGTCAGAAACAGAGAGGAAAGCAAACAAATCAATAGGGCTGTTTGGCTTTTAAGACAAAGCTGTTGAAGGCTGCAGCTCACACCTCCTCCGTCAGGAGCAGGGTGAGAGAGAGCGAGAGAGAGAGAGACAGAGAAAAACAAAACAGTGAAAAATCAATACGTGCCCTTTGAGCTTTTAAGTATGTGAAGCACCGTGCAGCATGTCGCTTCACGAAGCAGCTGCACACAGAAGGTAGCAACGTGAAGATAATCTTTCAGCATTTTTAGACGAGCATCCGTATCGTCTAGGTGTGCGAACAGCCCCCCTGCTCACACCCCCTACGTCAGGATCAGAGAAAGTCAGCGCAAGACAGACAGAGAAAAGTAAGTTGGGTAGCTTCTCAGCCATCTGCCAATAGCGTCCCTTGTATGAAATCAACTGGGCAAACCAGCTGAGGCAGCATGTACCAGAAATTAAAAGACCCATTGTCCTCAGAAATACGCGAACCAGCAAAAAATCCACGATATATATTTAAATATGCTTACATATAAAATCTGCGATAGAGTGAAGCCGCGAAAGGTGAAGCGCGATATAGCGAGGGATCACTGAATTGTAAGTGTTAGCACGCTTCCCAAATAAAGTCAACAAACCTAGATAGGTATTTATAACAGAGTTTTTTTTTCACTACTATTTTATAACATCTGACCTGTTTTGATGCTTTTGGTGTGGAGCGCTTCTCAAAAATACTTTTTAGAATTGCTAAAAACAATTATTGGGGGTGAAAGAAGAGAGATGGAATAAACCTGATCAACTGCTAGCTAACTAACAGGATGCAGGTTTACCCATCGATACATCAGTTCCGAATTTTGTACAAACTGCTAATTTTCTTCCACACTGCAAAGACTTTCAAGTTTGATTGATTGGTTATTGGGGTCCTTAGTTTTGGTTCTGGGGGCTGCAGAGCCTGTAGGTTTTCCTTTTAATTGGAGTCTCAGTGTCATTTCCTACTTTGTATGTTTTGATGTCAATTCACAAATTACAAAACGGGATTTGCTGTGTTTTTAGTAGAATGTAAAAAAAATTATACTTGTTACTTGGGAATAATTTAATATTTTTAATCTTAGTTTTTAAGATTTTATTATTTTCACCACAACAATTTTTTTTCTGCTTTTCCAGGTGTACTGGCTGTTTAGACTTTTGTTTAGAAAGGTGCCCACTAACTATAAGTACAGTAGCTGCACTTCATATTTATAAGACTTGTGTCTGCACTCTCATCCGTCTTAGTAGAAGATTGCTAAATTGAATTAAATATTTAATGCCCATCAGGATATCTTAAGAAATAAAAGGAGATCATCTTATAATATTCACAAACATGTCAGTTAATGGAATAATACAGACAATATGAACCTTTTCTCGACTGTGTTATTCACTTTATTCCTTGCCATCTATCAGTGCATGTGCGGAGTCTTCTGCGCTCCAGTGTAAAGTTTAAATTAAGTGACGCATATGCAGGATAAACAACATATGTGACATACAGCTGTCCAGAACAACAATTAGGATGTCAAATAATACTACAATTTCAATGCTCCGTTGTTCAAAAAACAGTTGTATTTTAAAAAATAAAAAATGTATTGTTAGCATACATCCCTCAGTCATTAACAAAGAAGAAGTCACTGGAGAAAATAATTTTAAACAGAACGGTGTCTCCTGTGTACTCGTCGCCCAATAAAAGAGCTATGCCAGAAAGCAGGACAAAGAAACATCTAGTACATCTTGGGCTTTCCTGCTTTGTGTAAACTTTGATTACTAGAAATAGAAAATGCTTTATGGCAGTTTTCTTGTGTGTGCTTTAAATTATAATATTTGAGAAAAAAAGCCAAGAAAGCCCAAAAAAATTAGAATTGGCATTGAAATTAAGACGATGAACAAGAATTAACCAGACTCTGCAAAAATACCAGGAATTGCAGGAAACATCTCAAAGGTACCTTTACAAATGTATTTAATAAGCAATACTTAATATACTAAGAAAGTTCAGCCTATTTCATTAATCTTTGTTTATGTCTTTGTTCTTAAGATTTATGGAACCCCTTCAGCGACATGGGGTAAATAAAAATTTATGAAATGAAAATTGATGAAACAAAAAAAAATAAATAGGAGGAAATCATTTTGATGGAAACAAAATGCGAGAAAAGTATTTTTTAATGGGAGAGAGAAAAAATATGCAGCAGGGCACGGTGTTAGTGACTATCACAATATCGGTCATTCTCACAGCAGTTGAGTTCACGTGCTATGTGTCAGTCGGCCAGTCTTGTGATTGTGCCACACTGCAGACTGACGCAACGTATATGTGGAATGACCAAGTGTGGCACCGCTGATGACACGGCCTTAGTAAATTCTCACATCAAATTCTGTGAGTGTGTTTATGTGCTGTGGCTCAGTCAGCTTGCCTACTTCTCATAATATCGAGGGAATGAGAATGTTTTAAGTGAGAACACAAAACTGTACCAAATTATTTCATTCATTTATTTATTTTTTCCTCCCATCAGTTTCTTTTCACCCTTCAAAATTTTTTTCAGCATCATTTTTTTCCCATTAATTCTTTTCTCTCCATTACAGTTAATGGGCTCCTTATTTGTCATCAAGTTCTCCTTTCTACATTTTGTACTACTGAATTATTTCAGAATACTGGATTGGCAGAATGGTATGAAATATTCCTTTTCCAATTAAGAGGCAGTCATCATACTGTGAGCATAAAGGGTACATTTTTGAATTAAGTTTAGTTTTGTTAAGTTTGTCTTGTTTATATGGAATGTTACATTCTTTTAATAAATTCAATAAAAGACAAAAAAATATACACATACATATATATATATATATATATATATATACAGTATATATACACTGTATATAGTGTGAAACAAAACATTGAACATATTGTCACTTAAACTTAAAACAGTTCTTTAAAAACATTCATTATTCTTTGACTTTCAAGACAAAAGCCACCCATGATTAAATTTTAAAGAAACTGAGGACCGTTTGTGTCTTCCCAATAGTAAATAATTTTCAAAGGCATCTAGTGGACAGCTAGGTGGGCTGTATGACACACAATGAAAGGATCTCAGAGAGGTAAAGCTGATTGCATCACACAATCACTATTAATGGTTTTTATTATTATGAGATATGAGACTTGTGCAAAGTTGTATTCAATCCTGCACTTGTCAAACTGCCATCTGTATGAAGTTGTGTTTTCTCTGTAACCCAATCAGCTATTAAAAATGAATGCAATCCCTATATGTGACAATAATATGCATAGTTAACTGAATACAGCTGCAAGTTTCAGAAATGCAACCTAGCAGTCTATAGTAAAAAAGTTAATTATGTCCTAAATGAAAAAATGGCAAAAAACAGTGCAGTGCCCTTCATAATAAATAAATAAACAAATAAAGAGGTTATGGAGTTCAAAGTAAAAAAATAACAATAAATAAATCCATCAAAATGAGGTTAAAACTCCAGGAAGGTCTTCTCTTAAAACCCTGGGCCCCAGTGTACCACTCGACAATGACGTCTCCTTTGCTTATTCTGTAAGGACCTTGCAGCACAACGAGACGCCTGCTGACAGGTGCAGTCAACCATCACATTCTGACTCGTGTCCCTCGCTGGAATTCCTCAGCCTTACACACTAAGCCCTGCTCCAACTCCCAGAGCCTTCCCGGCATCTGCACAGGCCTACACCGAGCACATGGGCTCTTCCTGCTGTGTACATTGCTCAGTAGGAGTGACCTTCCACTCTCTGAGGCTCACTTCTGACCACCTGCCACTGTCTAAACAGCACGGCTCCTGCCTCTGCCTCTCCCTCTTGCAGACTTCCTTTCATACTATATCTGGACACGGGTGCTGCAATCACTGATTCCAACGTGTGAACACAGCATTTGACTGACCTGCCAGCGTTTGCACATGCATATGTGATTCACCAAGCACCCCAATCACATTTTCACATGCACCTGCACCCACCTGGACCTTGCACGTTCCGAGACTTTCATTTATTAATTTAGAACGCACACTGTCTCTCTCATAAGTCTGTGATTCTCTCCAGTTTCTTGATTTATTTCAATGAATGTAGCAGACATGTTTGGTTGTGTTTGATTTCGATGGGTTTTCTGGCCTTACTCTGCGCTGACTGTGCAACGCGGCCACCGAGAGCTTAAACAACTCGGCACATCCACATAAAAACAACATGGGTGAGCTTTCTTGAAGGCTTTAACTGGACGTACTTCTTTGTAAACTTAAATATGTACAAAAGAAACATGCAGGTATTTACAGGTAGTAATAATAATAATAATAATAACAATGCATTTTATTTGTAGGGGCACTTTATATTAGCAGTAAATCTCAAAGTGCAACATAAAAAGATTAAACAAAGGCAAGGCAAGATAAAAACAGAGATAAAACAACAATAATTATACTGTATATATATTACAGGTGTCGAACAAAAGACAATAAATAATGTTACAAAGCAATACATAGCAGACAGTAATACATTAAACAATGAAGCTTTAAAAGACACTTACAAGGTGAGTGATTTCTGAGGTAAAGAGAAGTGCGTAGACAGAGGTTCAAATTGCTGCGTACCACAACTAATCAGACCCGGAGGTTTATCTACGTTAAAGATACGTTTTGGACGTGACCGAAACAAGAGATAAAGGGGTGCCTACGTGAGACACATGGGGTGTTATTGTATTTAAATGTTTATTATGGGACCTAACTGTATGTGCTTTAGACATTTATAACACCACTGTGAGTGTTTGACGTGACTGACTGGTGTGTTAATAAATGACAAGACAAAGGGGGAGCACAGTTCAACAAATAACAGTAACAGCTAACAGCATGTGGAGCAGATCAATGGGTTCTCTTCACTTTGCCTTCTACATTTCAGTTTGACAAAAAACAGCTATAGTAGGCCCTTGTCTTACAGGAAATAAATTACTATACGTCAACTCAAGTTTATGTGGTGGAGTAACATAAAGGCAAAAAACAATGCAAAAATTTTAATCGACATTAAGAATACTATCACAGCTACTCCTCTTGTTTGAAAATAGAAGGAGTGAAATGACTTGCTTGTGCAGTCTCAGTCACAGTCTACGGGTACTTTATCACGTGTGGACCTCACCTTGCTACCTTAATGTGACTTGGCTCCCAAAATAAATGTAATAATACTGCTTAAAGATGCCATAATATCTCTAAAGCATTGAAACAATTTGCCAGTCTCCTTTCAGATATTGCCAGTGAGCACAAGGACCCCACTAGTTTGGTTGGTGTTTAGACTCTACGACAAACTGGCAGTACAACAAAATAAGAGCCAGCAGATGGTTACTTGGGTCACACTAAGCTGTAATTGTCCAAGATGGTTTGTCAGGGAATTGCACCAAATCATCATCTACTGAACACAAAGGTTATTCAGACAACAACAGTGTATTACAATATATCCAAGATATATAAAGGGCTCAGAGCACACCGGCCTTTCTTACTCAATGCAGCAAATGCAGCTATGCAGATTTTCTTTGTCATACAGAGATTTTTATAAGGTTCATGATTACACAAAAACTACATTAACATATACCTGCTAACACACAGAAATCACATTAAAACACCCCAAATATGGAATATTAAGACTGTGCAGGGCTTAGCTACATGATCGTCTTTTGGTACTCTTTCAAAGACAGTAGCTGTGCCCTGGAACACTACTAGCTCTTCTTGATCACTTTTGATGATACACAGTCGCCATTATTTTTACTACTAATTTTTCATATTTTGATAAAACTACAGAGAGAACACATAGGAACCGTTTGTAGCTGTGAAGATCAGAAGCCTTGATGTTAATATTTGTTTTGACAAAAGCAAATGGAGAGAGTTTGTTCTGAGGTGGAGGTAAATGCTTTATCAAGGAGTTCATAAAATCTTTAACGAATAACATTTCCTTTGATCTTAGCCCGGTAACTAAGTAAGTTAAAATCATTTTAAACCTTTATGAAGAAGACTGAAATGAATCTTTGGATAATGAAATGGTAATAGATTCTTCAACATGTAGATTGATTACTTTCTTATCTCTCTATATATAAAAGAAAATCCTGGAATGGAAGGCAAATGCAAAGCTACGATATGTGATCCTCTCGGAAGACAATTTTAAAAAGACCCTTGCCACGGTGCAAGACATGCCCTACTTACAAGATAAGACCACGGGCAGAAAAAAAAATCAGTAGTGTAAAGGCAGTCACGCAGCACAGACAGCTCCATGACTCTCAGTGCATATAAAGTGTATAAGGTCAATACGGTAGAAATGAAATGAATAGGGTAGAAATGAAACGTCGACAACTAAACGAAGACAAAAGAAAAGCGCGGAGAAAAGAGACCCACATGCAGTGGAGAGAAAAAAAATACTAAAAAGAAAACAATAATCAAGGTGCAAATTTAGAAAATAAGGAAAGTGATAATCAGCCCAGAACAAGTGGAATTGAAAACTAAGCACGTCCAATAGGGCTCAGAATTAAAATATTAGAACTTCATAAACGGGAGCAGCGTTATACGTCCTGCAAGAAAGAGATTTAATCACGCCCGGGCCGGAAGTAAAGGACAATTATTGTTTTTACAACGTCACACGAGATAAGTCAGTGAGCCATCATTTAAAACAAGTCCACAGACCTCTAACTAAGCAGTTGTTGGATTGTTTTTGGCAGACACGCATCATGTGCTCCCAGCTCTTAAAACAACAAGCAGAACAGGCAGCTCGCCAGCAGGTTGAAGCCGTTTTTGTTTTAAGTGACTGATAAGCCCGATTGAGGGGGGCGGAGTACAGCACGGAAGACTGATAGCGGGGTACTGATTGATGCGGTAAGGGGAAGGCGAGACCCAGGGGAGGAGGGGTCGGAGAGGGTGCTAGACAGTTGTGTTTGGGGTTATGAAGTCTGCGATTGTTCAAGTAAAACGTTTGTGACACTTTATTACGTCAGTCGCTACAGTATCAAACAAAAGGTGATTAATCATCAGAGCCAGGTGTAATTGAAAAAATAGCAGGACAAAGCAAGGTCGTCCCACAACAGTTAAAGCAACGACAAGTTTAATTTCAAAGAATACACAATTCGGTCAGGTGTATATTTATGATGACGGAGAAGCAATGCAAATTTTAACAAGCGACAAGTAAGGTGATGTATATATTCCGCGAATAACATTAGACACCAAAGGAGATTGTGAGATGCCATTCGTATTAAAATGTTTACAGTTTACCGTGAGAATAGCTTTTGCTATGACAATTAACAAATCAAAGGGACAACCATTAGAAAACGTCGGATTATTTATTAGAGAGATAGAAACAATATTCACTCACAGGCGATTATACGTTGCGTTGTCACAATGTATTTCCAAAAACGGATTCAAAATTCAGTGCGATCTTGAATAAAAGGTAATTCCATATATTGTTTTTAATAAACCTTTAAAGTAAAAAGTGCAACTAATGAAACTGAAACAATTCCAAGGAAAAAAAAGCTTTCAAAATTGTTTATCCGATTAACCAAACAGCAGCACGGTGGTACAGTGGGTAACGCTGCTGCCTCGCAGTTAGGAGACCTGGGTTCGATTCCCTGGTCCTCCCTGCGTGGAGTGTGCATGTTCTCCCCGTGTCTGCGTGGCTTTTCTCTGGGTGCTTCTTCCCACAGTCCAAAAACATGCAGGTTGGGTGGATTGACGATTCTAAATTGTCCCTAGTGTGTGCTTGGTGTGTGTGTGCGAGCCCTGTGATTGGCTAGCGCCCTGCCCGGGGTTTGTTTCCTGCCTTGCACCCTGTGTTGGCTGGGATTGGCTCCAGTAGACCCCAGTGACCCTGTAGTTAGGATATAGCAGTGTTGGATGATGGATGGATGGATTAACCAAACACAGGGGTTGGCGACAAAGCGAGCAGGGGGCGCCCTAGTCATTCATATTTTTGTGGTAGACATTGTTGGTGTGCATAATGTATTGTTAATTGTGAATTCAGTATTTACTGTCTTCTATTATCCATACAGCACTACAAGTCAAAACGGTTATATCATGGATGTAATGAATTTTGGTTTTATTATATTCTAGAGTCTACACAGATGAGTAATACCACCATCATCATCTCAGAATTTATACTGCAATGTGCCATTGAATCAAACCAGAAGACCATTACAATTTCTCTTCTCACATTCATCTACTTCTTATCCATGTTTGGCAATCTTCTGGTGATTGTGGTTATAATCCTGAAACCTCATCTCCATGCTCCAATGTACATTTACATTGGCACCTTGGCAGTGATAGACCTAGCAAACAGCTCAATTCTCATCCCAAAGATGCTGTCTGTCCTTCTGCTCGGCACTCCAGTGGTTTCTTATGCAGCCTGTGTATTGCAGATGTTTCTAATGGGTCACGTTGAGGAGATGGAGTCCTTCCTTTTAGCATTCATGGCCTTTGATCGCTACATAGCTGTTATTTACCCTTTGCAATACGCTTCAATCATTACTAATAAAAAAATTGGCATGGGTATCTTAGTGTCAAATATTTGTGGCGTAATTTTAATCTCACCTACGCTCATTTTTATTGGTGAGCTTTCTTTTTGTCGCACCAATATCATTCCTTTCTGTCTCTGTGACTATAGTACAATGGTCCGTATATCATGTAATGAAGATCCTAAATACTTATCAACCTTGTCGGCTGGTGTGGTTACAACTGGTGTCTTCCCACTCGTGTTAATTCTCCTCTCCTACAGTCGTATTATAATGGAAGCCATGAGGATTTCTTCAGAAGGTGGGAAAAATAAGATTTTCAACACTTGTGTCACCCACCTGCTTGTGGTCGGACTCTTTTATGTTCCACTTTCATTGTCTTTTATATTGCCTGGTGCGGGAGTGAAGATACCAACAGAAACTTACAATTTTATGTATATTCTTGGAAATGTACTACCTCCTATGATGAACCCCATTATCTATAGTTTTAGGAATAAAGAAATAAAAAAAGGAATCCATGGACTATTTACATTCAAAAGGTAAACTCCTAGAAAGTTGAAATAAGGGGGATATTTGTCTTATATTCAGATTTAGTAAATTGTTTTGATAAATTAACAGTGCTGTTATTACAGATTGATGGTTAGACAGTTCAACGCTGATGATGATCAAAGAGTGCTTTTTCAATTTTACGTCCTGAGAATGCATAGAGCCAGTCAAAAAGGCAAATACAAATGTTATTTAATAAAAAATGTAGCAAGTAAAAGCAGGAATATTATACTCAAACCATACAATGCCTGTAGGAGGACATATCGGGAGGTTTTGCTGCAGCTTCTAGTGACCAGAACTGCATGCATTGCTCGAGTAAAGAACAGATGGAAATCAACCAGTTTATTCAGTAGTGCTGGAGGACCACATCTGTGTTTATAAAATTGTGAAAGGCATTGATTAGATAAATCTAGCAACATTTTTTCTATTCAATATTGATTCAAATTCTGAAATATATTGGTAGAAAAGACTAAGAAAAGCATTCAATAAAGAATCGTGGAAGGATTACAGGAGTGTGGAACAACAAATTAACTCATGTACATAAAGTAAAAACACTGATAACTTTAAAAATTATCTGGATAAGACTGGGACAACTTATCTATTGGCTAACCAGATACGTTTGATAGCTTATATTGTCTCGTCACCTGTAGATTTGTGTACATTTCTAAATGTTTTTTTTTTTCTATTTACCTTTGGGATTGTGAAATTAAATTCAGTTATCTTCTTTTATAGTCTGTCATGGGAGTTGTTTTTTCATTACAAATTTTGTGGTACTTTTATGGGTATTTAGAAACCACACTCTTTTTAATTTTTTACAAATGGCGTGTTATGTATCTTGACAAAAAAAAGGCCACATAGGACTTCTCAGGTGCCTCAGAGCTTCAGTGTTTTACTGTTAACCTACCATCCATAACTGTTCTGTGGGAAATGAGGAAGGCAGGAAATAAGTTAAATAAAGGACAAGAACAAAAGGTGAACCAAAAATGCAGGCAAAATTCTGTGAGCTGGCCGAACACAGGTTCAAACAAAGTTGGAACAAATCACAAATATTTGGGACACCAGCTGGGTAATCCCTTTTAATTCTCAGAAATCTCTCGATAAACATAAAACAGGTGCCGTCTGGTAACACTTAATATAAGGCAGTGCAGGGAACAAAACAGAAAATAGCTTCAGCGTTAATTTTATCTGACAAAGCAAAGGAAGGCTTTCCTAGAGCTGTCACTCATCAGAACTGGTCTCATCAAAATACAAATTAGTGGAGGCACCCAGTCTTTTTATAATGGGAGGACCAGAAGAGGCGGAGATAATTTCCTTCATTGACTGGTTTCTGGGAGTTGTGGGGAGAAAAGAAGACGGAGTTAGCAACAGCGCCCCCTCTCACCCTGGTGGGTTACCGTTTACCATGAATGAGCCAGCAAGGACATACTCAGATGCACATGTGTGACAGTTCATACACAGGAAGTCAGAAACAGAATTGTAGTCAAATATGAGTTTGGAAGGATTAATCTAGCAGGAAAACTATCTAAAGAACACTACGATGGATTGGCACCCTCTCCTGACTTTGATCCTGCTGGGATAATCTCCAGCGCCCCCCATGATCCTGGCCTGGATTAGGTGGGTTCGATAAAGACATGACATGACAATCTAAAGAATAAACTGATTTGTTTGTTTTACTCCTTAAACTCAGATGAAAGGGAAATGTTTGTTTCTTTATACTCACAACCCCATGATACCACCAGATGTGCAATTCTGGGTTCATAGCAACGGGGCAAAAACTGCTCCATTAAATGGTGGCATCTATGATAAACAAAATGGTATTGAGGAAAGGACAGTAAAATATTCCAGTTTTTTTAACAACATTTTATGGATTCAAAGTAATTTCAAATTCAGAATCCTTTGGTTGAAAAAACTCCTAACAAACTCATAAATTTTCAGAAAACATCTTGGGAAAGGCACAGACAAATTATCACTAGAATTACCAGAGCCTACGAAAAAATTTGTAGATCCGTCCCACCTTAAATCGCTTTGCACCTCTCCATCAGCGTCTTTTGTCCTGTAAATGTCCAGATAAGCAGCAAGCAGCCTACTATCACATCTCCCCACTGCCGCACAGTTTTCTCAGCTCAAGTCTGTTTACCTGCGTGTCAGTTGCTTAGAGTTGTATAGAGTGAGAAGTCAAGCAAAATGACACCTTTTATAAATACTATAGGGTTATTTGGAACACATGCATTTCATGTGTGTTCCGTGTCTACAACAATCTACTGTATATAAACACATCGTTAGAACAGAAACGTTCTTTCATGTTTTAGTAATAACTGACAAAATGTAGACATGACGTCTTTAATGTGTGAAGCCTGAAGTCCAAATATCAAATAAACACTTTCACAAAGGTATAAATATAACAGAACAAGTGCGCTTCTATTCAAGAATATAACTGCAGAAAAAGAACCCATGTTAGGGTGCGACATTGACACGCATTTACTACAACTGCTTCAGTGCCACAACGGTATAAACTGTTGATTGGTAATCCAAACTTCACGGGTTCGACCTCGGACGACTCCGTTTTGAGAAATGAGCTGCTCTTATTCTTACTATCTTAGAATAAAAACATACATTTGATTTGAGTCTGTAACAGCCGGTGTAAATTTCTGTTACTTGTAAAGGTTAGCTTTGTTTTTTTTTATTCAGTTTTATTCTCTCAGTCACATTCACGATCCCACCCCCCAATCTGACACTGCTGTTTTCATATAAAGACGCGCTATAACAGAGGTGAACTCAGATGACGACGACGTTCTACATCGGAGTAAGAATGCACGTCGCTGTACTTTGTATATGTACACGGGAAGCTTTGCAGTCTACTTGTGACTTTACGCTGTAGGAAGAAAGTACAGTAAATAAATCAGGATAAATAGGTAAATAACATTCGATCTTGCACTTATATACAAAGTACAGTGATGGCAGCTTCCACCTGCATCTATAGACTCTTCAGTACGCAAGCGACTCTCCACGCTAGTGTTTAGATCTGGACGGTGTATGTGCCCAAAAAAGAAGTCTGACTGCATTCTCGTACCATTGCTTGTGAACTGAAGTGTCAGCGTGCACTTTTCGTGGTATTACACATGTATTTTTTGAGCATGCCCGTGTTGATCAAACACAGGAAGCTCTGCAGTCTAGATCTGGACGTGCATGAGCCCAAAACATTAACATTTATGTTATTTACATAAAAGCCAGATCGAATGTTATTTATTTTGATTTATTAATTACTTTCTACAGCGTAAAGTCACAAGTAGACTGCAGAGCTTCCTGTTTAGCTATTACCTAAGCTGTCCCAATATCAGCATCTCTCTGCATGCCACAGTATTTAAGAAAATTGATTTTTTCAATCCACTGTATGGATATCACTGTCCCAAGATTTTGATGAAACATCTTATTTTGTGGTTTTGTGCTTCAGTAAGAATTACAAATGTTTGTTCATTCCTACCCAAGTTATTAATAAAATGGGTGAAATGGTTGATTGGTGAATTGTCTCCTCCCTAACCCCGCCCTGACTCTCACCCCTTCCGCCTGATTGGCCCTGCTTTGTGTCAAGAGCATTTTGATGGATGTATGTCCTGCCCAGACTCCCACCCCCTCCATCTGATTGGCCCGGCTTTGTGTCAAGAGCATTTTGATGGGTGTCAATCCCATGTTAATTCACCCCACCTCCACCTGATTGGTCAGACTTTGTGTCAAGAGTAGTTTGATGGATGCTGCCCCTCGGTCTGTCAACACCTGTTTTTTGGTTGGCAATCCCCTCCCTGCCCCTTCTCCCGAGGCCCTTTATATCAAAAGAACGACCTTGCCATGAGCCCGAGGCCTGATCGACACGTCCAGACATGAATTGCCCACCTCTGACAGGTGAAAAGAACACGTTCAAATAAGTCCCCTCCCTTTTGAAAGTTGTGAATAAAAAAGCAGTTCATCTTCTTCGGCTCTAAAGACTCTGTGAAGAAATGGAATCTATTACCAATGCCCCAGTGAAGCGTCGGATCCACAGGGTCTATTTAAATGCCCATTGGAAAGGAGTTAAAAGACATTTGTTGCCCGAGTTTCTTGAAGCTGAAGTGGCAGACAAGGATCAGACTAAGTCGTGTGAAACACGGGCAGAATCACGCGATGACGGAAAGGAAAACTACTTTAGTATTCAAGGCATGAGTTTCTGAAAGCTGAAGTGGCGGATGAGTAACGGACTAACTTGTCTGAAACATCGATAGAATAGAGCGATGACAAAATGGAAACCCCACCCTTTATTCTATGCCACGCCCCTCCCTTTTACAATAAATACTCAGCCTGTTATCAGCCGGGCCCAGATCGAGGACCCAGCAATTTCAGAACTCATTGAAGCTTTTAAAGCTTTCCGCATATCGGCTGCTACAGACTCTGAAATGACGGCTGTTGGCGTAACAACCTCAGGGGTCCCGCCTGAGGCTCCAAAGCCTGAATCTTACCAACTTTATAACTCGGACAGGGAGTTCGAGATCGACTGCATTCAGGACAACCAAGAATCTGACCCGCTGTTTTTTAGTGTACGGCCTGATTACAGTCTCTGGTCTAAAGACATTGAGGCAGACAGTCTATTCCATTCTCCAGGATCGGTAATGTCTACCCCCGTCTCCACTGATGGTGCTCAGGTGGATACCTCTTACATAGCTCCAGGACAACCGTGGGTGAACAGACAAGTTCCACAGGATCCAATGTCGATCAGATTTTCTGAGACAGATATGGATTGTCCTGATGGTGTGCTGCCTGAAACCTGGAATAAGGCCCAGCAACTTGTTAAAGGGCTGTTGACATCTCTGCTGGACATTATTGTCTACCACGACCAGAAAAAAGAATGTCAAGGCTGTGAGATAGACCATCCCAGCCAGACAAAACATTCCTGCCTCAGTGCACCTGATAGCGCCTACCGTGTAGGATGCTTTCTGAAGATTTTTCGCAAGTTTTGGTTGAAACGATTGGCTGTGAAAGTTCTGTGGTATTATAAAATTTTACTTCCATTTCACAAAACACATGTGGTGATTGAAAAGACTGTTGATGAACTTGAAAAGACCTACTCTATTCGTGATGCTATAATGCAGTCATTTTATGAAATGGATGAACACTCCTACTCTGTAACCCGCCGTATTGCACATGAGTTTGGTATCCTTCAATAAGGGCGCGCACAAAAAGGCGAGCTTCAAAAGGGCGACCTCAGTTGGGTGCCGCGAATAAAGGTGCGTGTAAATAAAGGCGAGCTTCAAAAGGGTGACCTCAATTGAGCGAATGTTTTAATATTCTTGCTTTTGCCTTTTTATACGTTCAATCACTGCCTTTATCTAATAAATTTTCTGTAATATTTTTGTTGCGTTTGCTTTTATTCGCTGCGCTCAAATGAGGTCGCCCTTTTGAAGCTCGCCATTTTGTGTGCACCCTTATTGAATAGAACCCATGAGTTTTGTAAGCATAACCTTGATCATGAGGGCTGTAAGAACCCCTGGGGTGAATATGACCTGGAATATGCTGATGTGGCAGAACTTGTTGTGTCAGTGTCTGTTCACCAGCAAGGGAGCAGGTCTTGGAAAAAACATATTATAACTCTGAGAATGCGGGATACTTGGGAGGTAAAGAATCCTTGAAAAGAGCTCTCTTGCAATCGGATCACAATATTAGGGACCAAGAGGTGTCCGAGTGGTTATCGGGGCAATACACCTACACAATACATAAACCGGCCAGAATCCATTTTAAAAGGAATAAGGTGTATGTTTCCAATATAGACGGGCAATGGCAGATCAATCTTGCGGATATGACAAACCTGGCCGACTATAACCAAGGTTTCAAGTATTTATTGACTTGTATAGATATTCTTTCTAAATATGCCTGGGTCCGGGTTATGAAAAACAAAACAGGTAAAGAAGTGACGAGGGCTTTTTGAGAAATGTTGGAGGAAGGCAGAGTTCCCGTCAAACTTCAGACTGATAGCGGTAAAGAGTTTCTCAATTGAGAATTTCAAAGCTTGCTAAATAAACACGGTATAAAACATTTTACCACCGCTAGTGAATTAAAGGCTTCAGTGGTTGAGAGATTCAACTGAATTCAGAAGACCAAAATGTGGCGTTATTTCAGCTCCCGCAATACCCGGTTCTATCTGCAAGGGTTATAGGATTTGGTGAAATCTTAATAATCTGTGTTATCACGAGGCATAAAAATGGCCACTGCCGAGGTGAATAGTTCCAATTCTTGGAAAGTGTTTAAAACATTATACGACCTAACTAAACCCATAAGCCCCCCAAAATATAAATTCAAAGTCGGAGATATGGTGAGAGTGTCAAAATCTCAGAATCTTTTTACAAAGGGATATGAATAAACATTTTCAGACAAGGTATTTACAGTTTCTGAACTAGTCCCAAGGGATCTGCCTGTCTACAAGCTCAAAGATTATGACAGTGAAGACATTATAGGATCCTTTTATGACGCTGATATACAAAAGATTCGAGGTACAGATGTCTTCAGGATTGAAAAAATTTTGGCAAAAAAAAATATCAATAGAAAAAAGCATCTTTTGGTGAAATGGCTCGGATGGCCCGACAAGTTTAATAGTTGGATCCCTGAAAGCTACACGCAAGACGTTAAATACTGAGAATCAAAAACAGTATTTCATTAACTGTGTGTTTACAATGGAGAGAAAAATCTTTTACATTGTTCTTCCCAGCAATTCTTCCAGGGATGTTTTCCCTAACAATGCTATTGGCAATTTTACCATCAAATTAGCTGCCCCAATCGAACTACAGGGCAACTGGGAAGTTGGCTTGGCCGAAATTCAGTATCCGCACACCTGGAATACCCTAGACAAACCAGATAATGAATTTATCATTGTGTCCCTGCGAATAACCAGATTTTATACTATTCCTGCAGGATCTTACTCTAGCCTTGAGAAAGTTACATCCAAGATGAATGACGTTGCAATGAAAGAACCGAAATTCATTGAGGCCGGTTCAGCAATCTTTGCGATACCGGAAAACACCATGAGATTCCGCTACAGCGCGCTGGAATGAAGATTCTATGTCGTAAACTCTGCGAATGATGAAACTCTTCATGTCAGTGGGCAGTTGGGATTAATTCTAGGAGCTCATTCGGACATAACCATGGGCATTGTGAATGGGGCTCCTCACCCCGTGGAAATCAGAGCGGGGTTTTATACCTTGTACGTTTACAGCGACATTGTGTCTCACCAAAGAGTCGGAGACAGCTACGTACCTCACTTGACATGCGTACATATCACCACAATCACCTATGACAAGCCGCACTACGCTCCGGTCAGCAAGACTCAGTTTGATACTTTGACCATTGAAATAAAGACGGATCAGAACAAATCGGTTCCATTTCAGTTTGGCAAGGTCATAGTCAAGTTACATTTCAGACCCGCTAAGCGGTGTATGCACGACTAATACAGAGATGAGAACTTACCAGGACCCTACCCCTTATGTACATTAATTATGAATCCCAAGCTGGCAACGGACTCCCCGGGTTCTCTGGGGCTCCCGTGATGTACGGTTCTGGGATTGGTGGTATATTTCGTGGTCTGTTTAGAAGAGCTTTGCCTCTTTTGAAAAGAGGATTCAAAATTGTCAAACCACACATTAAAGCAGCCACTAAGAATATTGTCAAAGACGTAGTGGCTGGGGCCGTGTCCAGAGCTATGACTCGAGGAAGCGAAGAAAATCAATAGAGCTCGGGGCTGATGGTGATGAGGAAAACTAAGTGTAAGTGACCTCCCAGGTGAAGCGCAGACCTGATCATCAAAAAGACACGCATTTCTTCTCTCCGCCACAAGGATAAGTCTGGCGCCCACAGAAAAAAGAAATCGAAAAACATTTTTTAACTCAAAATGTCTTTCGTACACTGATTGTCTCAAGAGTGTGTGAAATCGGAACTGGACTTGTTTACGGTGCCCTATACTCAGACTGGCATAGAAAAAAGCATCTATGTCGAGGTACTACCTCTCTCAGCTCTATCTGAAGTTGCACCGTTAGAGTTTCTGATTCCTGGGAATGGTGAAGACTACTTGGACCTGAATAACACGCTTCTACACGTCAGATGCAAAATCGTTACGGCTGATGGAACTAATCCTGCCCCCGTGGCCAAGGTAGCCTTTGTTAATTATCCAATAGCCGGTTTATTTTCACAAGTGGATGTGATCCTGGGAGATCACTTAATATCACAGAGTTCCAGCCTTTACCCATACAGCGCCATTTTCAAGGGACTGCTAAATTACAGCAATGAAGCTCTCAATTCTCAATTTGCAGAGGATCTTTTTTACAAAGACACAGCCAATGAAC
Source organism: Erpetoichthys calabaricus (assembly GCF_900747795.2). Classification (NCBI taxonomy): domain Eukaryota; kingdom Metazoa; phylum Chordata; class Cladistia; order Polypteriformes; family Polypteridae; genus Erpetoichthys; species Erpetoichthys calabaricus. The sequence continues at coordinate 306,485,899 of NC_041397.2, read as the reverse complement.
ATGAAAACACGGCCTTGGACGGTCCGAATGAGGGATTCAAAAAAGGAAACGGTTATACAGCCCAGGGTAAAACAGTAGAACTCCTCAGACATATTCATTCCGACCTATTTTTTCAAGAAAAATTAATTCAAAACGGGGTGGACGTCAGAATTAAAATGGTGCAGAGCAAAAATGAATTCTGTCTGATGCCTGGAGATGCCGAGTGTTACAAAGTAAACATTTTGTCTGCCAATCTTTTTGTCAAGAAAGTTAAAGTTTCAGCGGCGGTGAAATTGGGGCACGCCCACGCTCTCACATCCTCCAATGCCAAGTACCCCGTGGAAAGAGTGAATATGAAAGTTCTCAGTATGCCAGCCGGGATACGAGTGTGCACTCAGGAGAACCTGTTCTTGGGACAACTGCCCAAGTACGTGGTCATAGGCATGGTGGATAATGATGCCTTTTTAAGGGATTACGCCAGAAAGCCCTTCAATTTCAAGGATAACAATGTGGAGTTCCTGGCCTTGTATTTGGACGGAGAGCAGATTCCTACCAAGCCATTTCAGCCCAATTTTGCTAATGACAACACAACTCGAGAATATTACAACCTTGTATTGTCCTCCGGAAAGAATTTGAAAGACCTGCCTCTAGCCATCAGCTGTACTGACTTCTCCCGGGGTTACACCCTGTTTGCCTTTGATTTGACGCCTGATCAAGAATGCGGAGACTATTTCTCATTGATGAAAACTGGGAACATGAGATTTGAAGTCTGCTTTCGGCAGCCCTTCCCCATACTGTGACTCTAATAGTGTACGCCGTCTTTGACAACATTATTGAAATAAACCAGAGAAGAAACATACTTTATGATTACTAAAAAGCATGAACACCCTGCAGATCAGAACTCATGTCCTGTAATCCGTACACAGAAAATCTGTTTTATGGAGTGTTGGCGTGCGACGAACTCCTGAAAAAATACTTACGGATCTCCCGGCCATGATCATCGTCAATACTCACCGTCAAAATCAACCCAGAGAACGCTGGTTGGCAATACATCTCAGAAAAGACGGAACTGGAGAATTTTTCGATTCTTATGACGCCCCATCAGACTTTATCTATTTTCCTCAGGAAATATACAGCTTTTTAAACAGAAACTGTAAAGAAATTATTCACCATACCCGACAGCTTCAAAGCTGGCTTTCCACCGTCTGCAGGCAGCACTGTATTTTTTTCCTGCATCGCAGAGGGAAAGGACGCCCTTATAAAGATGTCATGAACCTGTATTTTAATGAAGTCACCAAGAACGATTATATGGTTCAAAAATTTGTCAGCACCTTGTCTAGAGGTTTTCAGGATCACCCCTGTATGCAAAGTTCTATGACCTGTAATTATCTTAATAAACAATAGGCAGGCTGTGTAATCAAATGCAATATTTTATTAAACAAAAATATAATTGCATTTCAATAAGAAGCCCATTCAATCTTTTTGAGAGATCTGGTTTTCTTGCCAACAGGTATATCGGAAGCAGCGGCAGCAGCAGCGACCCCGTCCGGGGCAAGTTTGAAGCTCTCCAGAAGTTCTCTCGTGTCGGTGTTTGGCAAAATGGATGCTGGAATGTTCAAACTGGCCATGGCCTTGACAAAATCTTTCCACCCCCTAGGTCTCCGATAGGACGGTATATTGTGACGTGTGGTCAAGTTCCATGTTAGATCGACCATATTCATACCGGCTAATGGTTCTCCACGAAACACAAACTCTCCCAAGCCATTCCAGTAGGTTGTATTAGTGTTATACGACATTTTCTGTAAAATAAATTTGGTATATTTCTTTGATTTATCTGACGCACTTTTCAAAATCTCATCGTACACCCGATCTGGGGTACTAGGAGACTCTTTGATCTCACCTGGCGGTTCCCCCTTGCTCTCTGCAGGCAGCAATAGCGTCAGAGTCCTGGTTTCTTTATCTGCTTTTTTCACAAAGGTAAGGTATCTTTGCGAGATGGTCGTATAAAGTTTTACTTTTGCTTTGGTGCTCAAGTCACTACGTTTGAGTAGGAATTTCATTTGTTTATCCATTTCACTTTCCGTAGCGCTTAAAAGGTCGCTGGAAGCTGGGGCTTTCTGTTGCAATTGAGCCATTTGTTGTTGAGGTACCAGGTACATCTTGCACGTGTATTCCATATTTATAATCTTGAACCTATTAAACTAGTTATGAAAGGAATGGCCGCACTTAATATGGCTCAGAGAAACCCTCCTTTCTAATTTTGAAGGGCTTTTTTCTTTTTAACGGTAAGTTTTTTATCGCTGAGTTTCTTAATGGCACAATGATGCTTCTTCTGTAGCTTGAACTGTCTGGAAGTCAGTGATACGTTGCCTTTTAAATTATTGAGAGCTATTTCGGCCAAAGCGTAAATTAAATTGTCCAGAGCCTCGCTCACCACCGCTTTTCTTTGGCGACAGGAAACCCTATGCAGGGTCATGAGTAGAGGGATATTTCTTTTTAATCTGCATGACATGCCGGCTCTTTCTAAAATACTTGGAAAATCTTACGTCTTTATCTTTTCACGACGTACACCGCAGGCCAGTCAGGAGGAAACAATCCGGTACATAAACAAAATTCGTCAGGCGTATGGGCTTTCAGATCCACCAACAGATAACCGTAAGGGGCCCTTGTAGAGTCCTCAAATGCCTCCAAGAAAAATTTAACCCTCCCAGGGTACATTTGACGTGGTAAATTGGTGATTTGAAGCTTATCTCAAGGGTTTTTAAAGAGGGTGATGTAATTGTCATTCAGATTTATTGTTCTACTTTTCTTGCCTTGAAAAAATAAATTTTGGACCAAGTAAATGGACAAATTCCTGTGATGAGTATATTTTGTGAAGGCCCTCTCTATCTCTTCGCTATGGCTCGCCTGTTCCATCAAATTGTCAACGATCACCAAGTTAACTCTGTCAGGTGGCAGTAGTTCATCATCACTTAAGGAAGAAGGTAATCTCTCCAAAAATTTTGTTTTTGGAAATCATACTAACAGTTCTTCGTACAGAGGCTGCCAACAGCTATAAAACCAGACTATATTGTCAGGGCGGCGAGAAAGCACATGGTCCGCATGCTCCAAAAGCTTTTCACATAATGCGATTTGCCTGAACAGGAGGCCCCAGAGACTATTTTTGAGAATGGATGCTGAAGTCTAACATCAAAACCCTCTTTAGTATCCATAGGGGAGAGATGTGAAATCAGGCAATAGAACCCTTTTGTTGTACATCACTCTGAATCTTTTTCTGAGTGGACGATTTTACAGCGTCAGATTCTTTTTGTTCCTATGAATCTGTGTGCCATGAACTGTTATTTCTTTCGCAAGATCGTGGTTTACAAAACTATGTACTAGATCCATTAACGAGTATAGGTTTACCGATCGAACCGTTTTGTGATTGAGAGAAATGCCCTTAACCTTCATACAGACCTTGCCTTTGAACGTTTTGTATGCATACGTTTTTGGACCCCCAGAAACAAATTCTTCTATGAAGTCATCAGGATCTAGTTCGCTGGTGAGTTTACCTAAATAGTCACCAAGTGGTGGCGTGTACTGCCCGGGCAATGCTGTGAAGATAACGGAATCTGTATCAAAATAGGAGACCCGATACTCGTCCAAGAACAGGTAATCGAAGAATTCTTCGGTGTGTTTAACAAGCGTAGTGGTAAGTTGGTTAGGCTTCTGAATGAATTTTCCCCAAAGAGAATTCAGAAATAACTTGGAAATTTGTCTCTTAGCGGGGTCTGGGGTTATGTTTTCGCGCTCCAATAATACGCCTTCTTTTACGAAATAGTCATCAACATAGCACTTGCGGAACACCTCGTCCTGGGCCCACAGTGGCCAACCAGAGGCCTCCTGTGTGCCTTTCAGATGAATTTTGATGTAATCGGAAAATAAATCTGCGGTGCTCTGGGCGTAATGCCATATTTCATGAATTTTTAAAACTCTGTACCCTTTATCTAAGGCCTTTAGTACTTCAACACTGCACCAGGTTTCTGATAAAGACCTTTCCTGATCATTGTGACGGCAAAGGCCGGTTGATGTCTGGGTTTCTGCACACGTAGAGTGAACATCAATTTACCGCAAATTCTTAAAGGGAGGACCAGAAAATACAAATTGCAAGGGGCTAGCATGGTGATTTTAATGAGCCCGAAGTAATGTTTAAAATCGCCAAACTCCTCAAAAACAAAGGTCGGATGGCCGATCGGCTAGGTCTTTGTTTTGTTGACATAAGGGTACAGACTTGTAAAATTGTAATAATGAATTTGCTTATCACCTTGAACCTTATGATATAATTTGATAGCGTTGGTGCGCCCTCCATACAGGGCATCACGGGGGCGGATAGGTTCAGAAAACTCAAATCGCTTTAAAAAATCCTGAAGCTCTGAATCATCTTTTTTTATGCGTTCCCACTGGTTCTTCTAAATCACTCTAACCGCCAGATTAAATTTTTCACGCAATTTCTTCAGTTTGTCGTCAAACGTTTGAAATGATTCGCCATAAGATGTGCCCGTGAGAGGATGTTTGGTTTGCGCATCGTAGCACTTTGGACATCCGTGATAAAAGCAACCAGCAAACTCAAAGGCCGTCGGTACACCCTGAATTTTGACGTAACCATCTGGATAAAATGAGCCCATCTGTACTTCACTGTGATTCAGGGCATGCCGAATGTTTATTTTTTCCTTCTCGGACAGAAACATCAACCACTGAATAGAAGCATTAGAATAAGCTTTGTGGGTGTTTTTGTAATTATCACTCGGAATTATTCCAATTGATTTATTAGGAATGCAATTTTGTCTGTACATAGACAGGCAGAGAGAAGCTAGGGTCATACACTGAAAAGGGAATATATTACGATCCTGAGCACTTCCTCTCTAAATTTCATGCAAGCTGTTCTCAAAATAACAACGTCGTTTCTACAGTAGTAAGCCATTTCTTGTCTAAAGTTGAAGGTTTCGCTTTTAATTGAATCGTACCAAGACAAAAATTCCACTCTTTCCTTGCTCATCATGTGTTGAATGCCGTAATATTTAGGATCTGGGTACGGACCAATGTAATTATAATTTTCAGCAGTGTTAAAGAAATGGGGAAAGTACCCTTTTTGAGCCTGGAATTCCATGGCTTTGGGCATACTGCTCAATTTCATAGGTAAGACGTTCAATGAGTCGATAAATCTCAAGTCATAATCTTCTTCTATAAAACACATTAGTTTACATCCATGAGTTGTAACAAATGGAGTTTGCCTGCTCTCGACGAGATATTTCATTAGGAAATAGCCGTCATACACGGCTATTGTGAGCTATGAACATGTAATCTTGGCATTTCGGGCGTCGATATCTGTCGAACAGCTTTGCTACGCAGTCCTCACCGGCCCGACTCCACGATTTACCGTTCCAATGCATTCAGTGGATGTAATCTGGGACGTGGGTTCCGTCATCTTGACGGCACTCAGAATCGTAGAACACATACTTTTCGTGGACCAGTCTTTGTGGTAAGCTTTGAATAAAACACTGATGATTTTTATCCGACTCTTTCATTACAACTCCACAAGCGCGACAGTGTCAGGGCCTCACACAGCTGGGTGCCCGTTAGCTTTGAGCTATACAGGCATATGCCTGCTCGTATGCGCGCAGGGACTCACCCAGCGGTTTACCTGTTTGCTTCAAGCTACATGCACTTGCCTGGTCTCTACACACTGAGACATGATCGCAGGGCCTGTCTGCCGACCTTTCTGCGAGACACCTGATTCACAGCTGCAGCTGTCAAAGTGCCTTTCTGCGAAAGGATTTTCTGTGAGATGGGGAAAGGCTGATTGACTGCAGGACCTGTAAGCGTTTTTGATAGAAAAGATTTTACAAATTATAAAGCAAAGGTTAGATAGATATTTTAATCTTGTGATAATAATAAAATAATAGATAGATAGATGCATGTGCATGATCCAACACAGTATATACAGGAACATATCTGGACATGTCGATCAGGCCTCGGGCTCATGGCAAGGTCGTTCTTTTGATATAAAGGTCCTCGGGAGAAGGGTACAGGGAGGGGATTGCCAACCAACAAACAGGTGTTGACAGACCGAGGGGCATCACCCATCAAACTGCTCTTGACACAAAGCCTGGCCAATCAGATGGAGGGGGTTGGGATTAAGGTGGGATCAACACCCATCAAAATGCTTTTGACACAAAGCCGGGCCAATCAGTTGGAGGGGGGTGGGAGTCTGGGCGGGACCTACATCCATCAAAATGCTCTTGACACAAAGCAGGGCCAATTAGGTGGAAGTCTGGGCGGGGTTAGGGAGAGGACAGGTTGTAATTCACCAATCAACCAACAGGGGGCGGGGCACACCATTTAAATTCACCAATCAGAGGAAAGGGGTGGGACCATTAAGTCATCAATCATCTTTGATTGACGTTTTGAAAGAAAGTCCCTGGCTATACACTACTAACAGCAATATCCAACACAATTCCATTTTTAAATAAATGATTTTTATTTGACAAAATGCCTTCTAGAACCATCAGCCACTGACAATCCACGACAAGTCACTTCATACTATTTCTTCCTTCCTGCAGGAGATGATGCTGAAGCTACAGAATTTCAGTCTTACCCTGATTTATACAAGAGGGGAACAATTCCTTTGACTTCATGCTTGGTTTGTGCTCTGACATAAACTGTCAACTGTGGGACCTTATATCGACAGGTGTGTGCCTTTCCAAATCATGTCCAGTCAACTGAATTTACCACAGGTGGACTCCAATTAAGCTGCAGAAACATCTCAAGGATGATCAGGGGAAACAGGATGCATACAGTATATATATATATATATATATATATATATATATATATATATATATATTGTCACACATGTGCGAATAGGAGGCAGCTAAAGGGCTTAAGTAACAGTAATGCCACATCCGACCAGGTCATGGCGGGGTGCACTGACTGTCTTTCTCAGTTCTTTGCAGACCTTCCCCGAGAAATCCTGCCAGGTTCTGGTGCCTCAGAAGACGTCACTTTCGGTTCCATTCCCTTCGAGGACGTCTCTTCCCATACAGGCTTTTAAAGCCGCCGTGTTAACATCAATGAGTCAGTTCTATCTTGGATTCAGTTAAATGAACAACTGTGTTCATTCTAAAAGCCTTTTGCAGCCAGGGAGATTATATGGGTGGCTGCCCCAAACCTTTTTCACGATGTCTGGTCTCAGTTATTATCACTATATACTGTATATATAATACTGTGTTATAGAATAGTGAAGTGACTAAGCTGTCGCATTACACTTGCACCTATTGTGAGAGTATTTATTTGATATTTGGACTTCACACATTATACACTTCATGTCTACATTTTGTCAATTATTACTAAAACATGAAAAACATTTCTGTTTTAGCAATGTGTTTACATAGATTGTTGTAGACACAGAACAGACATGAAATGTATATATTCCAAATGACCCACCCTCTTATTTCTGTTATACATAGTTGTGATATCTTGTGCTCTTGAACCCTTACATAGTCCCTGAGCATCAGCAGTTGTAACCAACTGGACCAGTGAGTAAGAGAACCCAAAACAGTAGATGGTGCAGAAAAACAGCAGTTCTTTATTTACACATGTCAAAAAAAAAAGAAACAAGTGCAATCAAATAGTAATCAAATAGTAAAACTGTTCTTTAGCAATGACAGACATCCAAGAGAAATATATTACAAAGAAAAATGTTTACAGAAAAATGAATAGGCACGAGAATCAGTTTTTGAAAGGGCAAATACTTATCTTGGAGTTAACTTGTGAATCTGTACTGATGTAAAACACCATAACACATCCTTTCTCAATGGTACGTGCCCCAGGTTAATAATCCTGTACATTCACATGTTACACAGTAGACACTTAAATATTCATATACATGAAAAAAGTATTTTGAAACAATACAAAGATAAATATCAGGTAAACATAGAACAAATAGGGTTATTTTGTAAGATTATAGCTAATGTACCTAATCCACCTTAATAAAAGGATATATCTGTGTATCTGTGTGTCCAACCAGTTGCTATTTCTCTGTCATTCCAATAGATGGCATATCACAAATGTTTGTAGTAATAAAATGCTTTGCAAATGTCATTCCGACAGATGGCACATCACAGACATTACCACTGCTTTCACAATTCCCACAGCAAATGGTATATACACTGAAGCATTTAAAGTAGTAAGATTAATGTTTTTTATGAATCCCACAACAAATGGCATATCACAGAGACATATGTAGTGCATTGATCATTCCACAAACATTTGAAGTGGTAAGATTACAACCAATCGATGGCACAGCACAAATATTTGGAGTAATAATTTGTTTTCATTATATTGCAATTGTCATTCCAACAGATGGCACATCACAAACATTACAACTGCTTTTATGAATCCCATAGACAAATGGCATGTAACAGAGACATATGCATTGAATTTGTCATTCCAACAGATGGCACATCACAAATATTTAAGGTAATAACATTACCACTGCTTTTATGAATCCCATAGAATATGGCATATCTTCTTCTTCTTTGGCTGCTTCCATTAGGGTTCACCACAGCAGATAATCTTTTTCCATCTCTTCCTGTCCTTGTCATCTTGCTCAGTTACACCATCACCTGCATGTCCTCTCTCATCACATCCAAAAACCTTCTCTTAGGTCTTCCTCTTTTCCTCTTGCCTGGCAGCTCTATCCTTAGCATCCTTTTCCCAATATAACTGGAATCTAACAGAGACAGATGTATTGTATTTATCATTGTCATAGATGGCGATTAACACAAATGTCTTTAGAGATACATTTTATTACTGCAAACGTTTGTGATGTGCCACCTGTTGGAATGACAAATGCAATGCATTTTATTACTACATGCATTATGAAATACATTCCAGTAGAGTGTGCACTGCAAACGTTAACGCTGATGTCTATGTTGATTACTTAGAGTTCAACTCATCTTAAATGGATAGAACAGCTAGTTTTTTCTATTTCACAATATACTAACATTTGTTAAAAGGTAGCAAGCCATCGTTAAATTAAAAAATAGATTATTGTGTTAGCATACTGCTAAAGGAAAGTCAAAATTACATAGATAATTATAACAGACTTTTTCACTACAATTTTATAACATTTGTACTGTTTCAATGCTTTTGGTGTGGAGAGCCCCTCAACAATATTTCTTAAATTTGCTAATAACAATTACTGGAAGTGAAAGAAGAGAGATGGAATAAACCCGATCGACTGCTAGCTAACTAACAGGATGCAGGTTTATCCATTGATGCATTAGTTCGAATTTTGTGTAAACTGCTAATTTTCTTCCACACCACAAAGATTTTCAGATTTGATTGATTGGTTATTGGGGTCCTCAAGTTTGGTCCTGGGGGCTTCAGAGCCTGTAGGTTTTCCTTTTAATTGGAGTCTCAGTGTCATTTCCTACAGGGTTCCCACTCTTTTTAAGGAACCATTTTCCAGGACATTTCCAGGAGCTATTTCCGGAAATTCATGACAGGATCTGGTCATACAGTCATACACTTTAGTCGCAGGCTTAACGCCATTTTAATTTCTCTTTGATTATGCAGGGACTTAGTGACACCGATATACTAAATTACATAAAGGCAACACCAATTAATGCACTGATGTATAATGGAGTTGCTTGACCTCTTTTTGTTACACACTGTTTTAAACTGCAAAACTGCTTTTAAAGAAATAAATGCCTCTTAGATTGTGGAAAACTATCCAAACACTGACATATACTGAGCAATTCCATAATGTTCAATATAGAGCTGTTGATCACACCATGAAATAGGCTACCATAGTGACCTAATTTCAGTAAAAGTTACTTGCATATTACATATTATGTCATTGTTTGTATCAAATAAATTTATGTACAATGTTTGTATTAAACAAAACTGCATAAAGCCAATTTATTGCCTATATCATGTGTATGATGCCTATAACACTAATATATGCAACAATTGGCACGCGACAAAACAAAGTCAGAGTTAACTTTCAACTGGTAGCTTTACTGGGAATACAGCAGCTGTAGAATTTGCATAAGTCAACGACAAAGATTATAATAAAGAACTTATCTTTGTGGGAAAAGAAGCAAAATACATCCATTTTAAATCATGATAGCCTTGCCATCAATTCCTGAGTTGAAAACTTGGTTACACTAGAAAGAATACTAGGAACAAAGGATAAGAGCCTGAACTCCAGTATATTGGAAATAAAACAATCTATAAGTCACTGTAGTGTAACCTATGAAAAAGGCATCTGGTGTAGGCCTAGGTTTAGAAACGATGCTGGTGTTGCTCTTTGAGGTCTGATAAAACTGCATCCAGACCGATGACCTCTTTCTTTTTTTCAGCAACACTTTTACGATAGGCATTAGATTTTGTGAGCAGTGTAAAGTCCTGTTTTCTCTCAGCCTTCTCTGCCATTGCATCTGCTTCTTCTTGCATTGCCTCAATGCTAGTGATTATTTTCTGTCTCTTTGCTGCCACTTTTGTGATTTCAGAGCGGAGCTCTTCTCTTTGCTTGTCATTTTCAGTTTCGTTTTTCTTCTTTTTCTCATCATCAAGGTATTGGACATATCGCATCCTGGCATTTCTGCAATGCTGCAAGAGGGGCTTTGGCAATACTCCATCAAATGAGCCACCAGTCAAAGAATCTTGGATTAGGCGAAGAGACATCACAGTCCTTCCTTTCAGATTTGTAACCAGCATGTCCTTATTCACAGAGTACCCTCTTTCGACCGCTGCTTGCCCATGTGACAATGTGAACAGGTCTTTCATTGATTTCCACAGAATTGCATACTCTGCTTTGTCACCAGCAAATCTTCCCATGAATGTGTCCAGCCGACAGGAGCTACTTCTATACCCTTGAAATTCCTCCTTATGGTGCTGCATCATTTCAGTGAGGAACATCTTGTACTCACTCAGGATTTGGTCACAGTACTCTGCTGTATGCCATTTGGCGTTAAGAAGCAGCTGTAAGAGCTTCTCAAACATGAAGATGGCACGCCTTTCATCGCTGATCATAGTTACTGGATCTAGGCATGCCATGTGCCTTACTGCTGCATAATTCAAAGGGCATTTGTCCAGCAGTTTCTTTGCTGTTGCGGACAGGAAGGCTACACATTCTCTCCGGAATTGTTGACCTGGCAGCGGTTTTTCAAGCAGCTTCTCTGAGGCTTTCTCAAGAGCTTGTTTGGTGGCAAAGCCAAGATCCACCTCTTTCAGTGGCAAATGGAGTGTTTTGTCCAGTACATCAATTTTAAGCATTTGGACAGGTGTTTTGATGTTATCCAGGACCTCCCTCTTCATAAAGCATGAAATCAAACTCTTCAGTAGGGCCTGAAGGTCTTTTGCCAAAAATGGCATCATGGGGGCATCAGTCTAGAAAGTCTCAAGAAAGGGTTTCAGATGCCTTGCCACATAGGCAAAAAACTGTAATTTTGCCTCAAAAAGGGGGTCACCAACAGCCTCTCTGACCACAGTGTATGGTGTTGACGTTGGCATTTTACTCTTTGGCAGTTTCTTGTAATTGTCAACAAATATTTCAACATGTGGCCACATCTTAAGTGCTCTCTCTGCCACTGGCAAGTCCTCCACCCACCTGTGAGCACAGAATTTTAGAGGGAATGTTGATGTTTTGGTAATTTCAATAAAGTCATCCCGTCTGGCTGGTGTGTCATGAAAAAGCTGCCAAAGGGCTCTTAGTTTGTCACCTATCTTCCATCCACTTTCCTTCTCGCCTTGTTGTCAGCTATTGACAAGCTAGAGCAACAAAGGTCAAAAGTCAAATATAATTGCCTATACATGTCTCAGTAGGTGGAGACATTGCGCAGCAGAGGCCACGACCTAGCTCAGCTGTCATCATATCTAGACTTACGAACAGCAAGCTGTTTCAAACAGAAAAATTAAAAAGCGAAAACAGAAATAAAATTCCAGGACAAGAAAGATTATTTCCAGGACATTTGGCCATTTCGATCAGTTTCCAGGTCATTTCAATGACTGGAAAATAACCCTCAAAATTTTCAGGTTTTCCAGGTTTTCCAGGACGCATGGGAACCCTGTTCCTACTTTGTATGTTTTGATGTCAATTCACAAATTACAAAATGGGATTTGCCGTGTTTTTAGTAGAATGTAAAAAAAATTATGTTTGTTACTTGGGGATAATTTAGTATTTTTTATCTTGTTTTTTAAGATTTTATTATTTTCACTATGACAATTTTCTTTCTGTTTTTCCAGGTATATCAGCTGCACTTCATATGTATAAAGCTTGTGTCTGCACTCTCATCAATCCTAGTAGAAGATTGCTAAATTGAATTAAATATTTAACGCCCATCAGGATATCATAGAAATAAAAGAGGATTATCTTACAATATTCACAAACATGTCAGTTAATGGAATAATGCAGACAATATGAACCTTTTCTCGACTGTGTTATTTACTTTATTCCTTGCCATCCTTAACTGTGTGCATGCGGAGTCTTCTGTGCTCCAGTGTAGATTTTAAATTAAGTGACGCATATGCAGGATAAACAACATATGTGACATACAGCTGTTCAGAACAACAATTAGGATGGCAAACAATACTACAATTTGAATGCTCCGTTGTTCAAAAAACAGTTGTGTTTTAAAAAAGACATTAATGAGACATTAATGAAGAAGAAGTCACTGGAGAAAACCATTTTAAATAGAACGGTGTCTCCTGTGTACTCATCGCCCAATAAAAGAGCTATGCCAGAATGCAGGACAGAGAAACATCTAGTACATCTTGGGCTCTCCTGCTTTGTGTAAACTTTGATTACTAGAAATAGAAAATGTTTTATGGCAGTTTTCTTGTGTGTGCTTTAAATTATAATATTTGAGAAAAAAGCCAAGGCAGCACAAAAAATTAGAATTGGCATTGAAATTAAGAGATGAACAAGAAGTTGCATATCTTAACCAGACTCTGCAAAAATACCAGGAACTGCAGGAAACATCTCAAAGGTACCTTTACAAATGTATTTAATAAGC